>NC_041389.1:196482361-196517935 GCF_002162155.2 Triticum dicoccoides | reverse complement strand
CCGCCATAGCCGCCACCATTTTCTCGGCTACCTCGCTATCCAGCCCGGCCGCCGGATTTGAGCGCATCCGGCTACGGGAGGCTGCACCTTGCCATGTATTGGTTGGGTACCGGACCGCACGCCCCGGCAACGCCTCCACGCCACATGCAGGTATTAACTCCGCCTCTAGCCGCTCGGATCTATCCCGTTGGCGGTTCGCCGGCAAAGACACGCCGGGCCGTCGTCCGGGCTCGGTGCTGGCCCAGCAATTCGTCGGCTCACCCTTGCCGCTCATAAAGTGCGACGACTGCCCGTGGCAGGTCGTTCACTGCGTATCTACAACGCCGGAACATCCCGGATGGGTGTTCAACAAGTGCAAAAATGATGGGGTACATTCTTGTTCATCGGTTGTGCTCCCGGATTCGGCGCATTTTCGATAGTTCTTTGCTTACACTCAAATTTGTGTGTAGGATGGATGCAGGTTTTGGCATTGGGAAGAAGAATACATCGATCTATTGATAGGACGAAAATTGATAGATGTTCGTGCACTCGTTGCAAGGATAGAGGCTAGAGATGAGACTAGATGCGAAGCAACGTCTACTTCTTTAGAATCGAAGAAGAAAGTATGCAAGATCGAGAAGCCGCAGATCAACAATGAAGGCATCGAGAAGATACTAATCCAACTTGTGGGAGCAGTTATGAAAGTTGAATATCTTTTAAAATGTCTAATTGTAGTTCTTGTTTTCTTTGGTCTTGCTACTCTAGTCGAGAATTGGTGAATGTACTCCAATGTATCAAAATGTCGTTGATGAAGTAAAAGAAATGTGACCAAAAAAATGTATACATACGGGCACTAGCCGGCCGTGGAGGACCAGATGTGTCCGCACGTTGGGCGCACGGCCAGCGCATCCATGAAAACGGCCGACGCCGCCCCATTTCCCTACCCAACGGACGAAATCCGTACAAAATGGACGTCCGTTTGGGGTCGTGCGTTGGAGTTGGCCTAAATAATCCGTGAAATGGGGCGCAAGGAAGTGGTTGGATAGTCATGGCCCGCATTTAGTCAGTTCGGCTGACTTGTTCGGCTAATTGATGAGATAATAACGTAATAGTAGGAAAGAAGTGGTAGTCTGTTTACCTGTACATAGCTGGCCCTGTAAATGAAGGACCTAGTATGCAACTTGCATCGACCAATAAATAAACCAAAAAAATGCCCCAATAGTTCAGAGCCTCTTTGGACAGGAATGTGCCCTGACATATTGGTGCTTTTCAGAAATATTGTATTCCCATATCCGAATTGGTCCTATACCGATACATGCGTCCATATCGGTGCATCGTATTTTGGAGTATTTTATTCTCCTTCCCCTGTTCCTAGTCTATATGTTTAAATGTCCCTCTCCAAGTGCCCAAGCCAAGAATTAGAGATAAAGATGACTAAATGATCTGTAAAATGGGGCAAGGAAGTGGTTGAAGAGTCATAGTCATGGCCCGCATTTAGTCGGTTCGGCTGACTAGTTGTCCAGTGTATTAATTGGTGAGATAATAACATAATAGTAGGAAAGAAGTGGCCATCTGTTTACCAGTACATAGCTGGTCCTGTAAATAAAGGACCTCGTATGTAACTTTGCATCAACCAATAAATAAACCAAAAAAATGCCCCAATAGCCCTGACGTACGTCCGAGGGGGACCTCATTACACTCTTGTGTTCTGACCACCAACCCCCATCTCCAACTATACTCTCAGCTTCCATACACACGAACCAACAAAAGATAACCACCTGAGAACATAGTAGGGATAGAAATGGATCGCACACGGTAAAGTGGAGAAAGGTGTATTCCTACTTTTGTACAAGACACATAGAAGATTATTGTCTGGATAACAGATGTACACAAACATTTTCTGACAACTTATTTCAATTTAAATACCATTAAGGATCTTGATTGGGGGTGTAGGTAATATTTTGACACTTCAACTCCACGCTCATATCCTCAACAGACATGGGTTGGAAATACCAGAAACGTCTGGAAATTTTGGGTATGCAGAACTGGAGCAACAGACATACTAAATCCAACAAACCTTCTCTATCTATACCAAAGCAATACATGCAGGCAGAATAGCTCATTCCAAACAGATTATTAGGATATGCAAATATGGATTACCTTGGCGAATTCTTCATTGGGAACTCGGAGTTTTTTCTGCACACGGTCCATTACCTCTGCAGCAGTCTCACCTTCACGGATGACCAGCAAAAAGGGATCTCCAAAATTCTGAATCTGCTGTTGGTCATGATAACAATCTCAGGTTATATTGGTCCAGCATATCGGTAGCTACTCCATGCAACACACATAGACTAGTATCTTTCAAGGTAGAAATATGGAAAGTGTGGTACCTGGTTCTGATTAGGATCTTTCATGAAATGATAGACGTGAATCAACCGATCCTGTGCAGTGAGATTCTTCTCCTCCTCTGGAATCTGTTTCAGTAGAAACAATGTAGTGCAAGACAAAGGACATAAAAAATTTGCACATAACTAGTATGTCAACAGGTCAGCATCATCAAACAAAACAGAGATTATGCCACGAACCTCCTCAGCACGTAGTGTCCAGTACTGATCATTTATGTTCTCTATCTTCTCATGAGGTGGAAATATCTGTAGATAGAGGTAAGATTATTTTATTCAGTGATGCCAAAAGAACGTCGAAAGAGTATGCCCGGATGTACAGAAGCACTGTGTATAAAATGCACCATCTCCATTTGCAAATAAACATACACGGACCTTATAAATCTTGTGGTAGAAAACTTCAAGCAAGCGGAGCTCAGCATCAGGATTGGATAGTTCAACCTGTTGAGCATACAACCACGAGATAAAGGGTTAGAGTAGCTACTCAATAGATACCAGCCATGGGTTACATTTGCATCTAGTCAGGTTATCCAATTCTAGCTTCAGCTCCAAACAGAAGAAAAAAAGGACTGAATAATCTGAAATGGTAGATGAGTGCTAACCTTGGTCTTCAAGTCAGTGATCACATCACTGATGGTGCTATTTTTCGAAAGCCTGATGCTGTGAATTACAACCTAGCAGATCATTTGTATTAATGATGCGGCAACTGAAGATGGAGATAAGAACATGTACCAAGCACTCAGGCAAACAAACCTCATCTTTCGTTGCATGGTGAAATGCAACTTTAAGTGTTTTTAAACACTGCAATTCTGGCAGTGGAATGTCCAAGACTTCATAATACAGTATGTCAGAAGTCTGAAAGGAACGTAGGCAGAAAATTAGTATGAAATCGGTTCGTGTTACATCTTTTAAATAATAAACTGGCCTTCATGAATAAACAAAAGAAAGAACAAGCTAAACCTGATTATAATGGACAAGCATATCCAATAGATGCTCTACTCCACGATATCTGATGGGCTGTGGTTTAGGTTGCTGAGAATAGCAATTGTGAGACGTAAGCCGAACTTTTGATGGATCATCCAATCCAAGTTGGCGTGCAACTCTCTCAACAACATCATCATAAGTATGAAGCTTCGACCTAAGTGAAGAAAACTATTATATCTTTTCAAGTTGACTAAAAAGAAATATGTAAGTACAAAATTGGGAATGATTTGTGACCCCTCACAATTCCAAACAAAATTCCTCCTCCTTTGGTTTCTCCAGACACCGGAAGTGCACAACCTATGGTACCCAAAATAAATATTTATCTCAGTAATAGTAAACAAGACCCTGGGAAAAAAAGAAGAACAGTGAACAAGTTTAGCTGCAAACAGAAAAAAGAAGTTATGTATTGCACGTCTGCGATCTAACTAACATAAGGTATCAACTAAACCTGGGCATTCTTTGGGCCGGGTCGGGTTTCAGGCCAGGCTTGCAAAGTTGACCCTCAACAACCAAGTCTGGGCGCCCAAATCCCGGATATTGTAAGTACAAGCCCAAGCCCCGCCCAAGCAAAAGCCTGAAACCCAAGGCCCAGTCCAAAAGCCCGAGAGCTCTACTTGGACAGTAGAAAAAATTCCAGGTGGTACATACTATGAACATAATATAATCTCTGTGAAATTGGCAAAAAGAAAATGAACATCAAACAACGACACAGATACAAGTTTACAGATCATTTGAGCTCCAAACATACAAGCACCATACACCATACGGCCATACACATCCAGCAATACACCACGGTGGCCTAGTACAATCGGCAATCTCTTCTGGATCAACTTGATATAGCAGCCAGCAGACCATGGCCAGCGGGACGAACCGCCGGCGCAGGGGAGCAACTGACAATGGGAGGACACCGCAGCAGGGGAGAAGGGGCTGTTGGAATTATTGGGCTTTTAGCCCATTTTACTATTTCCAATAATTCCTAGGAACTCCTAGAAGCCCACATGCCCATTCATGCATGACAGTGTGGAAAGTTTAGTCCCACCCCGGTTGTGCAGGATGTGTTGGACCAACATATAAGGTTGGTTCCTTCACACACACGCGCGCTCTCCTCTGCCGCCCGCCTCGCCTCGCACACGCGTCGCGTTTCGTGATTGAGCTAAGCCACACTAGGACCTATGCCACATGTACGTGCTGCCTTATTTTTGTCATGTAGGAAATAAGTTGAAATGTTTTTTTACTAGTGGAAATCCAAACTAACGTGGACTGTTCCTCTCCCTGTAGTGGATCAGTTTTTGTTTTCTTTGTCTCCCTGGTGGAGCCATTTCACTTTGGTCTACAAGAGGTCGCTCCTCTAATGTAGATGCAGCCATTTGACACCACACCTATGCCTCCTACTCCCTCCGTTCCTACATATAAGACCTTTTAGATATTCCAATATGGACTAAATACGGAGCAAAATGAGTGAATCTATACTCTAAAATACGACTATATACATCCGTATGTAGTCCACATTAGAATATCTAAAAGGTCATATATTTGGAAACGGAGGGAGTAGTTCCAAAGCCTTGTGCCTGCGACTTTCTCACTCCGCTTCATGGCGTGCACCATGAAGTGCAGGCCTCTGAAACCACAACTCTTGTGATCCTGCACGGGAGAGGGGCGATCAAGTTTTCGAGGAGCGCTCTTGCGCGATTGCTGGATTCTTCTTCAACATGGCTGCACCCAAGTTCTTCCCCAACAACTACTTCCCCGACGTCAACACGACATAACTACTGATATGAACGACTCTTCTTCCATTTCACTGTATATGTTCTTATCCCTTTTGTTAGGGATTATGTTTGGACTATTGGCACTACAATTGATCTGGACATGTTACTTTCATCAAATGTCTACCATGTGTAGTACTTTTGTTCGTTCGATCATCATGTTTAATATGTTCGTCATTGTTCGACGAGATTTTGATCATGATTAATATGGTTCATCATTGTTCAGCAAGATTTTGTACATATTACGTGCAAATAAGAATAAATAAATAAAGTGCATACAAGTTCAACACACTTGTTTGCGGCATCCATCACATTCGTGAATGTGTGGTGTTTCTACACATCAGTAATTCAGTATACATGCATGGCACACCATGGCCAGATATACATGTGAAGTAGTACTGGTATATACGTACATATACCAAATGGCCAAGTGATACGGAGGCAAATGACCACATATTTGTGCATGCCCGATCGATCAGGGGTTGTGGTGCACCGCATGCTTAGTTGCGTACATGCGCATCACAACTTAATGACCAGCCGGATAAGCATGAAGGAAGAGATAAGGATGACCCTCACAAGTACATACTTATCTTATCTGCTCCAAGAAAATTGCAACCATGAGGTCTCACCTGCGCCCTACCCTCTGCCTATAAATACTAGAGCAGAACGATTAGCGGGGGAGGATAAGAGATACACGGAGGGAGGAGAGGGGGGAGGAGCCTGCGGAAAAGGCCCTAGCACTCGGTGCACTCGCACACAATGCGGCCACGGGGCAGCAGATGGCGCCGTACGGCGACGAGCGACAGGCATGCGGCTTGAAACAGGCCCACGGTGCCTTTTTCCATCAGTGAGCACGCGGCATACAGAGGCAGCTAAGGAACACAGTGGCCGCGGACGACGCACTGACATCGGCATGGCACACGTGCCCGAACCAAAAGCAACCCATGGTTGTATGGCACCGCCGAGACAACACAAAGAGGAGGCAGCGGCATGGCACACACGAGCGAAGAACAGACGTTCAGAAAAGAAGCCCCGGTGCCATCTCCACAGCGTCGATGAGACCCTCAGTGGTAGCGACGTCAAGACTTGCATCAAGGCCGAGTCAATGCAGGAACCATGCACATTGATTAATATCTCTACTGTTCTCTTTAACTTCTTCATTAGGCAGATTAGGGATGCAAAGCCCATTAGCTGGACAGTGAAGCATGCATCCAAGGAGGGGCATAAACACACAGCCGGGAGGCGTACACATACAGCCGAGAGCAGCGACACAGAGCACGCCCTAACAAATTGAAAAGCATGCATCCAAGGAGGGGCATACACACACAGCCGGGAGGCGTACCATACAGCCGAGAGCAGCGACACAGAGCATGTCCCAACAAATTGAAGACTGAACGAGCGTCCGCGCGCGTCCAAGGTGGCCGCGGACAACGCGCCGAGCCAAAGCACGCGCGCCAGCGACTAGGGCGTACATCCAGCCGGTGAAGCAGCACAGGCATCCACCAGGTGAACAAGCGTAGCTGCACACGCGCCGGGAGGAGGAGGCCGGTGTCAAGGCTCCACCACCATCTACCTCAACGAGGAGAAGAATGAAGTCACACACAGCGTCCATCTTTTTCAATGGAATGCCTGCCTATTTCTCCCATGCTATCTCTCTCATTTCAGCACATCCAACGAGCAAACGATGGGAATAGCAACAGAGACGATGGTGGGATTATCAAAGCTGGCCCATATGCAGCAGACTGCTAGCTCTGCCCTCAGACTACATCGCCAAATATGTATCATACGACGGTGCTGCCGGTGAGCGGTCCAACCTCGTCGTGGCCCTAACGGCCGAAGATAGTGGAGCTTCTCGTGTGCGGCCTGCCCGTCGATCTGTTCCTTGCGCGCATCCGTTAAGGCGACCATACATCCTTGGCGCGCATCCGTTAAGGCGGATATGAGCATTCGCTGCCTCCAGGCACATGCGTCCATAACGGATTATGGCCGCCTTAACGGATGCGCGCCAGGAACAGACCAACGGTGCACGTCTTCTCTCACCCACGCCCAGACGTACATCCACGAGCAGACCGGCAGTGCCTTCTCCCATCTAAACCAACATGCTACTTCTATGTCAACACAACTGCAAAGGCGATGCGTCAGGCGAGAGAGGACGAGGCAGCGAAGTACACCTCCACGGGGATGGCACTAGAACGTGGCTTCGTTACACCATGTTTCTTCCACTACATGCACATATATATTTTCAGGTACAAGATGTTGCCTGCATATCGACTTTACCATGTCGTCATCGACCGAGCTGCCACATGAGCCACCGCCATCACCAACCGCGACGCTCGACATATCAACAGTTCAACATCTATCTTCACCGTCCCGGGAGCTAGTTAGCTCATCGCACGGAACCGCGTCGGTGCCGTCGTCATCAACATTCAACTCGACGAAGAAGGTGACTATATCGACATGATGTTGCCATCTTCATCTACTTCACACCTGACGTGGACGTCAACTACATCGTCACACTACCATCAGTCTACACTGACTAGTTGACATCTTTCTACATCAACTCCTCGTTTGGCGGGGACATTGTCTACATTGGCACGGCGTTATTCATCTACGTCAAATCTTCATCTAGTGAGGACGTCGTCTACATTGGCGCGCGCGAGACACCTACTTCGACATGATGTCGTCATATTCACCGGCGCGGACGACTGCACCCGTACGCCACCATTCTTCTACGTCAACCGCCTACACCAAGCAGAGGTCATTTGCCTAATTCTAACGCCCCGAGGTCTACATTGTCAAGCTTGCATTGTCGTCTTATCATCAAGCAACATCGCCACACGGCGAGGCTCAAGTCTACTTCAGCTTCTACATCAACACACCCCCAACATCGACCAAGCTCAGACGAGGTGAAGCCACTTCACCAACATGTCTTTTTCCAATGAAGTAATCCATATCTTGCCGGGCACCGACGCGGCAAAGGCAAGCCACCATATCCGAAGCCTCTACGAGGCAGGCACCAGTAGACCGAGCACCGATAAGGCGAAGGCCGCCCATCTGTTTGAGCTAGAGACAACTTCATCATCGAACATCCACAAAGCCGGAGGGATACTGCTAAGCATCGTCGGAGCAACGGATGCACCACTCCACCCTTCTTGTCCACCACATCATCACCATCCTCTACACCGAGCACTTGGAGAAGACAAGACTTGAAGACGACCACCATTGCAGCAGCTTAATCGGAGGTGGTCCGCGACTTTGACTCACGGACGTAATTAATCGGTTGCTCTCCAAGCCCCGTGAACCAGAACTTCACAATCGCCCAAGTCATCTCGGCCGTACTAGAGTGCGCATATGTAAAGGGGTGTTGTAATTTTGTTTCTCCAATGAGAGATCAATAAAGTGCATTGTTTCCCTATATTTATTTGTGTACTTAGTACACTGGCACACCAGCAATGTTTATTTCCCCTGGCGCATACAGAGATAATAATATAATAAGCACGTTATTTTTATTGTTTCTCGTGCCAAACAATCATGATTTATCTACCGCATTTCTGGAAAACCTAACGGAAAATTGCTCATATACTCAACAGAGGCCAATGGGAGAAGCCATTGCGCATGGAAGCATCGGCTAGTGGTAGGAGCACGTGGGGAGGATGGCAACGCACTCTGTGCAGCAATGCATGTGAGGCTAGCAGGAGCATGGTGGGGAGGATGGCGACCGCCGCCGCCCTCCGGTTGAGGCACAACTTCGTCGGCTTTCCTGTGTCCGCAGCGCCAAGACGTCGACCACCACTATTGTCTAGTTGAGGTGGTGAGGAGGACCGCCAAGGTGACCAAGGGGGACGCCGCTGCAAGGTTGGTTGTGTGGGGAGGGAGAACATTGTGCTCGGTAGTTTGGGGGAGAGGTGGTCCAGAACTCCAGATCTGGTGTGGAGGCTAGGGTTATGGGGGGGAGTGATGCAACAGAGGGAGATTTATATGGCTGCTGGGGACTAGGCTGGATCTAGATCTGAGGTAGTTCAGACCAGGTCGGGTTTATTTTGGGCTGAAAACCTGAGCCTGAGCCCGGCCCAAATTGTCTTTCAGGCTGCAGATTGAGGACTGAGCCTAGCTCGGGTGTCAACCCCAACTCAACCCAGCCTAGGCCCAGGCCGGGTCATCGGGCTGGGCGGCCCATGCCCATATTTAGTATGAACACACGGCACTTCTGTTTAGATACAAGTGCACAGCTAATGGATATACCATCATATTATTACAGAAAATGGATATATCATAAAGGGCAGCCCCAGTGCATGTAGCTCCCGCTTGCGCAGGGTCAGGGGAAGGGTCCGACCACTTTGGGTCTATTGTACGCAGCCTTTCCCTACATTTCTGTAAGAGGCTGTTTCCAGGACTTGAACCCGTGACCTCATGGTCACAAGGCAGCAGCTTTACCACTGCGCCAAGGCTCCCCTTCAGAAAATGGATATATCATAATATAGCAAAAATCTAAGAAATTATTGTAAGGAATATAGTGTCATGAAAACACCCTAAGGTCTATTGGGTCTCTAAAAGTTCTGTTCTGAAACTGTTTTGGTACTTCGACTTGGAGATTCAAGCTTACCATGAACACCCAACTCTTGCCCAACTAAGTAAATGGCTACATAGAGAAGAACATCATACCAGATTTACAAGAAGATTATAAGTACGTAAGTAGGTAATGGTAGAATAGAGTGGCGCAAAACAAATGAGTCAAGTTGAAAACACAACACAGACTGGCCCAAAGCAAACGAGTCAAGTTGAAAATACTACACTTGTATCTGAGTATACCTGCCTATTATGAACATACTCCAAGAAAGAAGGAACATCTTTATAGCGCACTTGAGTATCGCCACCTGGTATAGATGGCTTTTGGAAACTGATTATGTCCCCATCTTCAAGCTAACACAAGAAAGAGTAAGTGGAGAATCAATGTTTATCTTTTATAACTACAGACCTGAAAGAAGTTTGTATCTGAAAACGAGTTTTTTTTCCCCAAACCTGACTAGATCGGAAACTAAGTTTCTTGTCAATATGTTCACACATCACATTAGGCTCAAACTTAATTTCCTGCAGCATAACAATGATAAAAAGCTCAGAATATTCATATAGGGAAGATAAATACTATAGGTATATGCATGTATGCCACAAGATCATTAACTTCCATACAAGGTACCACAACGAAATGAGTACAAGAATGCATACATAGCAAGAGAAATAAAATATAGTTGTACATAACTGAATATTGCACTAACCTCATAAAGTTCGATTTCTTCATTTGGGGAAAATCCAGCCATTTCATTAAGTTTTGTCAGGATATCAGATGGCTTTCCCAAAGCCTTAACAAAAAGCCTACCAACAAAACTGTACAACAAAATGATGTCAGTGTCTGAGTCTTTTGTATCAAAAAAAGAAGTTGATCCTTGAGAGGAGATATACCGAAGCTCTTCCTTTTCAGGATTATAAAGCTTGAAGAAAAGTAAAATATCTTCCTTGCTCTTCTCGGGAGGACGAATTGGGCGCAAATCCTACACAGGTAACAATAAGACATGGTCAGGCATCTCTAATTTAATGATAAAATAGGCAAAATATATACACAAAAGAAACAATAAACTGAAACTGATTTATACGATACCAATCCTAGCTCTACTTCAAGAAATAGCTTCAGCTCAGCATTGTGTGCCTTGTTTGATACCTCCCTAAGTTGCCCCACCTGTGCAGCACGTGACAAGTAATGAGATACTATATTGTAATCACAACACAAATAAAATAGAACGGAAAGTAAAAAGGCCAAGGCATTATCCACCATCTTCAACCTAAACAGACCTGAAGGCCATACAAACTGCTCTGGTATAGGTATGAATTGTGATGAAAGAACATACAAAGAGCAACAAACATAGGAGCAATAAATCATACCTCAAAAAGTCATAGTGATTTACTGCACTGACACCTCATTTTAGCAATTCAACCGAATTGATGGATTATGAGATCAAATACACCAATGCACCACAATATACGTACTTGAGAGATGACCACAAACAGCCCTTACAGTAAGAAGTGTACAACTTTCCATTTAAGTTACCAACTTACCATCCAATTGCAACTTATGTGTGCTCGCAACTAACAGAACTATCAGATTAACCAATTTTGCATTGACATGACGGCAAGAGACCAGAAAGAATAAAAAAGGAAATATCGAGCAAATAACACCAAACAAATAGTTTTCCACCCATCAAAATAATTGAAAGGTTACAAGTTCAATCTTTCAAAACAGTTTATGACTCACTGATTGTGCTTCTTCATGAGGGGCCAGCGGACGATTGGGCCGGTATGTATGATTTTGCCTCTTAGCCCACAACCAGAAGCGCTGAGACTGTACCGGAATGCCGTATTCCTTCGCAACTTCCTCCTATCAAACAGCACATTTGGCAAAAGAAAATAAGAGATCCAAATGAACCAAAAACGTAACTGATTAAATTAATGTAGATTGCGTTAGAGAAATAGCAACTTGTATTCCCATGGGGCCATAGGCAGTATATATACATGTACAGGAAATACCCCCCACCCCAAAAAAAACTCATGGTGGATCGACAGTATGTTTGGAGAGACAAAAAGGCGTGTTGTGCTCTAGTTTGTGCCTTCGTGAAGAAATCCACCAACTATAACTCGAAAGGCACATGCTGAAGAGCAATCACCTGATCATGCACACAAAGGAAGCATCAACACCAATATGCTTGGTGAGCTCATGCTTCACAGGGTCGCACACAATACTGATAGCACATGTACTGTCAAACAAGAGAGGAGGAGGTGTGGTGATAGAAACACCAAAATCCTCAAGCAACCACCGTAGCCAAGTCATAAGAGACGGCGAGAGAGTACCACAACTCAGCCTCTGAACTCGAACAGGCTCTAGTATGTTTCTTTGTCTTCCAGGAAATGAGAGAAACTCCAAGAAAAACACAAGTAAAAAGGGACCGGCAATCTGAAGCATCACTAGCCCAAGTAGCATCCGAATAGGTCTGAAGACATAACGAACTAGAGCGTGGGAAGAAGAGACGACGAGAGAGTCCCACAAAGATATCGTAGAATACAAAGGAGGTGATTGTAGTGGACCGAAGTGGGAGCAGAGACGAACTGACGCATAATGTGAAGGGGGTAGAAAATATCGGGATGAGTCACAACTAGATAGACAAGACTCCCAACAAGATGACAGTAGCGCGTCGGTTCAGATATAGGCTCACCGTAAGAAGCACGGAGGTGGACGTTCATCTACATCGGGGTCTCAACAATGCGCTCATCAATAAGAGCAGCACGAGCAAGAAGATCACGGATTCATGGGTATAGTTCTCTTGGGAGATCAAGGAGCCATCAGAGATAGAAGAAACCTCAATCCCAGTAAAGCAGCCAAGAGGATCGAGATCAAACATAAGAAATTGCTCACTAAGACGAGCCTTCATAAAGGCAATGTACTCGAGAGTCATCGCTAGTGATGATCATGTAGTCGACATATAGAAGAAGTGGAGTCCGACCACGAGACGGAAGGTGGACAACAAGCGCGTAATCATGAGCACTCGCCGAAAGATCGTTTTTGCAAGGGCTTGAGCTTATGTTAAAAGTAGGCAAGTAAATCTTAGCGATGAAACCTTGTGGTAGACCACATGACTGTTGTAAGAGCTTTTCTTTCTATCTAATGCATATACATGCAATGGTTTGCATGTTCTCAAAAAAAAATAAACCTTGTGGTAGAAAATAGAACTATGCTTTAGAAATATTACCTTGAATGAATTAAAGGGTAATTGTTTCTGTATACGAAAATTACGGACTTTTTCATGGTCCACCAGATCAAAATATATATTCTTCCCAATCTGCTCCTTCAAATCTTCATCTCGAGCAACCTAAGGTTAATTTATTCCAAATAGAGAAATATTAAAAGGAGTGCACCAGTAGAGCTAACTGGTATGACTGACACTAGCAATTAACAAGACCTTTATGATGGTGTAGAGGTGAGCTTCAGCTTTTTCCTTTTTCTTGTGTTCTTTCTCTTCTTGTTCTTTCTTCAACCTTATCTGCAAAAGAACAATTGAACTGACTCACTAGTACAAAAGGAGTACACTATACTGACTAGAAAGAGAGGAGAATATAATGACTCACCCTCAAATGCTCAGCAATGTCCTTCTCATCAACATTACACATTATTTTCTCCTTGTCACTCTCACGAATATATACAAGCATGTAGGCATTTGAATACTTTGTGAACTTAAATGGGGTGTTATTGAAACCAGGGTTAACTTGAGGCAACTGTTCCCTCCAAAAGAAGACAAAAGAGAGACGAAGGTGTCATACACATAAAAGATGAGCGAAATCCCTAGAACCAACAGGTCATATACTGGATGAACTGTTGATAAAAAAAATTACCTCTTCCTCGCCCCCGTACTGCTCTTCAAGCGCTTTTTTAGTATCTTCTTTTGTTACTCGCTCATCATCAAATTTATACCTGAAACAAAAACAGAAAGAAAAAAAAATTAACACACGACATTTGCTGAACTGCTTTCAGGTGTACAGCAATCAGAGAGGAAACATAATGGTACGCAAAGGAACACAAAGTGGTTTGGTGTCACAGCTCGTTGAACATGTTACGGTGCAAGAAGGCTATTTAGCAGACTGCATGCAAGTAACTCTGTCAGAAGCCATCCTTCAGTTGCACTAAATACAAGATGCCGATGCAGCCAAAATACGAAATGTGAGCAGAAGCTAATTTGAATACTCAGCCAAAATAGAAAGTGTGCACAGAAGCTAATTCGAACACTGTATACCCATCTCAAACCCATGGAGAAGAAAGAAATGACGAGCGGGATCAGGGAGCTGCCAAGTGGGTCCTATTCATCAATGATAAGGGTGGTTAGACCATACTATTAAACTGAGTGTCATGTACTGAAGTTGTTCCTGGAGCAAATGAAATGGACTGAGTTTCTCCTATGTCTATCCTTTCTTTTTCTTCCTCGAGTTGGTGAAATTGGTCAAGAGGGGGAGAGCAGTAGCACATTAACTCATTTGGCTCATTTGACACAAGCCTCGACCTACACTGGTGATGTGCAGGTTGGTGCACCGACTCAAATCGGTAGCGCGCCTGCCAGTGTGCCGAGGTGGACAGCAGAGCAAGAGGAGCAGCTCAGGGCAACCAGATCAACCACTGACGGAACAACAGGATAGTGCTGATGTAATTTTCATCTCCTCTGATGGGGATCAGGCTGAAGGGTCAGGAGCTACAGAAGGGTCAACTGATGGGCAAATTGCTGAGGAGAACTACTCGAGCAACGGCAGAGATACCAGAGAAAAGGTATGGATTCGATGTCATTGATGTTGGAAACTATATTTCTATAAGCATTATCTCCAGCCTATAAAGCATCTGTTGCTTCTCTTCAGTCTGTCAATTCCTATGAGTTGAATGTTGAATCTTAAGTAATGTTTTCTAGAGTGTTCCAGCTATAAGTAGGTCAGATGTGAAGGCTTCCCAAAGCCCAACAAAAAGAGAGGTCTTCACCTCTAGTTTGTAACCAGGCTATGCACCCCACTACCTATAATAGAATTTGCTGTTCTTATCTTAAAATCTGGACTAGATCTTGTGCTCTAGGAGTTTTGGATTGAACTCCTGCTACCACATTGGCCTATTTCCGCCTCTAGAGCGATATCTAGTGCAACTTGTTCAAGTAGTTCCGTCCACACTTGTGATGTACACTTTGTAGCAGCAAGGTGGAGTTGCTCCTCCACAACCTTGTGCTGCTTCACACTATTTGGTGATGCGTAACAGCAGGAACAAGAATAAACAGTACCCAAAATAGTCTTTTCCTAAGGTACAAGTACTGAGATGCAAGGACAGATAACTCCAAAGATAAAACTCACCACTGGTCTGAGAGTGTAGGTCGTATGAAAGCGTAGTAGTGACCACCATGTACTCCTCCACTATGAACAAGAACACTGAATAAAAGCATGTGACGAACATTAGCACCAACAAAATACAGATCACATCTATCTGAGACTTATTGCAGTAACATTTAAACTCGTATGGAACTGTGACTATGAAAGTAAACTACAAAAGTAACAGGTAAATTTCCAAAGTACCATTTCAAACTGTTCTGCACAAAATAGTGATTTGTTTATTGGAATTAATAGTTTCTACATACATCATTATTGTTCATGGATGTTCCCTTTAGTATAATAAATCATTCAAAGAAATGACTGAACAACACAACGTGTACCAAAATGTCAGACAAAACCTATTACCTGTGAAGAGTGTAAAGGTTCCTAATACTTCTATCTGCATCTGGAGTAAGATATTTTCCATCATCCTTATCAAGATCGAGTTGTAGTGGGAACTCATAACGGTCATTAATCTGCAGAAGTAGGTGTTATTTTTATTAGCAACTCATAAGCATCCTTCCAAACATTTCTACAAACAGAAATGAGCAAACAATATTATTTTAATTACTTGGGCAACCAAAACGCAAACAGAAATCAAATGAACAAAAACAAAAAATGTTAATCAGAGAGGACTCCTAATGAAAGGTTACAAAGAGAACAAAATGGGTAAGTAACTTGTCGCCAATTTCATACAGAATGAAAGATAGGATGGCATGGATCTCACATTAAATGGTTTCAAATGTGATTGACTCTATGGGCTGTGCTCAAGGGTGTGTTTTGTTTGAGAACGAAGTGGAATGGAATGTCATGGTTCCATTCCACCAGAATGGGTTGGTTCCATTCCTGAGTTTGTTTGGGGATAAAATGTGGAATGTAATGGTTATATTTCAACGTTTGGTTGGAGAGTTGGAATGGAATGGATTCTGAGATTACCTCTCACATGCATATGTACAATATGAGCAATTAGAACCTTTTTTATGTTTAACAACAAATTATACAAAATACATTCCAATTTCACAATGATTTATCATCCACATATAATCTGATGTCTATGTAAAATTTATCATCACAACAACTATTAGAAGAATAGACAAGAAATCTTAATTAAGCACAAAATCTAGATCACACAAGTACTCATGACAGCAAAAATAAAAAAAGAATAGCGTTCCTTTTCCTGCCAGGCAGAGTGCTTCTTCCAACCTTACGTATGTTCTCCTCTCCCTTTCTCCGTTTTGATTTTTTTTTCCTCCTGTCGCTGGTTTTTTTCACCAATTTTCCTTGAAAATCGTCTTAATTGTCCCACCTTTTATTGACTTGCCAAATAAAATTATGTTTCCTTTGGTAAGCCAACAAATTCTTACCAAATAAGTGATTTTTATTTAGGTAGGTAAATCATGGGCAGGATTTTATAAACATTTATTTACACAATCACATTTATATGCGCAGGTAAATCACGGCTAAGGTACTAGAATATTTATATCCCCTTGCAACGCACAGGCAATTATCTAGTGGCAGCAAAATAAAATCATCAATCTCAACATAGAGCACACAGATCTAGCAGTAATCAAGCAATGCCAAAAAAAGGGAGCCCGGTGCACATAGCTCCCACTTGCGCAGGGTCCGGGGAAGGGTCGGACCACTTTGGTCTGTCACTAGATAATTGCCCGTGCATTGCAAGGACAGTGCCAAGCTAGAAAAAAAACAATCAGTTCACTCGATCCAGCTTTGCTGCTTGCCACCGCTCTGCTTGCTCTCTGCTAATTACGCTGATTGCCACCCCAGCTGCTCCCTGCCCAATGCTGCTGCTGCCCAGGTGTGGCCACCACCGGCCGGCTGGCTACTGCCCCTTTCGTCGCCGCCGGAAGACAGATAGGGAGACGAGCCAACCGCCACGCGATCTGATGCTGCTGCTGCTTGGCGCCGTTGCCTATCCGCCATCCAAAGGACACAAGTGGACGCCTACTCCCTGCTTGCTGTCTCGTCGTACCGCCACAGCACCTCGGATGAGCCATTCCTGGCTGCCGCCACCCCACCCCTGGTGAAGGAGAGACAGGTCTGCGCCATCCCGGCCACCGCCGTTGGAGGAGCTGACTTCAGGAGGGGCTGCTGCTAGGTGCTAGCCCGCCACCAGTCCTCTACCCGTCCCCGCCGCCGCCTATGCTCCGTGGTGCGGCGCTGCTAAAGAAATGAGAGAGAGAGAGAGAGAGAGGCGCAGTCGAGAGAGATAGGCTAGACACGTGAGAGCACACTAATCCACCAAGAACCATGTCATTCCGCCGATTTGGAGGAACCACTGCATTCCGCATCTGAGGGTTGTGTTCCCTTTTGAGGAATCGGTGTTCTTGCCCAACCAAACGCGGGAATAGGTGCCAACAATGGAACCGACCAGTTATATTCCACTTGATGCCACCAACAAAACACACCCCAAGATACAATTACATATTTGGATCCCCTTGTATCATGTATATTTTGACATTTGTGTTAAGATGACCCCATTGGCATTGGCATGAGAAAAAGTATGTACAGCAAAACAAGTACTCATTTGAACATCTAGAAAGTAAGCATGGAACTGCAAGCTGGATGTATTAGTGTGTTACAGCATGTAGGTCATGCTAGGATTCTACTACCAATTAGTGAATCCGGTTTCTACAGTCGTCCCTTGTATCATGTATATTTTGACATTTGTGTTAAGATGACCCCGTTGGCATTGGCATGAGAAAAAGTATGTACAGCAAAACAAGTACTCATTTGAATATCTAGAAAGTAAGCATGGAACTGCAAGCTGGATGAGTGTGTTACAGCATGTAGGTCATGCTAGGATTCTACTACCAATTAGTGAATCCGGTTTCTACAGTCGTCCCAATTAGAAATGGCTAATACACAAGACAAGAGGATGAGTTGTGAACTGTAATGACTACTTTCAGCCAGAAAGATATCCAAGTATCCCTGAAATGCTTATTGAAGCAGCATGGTACTAGGCTACCAGCGTCCACCTAAGTAAACCATCAGAATCATCTTTGTACCAAAATTCTATAAAGCAAACACCGGCTGTAACGGTGTGCTTAACATTTGCCTACTTCCCTGAGAAACCACCTGATTCTGCCAGAAAAAAAAAAGTGCTCATACGATGATTCTAGCAAAGCTGGCACATTAAGCTTATTTCAATGCAATTACAAAATAAATCAGTCATATGTTCATGCACAAATAGGTTTAGTAGCCCCAAAGTAAGTGCAACAGGTGTATCGACACGACATTCTATGTTTCATCAATCTAATACACAAAAGTCCTTCATACCATATCCAAATGCACACCATGATGTCATGATAACCATTATTTTGTAGAATCTAACTCAAAAAGGTCAATCCTACAAAAGATGTCAATTAAAGGTAAAAGGGTAACCACAGTCCAACCTTAACCATTGTGTCTCGCATGTAATCATATTCGAAACGCTTCAGTTGAAGTTGCAAAACAGGAGGGAAATCAAGAAAGAGTACGCCCTTTCTTGCATCCTGCAAAAAAGATTGACTGCAATTCAGGTGCCAAGGAAACAAAAACAGAAAATCAGAAAAATATAACCATTACACCAATTTCCTTCATTAAACAGAAAGGAACGGTTCCATCAATGCAGCTTTCCTGAATCTCTTACACCCCGTTCGGATGTTGATATTGAGGCCCAGATTTTGGCATTGGCATTAGACAGCCCGAATATCTTTGTTTTGATAGCCATGGTATTGACGCTCGGTATTGGCCCAAGATATTGGTCGGCCTGCTTTCCTTCCCCGTTTCTAGTATAAAGAAATCAGAGGCTCCTACCTCGACTTCGCTCTGAATTCGGGGATCGAGCGCCCACTTACCGGTTCGTTCGCCCATGCTCCTGGAAAACGAAGAAGCAGCGCGCGGAAGGAGGGGATGAAGGGCGGCGGTGCGGCGCACATCGAGCTCCCCAGCGGCGCGGGTGCCTCTCCTTCCCTCTTCCACCGGCACAGGTGTGCCTCTCCGGCTTTCTCATTCCCGCACAGGCACCTCCGGGCGCAGGCTCAAAACCCGCTCCCCCCACCCCGCCTCCTATGCACAAGCACTACAGCGGCCGCCTCCTTGCCTCCCATGGCGATGGCTGCATCTCTCCCCGCCCCCCATGGCTGCTGCTGCTTCTCCATGGGCACTACCCCTAGGCCCCCATCTCAGGAAACCCTAGAATCTTATAATCCCTTCTGATTTCTATACAATGTTCATCCAAATAAGCAATTCCAATGTAGAGAATGACCATCCAAACAAGCTTCAGAATTGAGCCCCTTATGCGAATTCCAAGCGTCAATTTCGTGCACATCCAAACAATAGAATTCGGATTCAATGTCAATATCAAAGTCAAGCAGATTTGATATTGGGGCCAATTCAATACCATGGCCCTCAATATCAACATCCAAACAGAGCATTAGTAGAGAATTAAGGGTATGTTTGGTTCTATCCAATGCTTGCCCTACCAAATATTTGGCCAGCCAAATTTTTGGGTGACCTTTTGTTAGCCCCATATGTTGACCAGCGTTAGCAAGAAAAATGAACTAGCCATGACAAAAATATTCGTAAGGTAAGTTTTGGCCACCATCCAAGCATACCCTAACTGTTGTGGCATCTTAGAGTCCAGTTGTCTATCAAGCTTAGTCTAGAAGTATCTAGGGTGTGTGTGTGTGTGTCCTGGTAGAAGAATCTGTTTGTGGGAAGAGTCCAGTTATCTCCTAGAATAACCCAGCCTAGTCTAGAATTATCCAGGGTGTATATGTCCTAGTAGAAGAGTCTGTGGGTAGAGTCCAGTTGTCTCTTAGATGGACCCAGCCTAGTCTAGAAGTATCCAGCGTGTGTTCAAGTACCTAAAGGGTCAATATAAGGATGTTTCCCCCTTGTAAGGAGGCAAGAAACGAAATGTCTAGGGTCAGTTTGGTTCATGTCCTCGCCCTCCTGCCTGGAATCTTGAGGGTGCCTGGTGTGGACGTGAGACGCTGGGGTGTTTTTGCCTGATGAGGCTCGCCTGGAGAAAACCTGTTTGGTTGGTGCCTGGCCGGGTGAAGCAGTAAACGTCCCATCAATGCATTCAATGGGCCTATTTTTTAATCTAATATCCATCCAGGCTGCTGTTAGTCTTGTGGCCAGACGTCCAGGCGAGTGCCTGGAATTAATGCCAGGCTAATTACGCTACAAGTAGTACAGGCCAGGCAAGGTTCTTTTTTCCCAGGGTGGCAACCAAACAAACCATACGTCAGATGCAGGCATGACTTCAGGCTAGGCAAAATATGGCGAGGATACACTCCAAACAGGCCCCTAGTTCCTGCCTATGCTTCTCTTCTACCCCTCTAAGTCTCCAATCTTTCGCCACTACCCTTCTACTGTACCACGGCGCCTACACTGTGACGGCCCACGCGTCCTCCGAGTATCCCACTCTACAACCTCTGTAGACAACGTCAGCTACAACACTAACACCTCTGTTATCCAAAATTACTATCAAGTAAACCATTTCTGTGTATTGACTAATGCAAGCAAAAAAACAGGGCAGCCCGGTGCACGTAGCTCCCGCTTGCGCAGGGTCCGGGGAAGGGTTCGACCACTTTGGTCTTTTGTACACAGCCTTTCCCTAAATTTCTGAAAGAGGGTGTTTCCAGGACTCAAACCTGTGACCTCATGATCACAAGGCCACATTAGAAACATTAGAAAGTAACCATTAATAGAGCAAGCAAAGGTACCCTGCCATTCATATGTACAATGTACCACACCAATATTCCAAAATATTTAACAACAAAGATAATGCAACTTAAGATTCAGGTTCAAAGCCATGATGAACATGATTTGTAGGAACCTGTAAGCCATGTTGTTCAGCCTGGTATTTGTTATCACCCTCTAGACGCTCCACTTCGACATATTTATCAAATGATGCATAAACATCACGACAACCTTTGACATCAAGTTGTAGATCTGCAAGGCCAGCATAAGTGACCATTAAATAATAGATGGATATAGCACATAAAATGCAAACACAATTCAAATTATAGGTCCTACCATAAAAGGACTCTTTTCTGTTAGATTTATAGTCAACATTAATGCACTCGATGTAATTAATGTGGTGGCCTTCAAATAGTTGTTCAATTGTTCCTTCCACAACAGTTCCCTGGGGAGAAAGCAAAGTTAATGACAAGTAATTGGCATAGAGGTAATTGTTAATATAACATCCACCTTCATTTTGTCTTCAAGTTTCTCGCATAGAACTCTATTGAGCTCTTGCACATCATGCTGCATGAAAGAATCATAGGTGTCCCACCCGAAAGATTTAGTCAACTCTTTTGTAGCTACACTATTGTCGCTATACTGGAGCTTGTAAAAAAGGCTCTGCAGGGCTAAAGGAATACTCCCAGATGGCATGTCATTCTCAGTAGTTGGCATGTGATATACAGCCTAAGAAGAAAATCAATGAATTGATTCAAAATTAGTTCAAAATTCAAACTCACAACAAAGCATGTGCAGTACGACAAAGCAAGGTCTCACACCTTCCGAAAGTAAGGTATATGATACAGGGTTTGCAGAAGAGAGTTCATATAACAGGTAGCACCCTGATTCTTGAGACCAACATAACCTGTTTCCTTTTTCGAGTCATAAGTCCAATAGTCAACCATTTTACGAACAGCAACCTCAGCTTCAACAACAACAGTATCATTCACGAGATAGCCCCTACTTGGATCATAGAGCTCACTCAGAGGCATAAAAGATGTGAAACCCCAGTCACTTTCACGTGCATTAAACTGATGTTGAGTATCTGCCAAACATGGGACCAACATATAGCCTTAACCAGAGAAATTTTGCAGAAATATTTAAAAACTCACAATATCACCGAAGCACCGCTACTACCGAACTTCATTAGCTACCACATAAAATAACAAGCCCAAAGAGTCTTTGAAAGCATGAGGGCACAATCGAGTGCATGACATGGAACAAAACTAACAATCATTATACCATTACTAAATGCATGATAAAAAATATTGAAGGTTCAGGCTTCAAGCAACAATAACTGACCGAGAAGTACTAAAACAATATGACTGGAAATATAAGGATTTTTTCCTCGTGATAGAACATAATCTAATGTGCATTATAAAAAATATCAACTACTCCCTCCGATCCATAGTAAGTGTCGCAGTTTTGAACTAACCTTAGTTCAAAACTGCGACACTTATTATGGATCGGAGGGAGTAAGTTTCTCAAAAGAAAGAAAACGATCAACTGCAGATGTTGTGATTTGTGATTTACGGATAACTTAAAAGAAGTTTCATGAAATTAATTCCCAAACTGTTACCTGTATATATATAACAGTTTCAGCGCCACCAGTACCATAGAAATACAACGTCAAACTAGAGTCCACACAATAATTGAATTACTTTAACAATGCTGACCACTGACCAAGAACCCACAAAAAAGAGATGCACAGCTGAGAAACATCCAGCTCCCAGGTATAAAAGTTGAACGATCCTTAGACATTGAAGTAAAGACTAGACAAGGTTTATATCAAACTTTACAAGAAAGATGTCTGCTTTGCATGTGATACATAAGTTATGAATATTGTATATCTTGATCTACAAGAATGTGCTCCATCTCACCAAAAGAAAGAAAAAAGGGGGTTGTGTGTTATCGAGCATCATTATTGCATGATAACCTAGGCATGTACCGTGCACGGCTTCAGTTGCACAGCCAAACGGATAACATGCGGCAGTACATGCACAGAATCTTAACTGATCAATGGGTTCATCCTGTTCCACGTTAGCTCAAGACTTCAAGGTTATATTCCCTTGAAACTTCCATGACGGATGGCTTAAAAAATATAATTACAGCATTAATCCAAGAAAAGCAATACCTTTGCGTGCTGTATACTTCTGATGGATCTGGTTTACAACGGCTAGGCTGAACTGAGCATACCGGCTCCATCCGTAAGGGAGGTTCCCCGAGTCTGCAACATCCAAGTACATCGAGAGATGGTCCACGTTATTTCCCTTGGGGAAAATTAGCACACGCCTACGTCCAAAACAAGCACATCCATCAGTACCTTCAACGTCCAACATCTCCCACATTAGACGCATTTTCACGGCGAATCAAAATGGCAAGTTGTCCAGAACTCACCATTTAAATCCACCAACGACAAACACATCCGAGTAGTGCTTCTTCCCGCTGACCCTGGTGAAGTTCTCTATCGTCCAGGTGAACCGGGAAGTCTGCGGGTCCTCGGGTGCTTGGCTCTCCGCCGTGTTCGTAGGCTCCGTCTGCGCCACCACTAGCAACGCCAACAAGAGCACCACCGAGACCAACACGCGTGCAAGATCAGTAAAAGGTCGAAATGCAAACACCCGGCAATCACACCACCGTGACAGACGGACAAGCACGCTGGGGGGTAAATCGCGAGGCTCTCAGTCTCACCTTCCATTGGCTGCGCGGCGTCTGCGGCGGAGAGCTCCTGGTGTGGCACCAGCATCTCATCGTCCTCCTGCTGCTGCTGAGAGGGGCACGGAGGAGGAGGGTTCAGATCCGGGAGGTGCGCGTAAACCCATGGAGAAAGAGGAGACCCCCGATCGGAACGGAGCAGTCGGGCGAGAGGAGCCGGGGAGATCAGGCGAGTGAGGAGATAGGGCACGTACCTCGAGAGGGGAAGGGGTCATCATAGTCATGGAGCCGTCGTCGCTGGCGGCGGTGGCCGGTGATGGGGTAGCGATCCGGGAGGCGGCTGCCGCGCGCGACCAGGCAGCGGCGGCGGGCGGCGGGCGGCGTGAGGCGGCGGACGGGGAGGAGCTTGGGGAAATGGTCGAGGGGATTTCCCGGACAGCAAGAGGGGATGACAAATTCTAAATTTTCACGTCATGCTCCCTTGGGCTGTCAGCGAGGCGAAGCTCGAAGCCGAACGCTTGGATCTGACCAGAGGGAGTGTCGTCGCGCCCGGAGCACATCGCGTGCTAGACCGAAGACAACCATGCCAACTGATCCACAACAACTAATGATACCTATGCAATGCTTCTTTCTTTTTTTACGAGAATAACTTCCAATCTACTCCCTCCCATTTCAAATAGATGACACAACTTTGTACTAACTTTGACCCAACTTTATAATAATATTGTATTAAAGTTAGTACAAAGTTGGGTCATTTATTTTGGAACGGAGGGAGTATTCATCAACTGTTAAAGGTAGTATAAAGAACACCAGAAATAAAAAATACATCTAGGTCCGTAGATCACCTAGCGACGACTACTGGCACTGGAGCAAACCAAAGGCGCGCCGCCGTCTTCGCCCCTCCCTCGTCGGAGCCGGGGCAATCCTTGTTGTAGTAGACAGTCAGAAAGTCGTCGTGCTAAGGCCCCATAGGACCAACGCGCCAGAATAGCAAACGCTGTCGATGAAGAGAAGCGTAGATCGGAAGGATCAAACCTGTAGACACACGAACACAGAAGAGCGAAGACAAGATCCACGTGGATCCACCGAAGACAAACGTCGATCGAATCCCGCGAGATCCGTCGGAGACAAACCTCCACACGCCCTCCGGCGATGTTAGAAACACCACCAGAATAGGGACAAGGCGGGGAGAGCCTTATTCCATCTGCATAGAGCCGCCGTCGCCTCGTCTCTCTGAGCAGGACACAAACCCTAACAAAACTCAAAAGAGCATTAAAAAACGAAGCCCTCCCGCCGGCAGGGGCCGGGAGCCCGGAATCCACCATGCCTCCATGGTCCTAAGACCACATGAGACAAGGTAAACCGGTGGCGGCACCGGCGGGAGGCACGAGAAACCTAACCAAAGGGCCCTATTTTTTGGGTGGAAAAAAGAAAAGTTATGCAATGCTTCTTTTTAGAGAGAAAAGGAGTTCTATTGATAATTAGGAAACATTACATCGTCCACAAGTTTCCAGTGTAACCAGCTATAGGGATCATCGCCCAACGACTAATGCTACCTATATAATGCTAATTACGGGATTAACATAATGAGTAATATGTGCACTTGTGATTGGAGATAGAGGGAGAAAGGGCCCGCGTGAAATTCAGAGGGGAAGGAGTTTGTTAGGAAATTTACGTAAAAGCGTTCGTAGCTGTATGTAGATGTATGATTTTCGATCCACAACTCATTCACCCGATGTTTACTCACATATCTCTGTTGCTAGTAACCGTGCACATGTAATCATTTGGTTGAGGAATGGATTTTTTTTAGGATATGTACTTCATGTTCTACATGCTTTGTGAATAAATCGTGCACGGTAATTTTGGCTAGCAAAGGTTGCCATAGATCTAGCCTATGTAGCATCCGCTTTGTAGGAAATTCATAACCGTTGTTCTAAAGCTGGCGCGGAGAATCACAAAAGGATTGTCCTACGTGTAACTTCTTTTTTTATGAACTGAGTCAACTAGTTAATAAGGTATGGGAAAAAATAGATAACCAATATTGTCACATATGCATGTGTTCATTTTTGGTTGAGATTATCCTCTTTATTTGAGACCATTTACTTATGCTGAAGCAAATACACAAGTAATATTTCAACAAGTAACAGAGTGATGCATGTAGTCTTGCCATTGCAAAACTTATAAGCAACATAGCACACAAAACTTTTATCTATATCGTCTGCATCATTGCTCTATTCACTGTAAATTATTTCTACAAAGGATGTTGGAGTATCCGTCTTCCTCAGCTCGTCGAGGATGAAGAGAGGCTCGGGGCCATCCGTTGCCGGTTGGTTTGCGACAGGAGCCTCTCGGGGCCGCTCCGAGCCGTCCGATCTGTTCGGACGGCTTGCACCCAGGCGACATGGCTACAAGGTCCATGATGGGTGGACCATGTGCCAGCCCGGGGCCACCATCATTGGGCGGCGGTCGTCGCGCCCCTGCCCATGCGTGAAAGTCTGGACGGACCCACCTGTTGGCGTCTTCGCCCGTGCCGGCTGGTGAGGTCGCTACAGTCGTCGTATGTCCATGACAGGTGGATCGACGGTGCGTCCGGGGCCACCATCATGCGGGTGCCTTACAGGAGGCGACGCCTCCGAGTCATCCGTTGCCCGGTGGCGCATCGTGAGGGCAACTCAAGGGTGCTCTGAGCCATCTAATATGCCTGAATGGCTCGGACTCGGGCAACCCGGCTAGGGGTCGACGATTGGTGGACCGCTGGACGCTCCCGGGGCCACCATCATTGGGCGGCTTCGAACGCGCCCACGAGTGACCCTAAGTTGGCATTAGTGACTTGGATGTGTTTCCTTGTGGGTCAATGATGGGCGGACCTCAGGCCCGACCTGGGTCACTTTCATGTGGTGGCTTCGGTTGTGCCTGCGTGCGCCGCCCCGGGCTGGTTTTCTCGCTCGTGTTAGTCGGGCATGTATGCCCGGTTGACTAGGCGTGGTGTGTGGTCCGAGAGGGCTAGCCGGTCGAGTCGATAGGGCTGGTCGTCTGGGTAGAGATGGCCAGCTAGTCGTGTAGAGAGGGTCTGTCGTTTGGATCGAGAAGGCCAACCGGCTAGGGATGGCCCGCCGGACAGAGATGACCAGCCAATCCAGTTAGGTAGAGATGACCAGTGATGGCCCACAAGTATATGGGATTAATCGTAGTCCTTCCGATAAGTAAGAGTGTCAAACCCAAGGAGGAGCGGGATGGAATCGATAAGCGGTTTTCAGCAAGGTATTCTCTGCGAGTGTTGTAAGATGATTTTGGTAGATAGTTTGATAGCAAGATAATCGGTAACAAGTAGCAAGTAACAAAAGTAGCAAGGTGCAGCAAGTGGCCCAATCCTTATGTTGATAAGAACAAGTTGGTGGAACTTCTTATTGTGATTAAAATGCTCTTGGGGACATTCATGAATATTATCTAGTTACTTTCACCACGATTCATTGACTTACATTCATTGCATCCATAAGTTGTTATGCTGGTGGACCAAAGTTGAGGTGTTGTTCTTACTTGAACAAACACCTACTTATGATTATACTCTTTATGTAAGATAAATCTAACCATAGCAATAAACATGTGGATCCAAAACAGACCCTCACGGAACAATTCATAAACTGGGGTTTAGGTTTCAGTCACTCCCGCAACCCATCATCTACAAACTAATTCCACAGTGCCTTCCCCTAGGCCTAAAGATGGTGAAGTGTCATGTAGTCGACGTTCACACGACACCACTAGAGGAAGAACAACACATGTACAACATATCATCAAACCATTAAACGGTGATCAACTTCACATGATTACTAATAACAAGACTTCTCCCATGTCCTCGAGAACAAATAGAACTACTCACAACTCATGATATTGAACATGTTCAGTAGGTATTGTCGTGGTTATCTCACGGGGTGAGTCGCATCACGGCAGATGCCATGGGGTGGCTTAAGGTGAGGGCAAGGCTGAAGTGGAGATCAAGGAACGGGATTGGGCAAATAACACGCGGTGATTTACCCAGGTTCGGGGCCCTCGTGTGAAGGTAACACCCCTACTCTTGCATGTCTGAAATATATATGGAGTATGTAGTAGTACAGAGTGCTCCTCGAGTTGTATTGGAGAACGCAGAGAAGAGCTATGGGCTTCATGCCTCATCTACGTGTGTGGCCCGAGTGAGCATGCGTGCTCTGGTGGCCAAGTGTGTGTGGAGTGAGTGTCTGGCTAAGTACTAGCTAGTGTGTGGCAAGTGCCTTGTGGCATGAGTCAGACCGTGAGCATGGATGGATGGATGTGTGCTTTGTAGTGTGGCTTGCCCCCTTGGACAAGTTTGTGGCTTCTTGGTCAAGGGAGTGACTTCTTCTCCAAGGAAGTGCTCCCCTGGGTCACTTTATACTCTCGTGCCCAGGGACAAGTAGCACTATACATGACGTCGCATATGACGAGTGAACAACGTATGCTTTATCAGCAATAGTGGCCACGGTGTGGCCGTCTTGTCCGTGTCGGGTCGGAGTTGTAGTTGACTTCGCGTAGCAGGCCGGCTAGAGTAGTCGGATGATACGTCTCCAATGTACCTATAATTTTTGATTGTTCCATGCCATTATATTATCCATTTAGATGTTTTATATGCATTAATATGCTATTTTATATTATTTTTGGGACTAACTTATTAACCTAGAGCCCAGTGCCAGTTTCTGTTTTTTTTTGTTTTTTAGTTTATTAGAAAAGGAATATCAAACGGAATAAAATTTTCGTGATGATTTTTCTTGGACCAAAAGACACATATAGGACTTGGAGAGGAAGGCAGAAGAGTCCCGAGGGCTTCACAAGCCCTCAGGGCGTGCCCCTAGCTTGTGGGCCCCACAGGAGTCCTCCAACCCTAATCTTTGGCCTATAAATTCAGAAATATTCCCAAACCACCAGAAGCGTCCACCAAAATACTTTTCCGCCGCCATAACCGTCTGTTCTCGTGAGATCTCATCTTGGGGCCTTTTCCGGCACCCTGTAAGAGGGGGATTCGATCACGGGGCTTCTACATCAACTATATTGCCCTTGCGATGAAGCGTGAGTAGTTTATTACAGACCTACGGGTCCATAACTAGTAGCTAGATGGCTTCTTCTCTCTCTTTGATCCTTAATACCATGTTCTCCTCGTTGTTCTTGGAGATCTATCCGACGTAATATTCTTTTGCGGTGTGTTTGTCGAGATCCGATGAATTGTGGATTTATGATCAGTTTATCTATGAATATTATTTGAATCTTCCATGAATTCATATATGCATGATTTGATATCTTTGTATTTCTCTTCGAATTATCAGTTTGGTTTGGCCAACTAGATTGGTTCTTCTTCCAATGGGAGAGGTGCTTAGTTTTGGGTTCAATCTTGCGGTGTCCTCACCCAGTGACAAAGTAGGAGCAGCGAGGCATGTATTGTATTGTTGCCATCAAGGGTAAAAAGATGGAGTTTTCATCATATTGCTTGAGTTTATCCCTCTACATCATGTCATCTTACTTAAGGCGTTACTCCGTTCTTATGAACTTAATACTCTAGATGCATGCTGGATAGCGGTCGATGTGTGGAGTAATAGTAGTGGATGCAGGCAGGAGTCGGTCTACTTGACATGGATGTGATGCCTATATTCATAATCATTGCCTTGGATATCGTCATAACTTTGTACATTTCTATCAATTTCTCGACAATAATTTGTTCACCCACCGTATTATTTTCCTTCAAGAGAGAAGCCTCTAGTGAAACCTATGGCCCCCGGGTCCATTTTCCATCATATGTTTTCAGATCTATAAACCAAAAAACCCAAAAATACCTTGCATTTACTTTTACTTGTTTTAGATTTTAGTAAGCTTTTATCTCTATCTTTATTAGATCTCACCTTTGCAAGTGACCGTGAAGGGATTGACAACCCCTTTATCGCATTGGGTGCAAGTGTTTGATTGTTTATATAGGTGCATAGATTGGAGACTTGCGTGTACCTCCTACTAGATTGATACCTTGGTTCTTAACCGAGGGAAATAATTATCTCTACTTTGCTGCATCACCCTTTCCTCTTCTAGGGAAAAACCAATGCAAGCTCAAGAAATAGAAGGAAGAATTTCTGGCGTCGTTGTCGGGGAGATCTACTTCAAGCCTACCAAGTACCCACCATAAACTCTCATTGTTTGGATTACATTATTTGCCATTTGCCTCTCATTTCCCTCTCCCCCACTTCTAAAATGATTTCAAAAAAACACAAAAATATTTGCCTTTTTATTCGCCCTTCTTCCGTTCGTATTTTCGTTTGCTCGGTTGCTAGATCGGGTTGTTGCCACCATGTCCGAATCTGGGGAGGCTATCATTGAAAATTTTGAGAATACTGCTAGCATAAATCTTGAGGAAAAACTTGATGCTTGTTCTTTAGATCACGAAACTGAAACCACTCCTAGTTATAAAGCAAAAACTTTTCATGTGGGAGACGGTAATATCATTGGGAAGAGTGTTATTCAGGAATTCTTTGATTGTATGATACATCTCCAACGTATCTATAATTTTTAATTGCTCCATGCTACTTTATCTATTGTTTTGGACTATATTGGGCTTTATTTTCCACTTTTATATTATTTTTGGGACTAACATATTAACCGGAGGCCCAGCCCAGAATTGCTGTTTTTTTGCCTATTTCAGTGTTTCGAAGAAACGGAATATCAAACGGAGTCCAAACGGAATGAAACCTTCGGGAACGTGATTTTTTCACCGAACGTGATCCAGGAGACTTGGACCCTACTCCAAGAAGTGCCAGAGGCGGTCACGAGGGTGGAGGGCGCCCCCCCTGGGCGCGCCCCCCTACCTCGTGGGCCCCCTGACGCTCCACCGACGTACTCCTTCCTCCTATATATACCTACGTATCCCAAACGATCAGAACAGGAGCCAAAAACCTAATTCCACCGCCGCAACCTTATGTATCCACGAGATCCCATCTTGGGGCCTGTTCCGGAGCTCCGCCGGAGGGGGCATCCACCACAGAGGGCTTCTACATCAACACCATAGCCCCTTCGATGAAGTGTGAGTAGTTTACTTCAGACCTTCGGGTCCATAGCTAGTAGCTAGATGGCTTCTTCTCTCTTTTTGGATCTCAATACAATGTTCTCCCCCTCTCTCGTGGAGATCTATTCGATGTAATCTTCTTTTTGCGGTGTGTTTGTTGAGACCGATGAATTGTGGGTTTATGATCCAGTATTATCCATGGAAAATATTTGATTCTTCTCTGAATTCTTTTATGTATGATTGAGTTATCTTTGCAAGTCTCTTCGAATTATCCTTTTTGGTTTGGCCAACTAGATTGGTAGTTCTTGCAATGGGAGAAGTGCTTAGCTTTGGGAATCTTGCGGTGTCCTTACCCAGTGACAGAAAGGGTTGCAAGGCACGTATTGTATTGTTGCCATCGAGGATAACAAGATGGTTTTTTTTATCATATTGCATGAATTTATCCCTCTACATCATGTCATCTTGCTTAAGGCGTTACTCTGTTTTTAACTTAATACTATAGATGCATGCTGGATAGCGGTCGATGAGCGGAGTAATAGTAGTAGATGCAGAATCGTTTCGATCTATTTGTCTCGGACGTGATGCCTATATACATGATCATTGCCTAGATATACTCATAACTATGCTCATTTCTGTCAATTGCTCAACAGTAATTTGTTCACCCACCGTAGAATATCTATGCTCTTGAGAGAAGCCACTAGTGAAACCTATGGCCCCCAGGTCTATTCTCATCATATCAATCTCTATCACTTTATTTACTTGCTTTCTTTTTTACTTTGCTTTTTACTTTTTACTCCCTCCGTTCCTAAATATTTGTCTTTCTAGAGATTTAAACAAGTGACTACATACGGATGTATATAGACATATTTTAGAGTGTAGATTCACTCATTTTGCTTCGTATGTAGTCACTTGTTGATATCTCTAGAAAGACAAATATTTAGGAACGGAGGGAGTACTTTGCATCTATCTATCAAAAATACCAAAAATATTATTTATCATCTCTATCAGATCTCACCCTCGTAAGTGACCGTGAAGGGATTGACAACCCCTAATCGCGTTGGTTGCGAGTAGCTATCGTTTTGTGTAGGTACGAGGGACTTGTGCGTGGTCTCCTACTGGATTGATACCTTGGTTCTCAAAAACTGAGGGAAATACTTACGCTACTTTGCTGCATCATCCTCTCCTCTTCGGGGAAATCCAACGCAGTGCTCAAGAGGTAGCAAGAAGAATTTCTGGCACCGTTGTCGGGGAGGCTCACGCAAGCAAGTCAACTATACCAAGTACCCATCGCAATCCCTATCTCTCGCATTACATTATTTGCCATTTGCCTCTCGTTTTCCTCTCCCCCACTTCACCCTTGCCATTTTATTTGCCCTCTCTTTCCCAATCTCCTCCTCTCTTTTCCGTTTGCCTTTTTCCCGTTGCCTTTCTGTTTGCTTGTGTGTTGGATTACTTGTTGCCATGGCGCAAGATAATACCAAATTGTGTGATTTCTCGAATACCAATATGTTGGAGTAAATACTGTAGCTAGCAGTACTGCTGGTACAATAGTTTTCTTCAAGAAGCGGAATTCAACGAAGTCATGATGGTTCCTTCGTCCGAGCAACTTCAAAGTGGGAAGTGGGCCTGTGATTTGACGGCTCATTAGTCATTGTTACTGCGGCGCGACGACCTGGGTGACTCTCCCTTGGAGTTCTGCGTGCATGGCAAGTGGACCAGGATGGTCGATGTCCCACATGTTGGCGAACGGAAGTATTCTTTCCGATATCGAGGAGCAAGGAAACCGCGTGGTATAGTATCACTGCTGATTGGTTCGCAAAAAAATAGTATCACTGCCGATTTATAATTATTTTTTATTTCTGATGAATGCTAGCGTTTCAACTCTTACGACGAAGGGTGCCAAACACGACACGTGCTGGATGTCCCACACGTCAGCGAAAGGAGTGGGACATGAACAGCGTGGTAGAGCCCAGCGTAAAAAACAGCGTCGTAGAGCGTCTCCACTTCTTCCACTTCTGGGTCGGAGACCACACGTAGTAGTACTTAGTGGTATGAACGATACAAAGTGCGACCTGGAGAGAAAGACATGTCTAGTTGGAAGGTCTCGAGGCATACACGTAAACAAATATAAAAGTTAATATGTGCCTCCAACTAATATAGTAGTAATAGAGTACTTAGGCACGTACTCCATAACATCACCGTGCATTGCACGTAAAACATTTAGTGGCAGTACGTAGTAAGAGACAAATGCCACCCAAGAGTTCCCTTCTCGACCTACTTTTGGGTGTTTGGTAGAGTGTATGGAGGGTGCATGAGTCCACACTAGTTTAGCACAAATACACTAGAAGCATGCATGAAGAGAGCATGCATGAAGAGGAGTGTTGAGTTGAGCATGCATGAAGAGGGAACAACTAAGCTGAGACGAGAACGCAACCAAACACACCCTATATGCCACGCATGTTCATACCATTTGTGCCTTTCTACTTCACTTACCGCGCTACATTACTCACGTTCGTACGTCCACTCCTGGGTACATGTCCGTCTCGTAGTTCCAGTCCCACGTGTTCTTCATATAGATGGAACGATCCTTGCATAACACGTGCACCAGATGCTAGATGTCTCGCGTGTTGGCAAAAGGATGAACAAAGCTCACGTAAAAAAATAGAGTGGAAGAACATAGATTTCGGACGACCGAGAAGGAGCAAGGAACCTCGTGGTGGAGCGTTTGCACTCATAATATTTAATATTATTCAGCTATATAAAATTAACTAATCATCTCCACAGTGGACTGGAAGAGTACGAAACACGACAGCCCAGTGTAGTTATATCATACTAGTACATGGCTAACCCACGCTATCATCATATTTCTTGGCTTCCATGCGACACCTATCTCTAGTAATCCGGCAGCCTGTATCGCTTCTCCCTCCTCGTCTCTATCAAAGTGCGGCGGGCTAGCGTTTCTGCCATCTATTGAGGTCGGTTAACTATCACATGTTAGCGACATGCCAAGAGCATTCTAAAAAAATTCCTTTCATGTTCCATTTTCAAAAAGAAAAAAATCCTTTCACGTACGAATTTGCCTGTATGCTTTGAGCAACTTGCATGTCCTATACTGCTCATGTTTGATACTCTAACTTAGCTAGAGGTTAGACTAACTCATGACTAACCCTGAACTAACTATAGCCAAAGAGTTGTTTGGGGACAGGGTTAGATTGACAATAAATGCACTTCATGGAGAGAGAAAAGTGATTTTTCAGTGGTCCCAATGAGAACTATTTCCAGTTAGCACCTCTTGGGTGGGATAGTTTTTTTGATGGGTTCGGTGCAACTTGCTCCAATTTAAACCCTAATGCTTGGATACTTTAGGGCTATTTGAGCCCCAACTAGCTCAAACTAACTCTAACCCATGGATCCAAACAGGGCCTATGGCCAGTCTCGACACAGAGCAGTCGCGTGCACCGGGAAGCAGCGCTCTCTCAGCCGTCGCGCCACTTCAAAGCCGGCACTAGTGAGAGGTCGCCTCCACTCTGGTCGGGCATTAATGCGGCACTGACGCTCCAGGGCGACGCTGACCGTTTCACGCGGGAAGTGCACGCTGGCAAGGGAGTATAGATTTTGAACCGTTTCAGGTGTAGTACTGGTAGTTTGCAAAACTACTCAATTATTGCACTCAGTTTCCTAAGAAATTGTGGTAAAAGCATTACTCCACAGCCCGCTTCCATTCTCCTTCCTCTTCCACCGCCCGTGCACGTCCGCGGGAAGCGACCAGTCAACCCTTATATAGGAGTGCTAGCACAAAAAGATGCATGCATGACCACTAAAATTTCCATATTAAAGCGCTGCTCCGGTGGGAGTATGGCATATGTTGTTAGCTTCGGCCGGCCCATGGCTACCGGGCGACGGCGACCAGAGAAGAGGCGGCGGGAGGGGAATGAATGCAGCTACTGTTTGGGTTCGCCTTCCGGCTTAAATAAATGCGCAACATCACGTGTACCCGCGGGTGCACAAATTGTAACATGCTCGTGTCTGCTTAAGTGGGCGTCACGTAACTGGCGTGTGTGTGTGTGTGAGAGAGAGAGATTCTGAGAGACAGAGTGCGTGTGTGCGACTCTAGTCTTCGGACATGTACTCAACCTTTTGCATCGGGATATAAGTATAATGGTATTTACTTTAGCTAGTGATTTACGTGGCCATGTTAACGTGGTTGTGTCAAAAAATGTCACTTCCTGCTCGTGATTTGCGTTATATAATTACAAGCAAGATTCTTGTGCATTGCACGGAACATCAATATGCATTTTTTTACAAAACACCTGTTGTGATTGACCCATGCAGGAGTAATCCCATGTGTATAAACTAATGATATCTCGAGAATTTTATCAGAAAACTGGTATCTCGAGAATGTCATCGAAAAAATGAAAGATGAGAGATAAGGCAAGGAGGAGTGGAGCGTGGTGGTGACTGGTGGTCGGAATGGGCGGAGGCATGGGGATGGACGACACCGGTAGGCGGCAGCGGCCACCATGCATGCTAGATTGTTCTGGAGACTTATTCCTTTTTTAATTGCTGAGCAATGAGGTTGCGGGAGATAATGATGTGGAGAGAGGTGCGGGTATCTTTTGTAAAATTATCATAGTTTGCTTTCTATCCGTCAGATATAGATCATACGGTCTGTATTACAAGATGGCAGGCACACCATCATCGCCAACTCATTTTTTTATAAGGGTACAGATGATAAGTTTGCTGACTACTAAAGTAAAGTGGAATCTGTCCATGTTATGCAAGTAAATAAAGGTGATTGTTTATCATACGGGTAATGTTGGATGAAGGGTGGTAGGAACAAATGCTCTGCCTAGAGCATGTGTGTGTGAGATGGAGTCTTAGTGTGTGTGTGGGGTGTGTGTGAGAGAGAGAGAGAGAGAGGAGAGAGAGATGGAGTCTTAGTTTGTGTGTGTATGTGTGTGTGTGTGAGAAAGAGAGAGAGAGATGGAGTCTAAGTGTGTGGGGGTGCGTGTGTGTGTGTGTGTTTGTGTGTGTGTGTGTGAGAGAGAGAGATGGT
>NC_041389.1:196477303-196482073 GCF_002162155.2 Triticum dicoccoides | reverse complement strand
GCGTGTGTGTGCGTGCGTGCGTGCGTGGGTGTGTGTGTGTGTCGCGGGGTCCTCTGTGGCGGATGTAATTTAAGTGTGCATGGCTTCATCATAGAGAGGTGATTGTATGGCAGAGGCCACCAACGATGGGGTGCGAGAGAGAAAATGCCCGTAGAGAGGGAAGAGAAGGTGCGTGCGCGTGAGAGGAGTCGACATCGAGAGAACGTGTTTGTTCGAGAGACACCGAGGAAGATACTATATATCGATGGTGCATGTAGGCGGGAATTAAACAAAGGGATGGTCTTATTGGTTTCGGGGATATAGGGGAAGAGTGAGACGCGGGGAGGGGGGGTAGCTAGAAGGAGATTATTAAGTGTGAGTGTGTGTTTTACCCATCCAGGCGGAAGTTATGTGCACAAAAGAGGAGAACGATTCGATGTGGCGTTAGGATTGAGGGTAATTAACTACGTATGGAGACATAGAGACCTTGAACGTGCATGTGTGAGAGGTATACATGTATACATGGGATGTGTGTGTGTGTGTGTGTGTGCGTGCGCATGATCGAGATAAAAGAAAGAAGACATAAGTCATAAGATCAACAACATGGGAGAGACGGATCGGTATGACAATATGCATGCATGTGAGAATGCAGGGAAGAAGGCCCGACAATTGAGCATGTGTTTTTGTCTTTAAGAGATAGTGGCGTGGGCTGGAGCATGCATCTATGGCGAGCAGAGAGGGTGAGGCGCAATGATTGTGCAAACGAGATCAACCTATAAATGCATATGTATGGAGAGACATATATAGTGTGGGTGATAGGAAGCAAGACTCCGTGCGAGAAAGAAATGTTGACGGAGAAACTACAGATAGATACAGAGATGGAGATGCTAGCTAGAGGGACATCCGTTAGTTTGGGTGTTGGGTTCAAAGGGTGAAGTTATATATGTGTGTGAGAGGGCACTTGACTGCATGTAGAGAGAAACATATGTAGTGTGCGTGACAAGAATCAAGAGTGAGGGCGAGAAAGAATGTTGATGGAGACACAAATAAATAGAAAGATAAAGATGCTAGCTAGTGTGCGTTAGAGATAGGAGCTGAGTGGATCAGAAGGCTGGGTTATGTGTGTGGGTGTGAGAGAAATAGAGAGAGGGTGCATGTGAGTCACATACAAACAGATATCAGAGAGAAATGAGATCCAAAGAGACGGAGTTTTGTGTCTGCGAGGGAGAAAGATATTTCACAACGAGAGTGATAGCTAGAGAGACATATGAGGGAATGCAAGATATCTCTAGGGATAGAGGGTGTGTGTGAGCGACATACAAGAGAACAATGGAGAAATATGAGACCCTGGGAGACAGAGTTTGTGTTTGTGTGTGAGAAAGAGATATTGAAGAGGAAGAGTCGTAGGTTCCCATATCTAAGGAGCGAAAGACATCTCTGTATGAGGGGTGTGCGAGTGGCACACATGGGAATAGTAGAGAGAAATGAGACCCCGGGAGACAAAGTTTTGTGTTTGTGTGAGAGAAAGAGATTCCACATGGAGAATCATAGTTAGAGACACGTAGCAGGGAGCGAGATATACTTAGAGAGAGATAGAGTGATGAAGGTCGAGGGAGAGAGTACTTTTAGTGTGTTACGAAGATTGTAACACCCTCGATGCGGCTATATCTCCCACGTGTCGAAGCACGACTTAGAGGCATAACCGCATTGAAAGCAATGTCGCAAGTGAGGTAATCTTCGCACAACCCATGTAATACATAAGGGAAAAGATACATAGTTGGCTTACAGGCGCCACTTCACACAATACATAAATAAACATCCATCATCCAGATTACACTCAAGGTCCGACTATGGAACCAAAATAAAAGAAGACTACCCCAAATGCTACACAGATCCCCGATCATCCCGACTGGGCACCTCTACCGATCATCTGGAAACGAAACATAGTAACGACCAAGGGCCTCATCAAATTCCCACTTGAGCTCGGTTGCGCCATCTGCGCTGGTATCCTCGGCACCTGCATCTGTTTTGGTAGAATCTGTGAGCCACGGGGACTCAACAATCTCACACCTGCGAGATCAAGACTATTTAGGCTCAAAGGTAGGAAAAGGCAATATGGTGGAGCTGCGGCAAGCACTAAGCATATATGGTGGCTAACATACGCAAGTGAGAGCGAGAAGAGAAGCAACGCATCGGTCGAGAAGCTAGAAGCGATCAAGAAGTGATCCTGAAACTACTTGCGTCAAACATAACTCAAACCGTGTTCACTTCCCGGACTCCGCCGAGAAGAGACCATCACGGCTACGCACGCGGTTGATGCATTTTCATGAAGTCAAGTGTCAAGTTATCTACAACCGGACATTAACAAATTCCCATCTGCCTCATAACCGCGGGCACGGCTTTCAAAGATTATATACCCTGCAGGGGTGTCCCAACTTAGCCCATCATAAGCTCTCACGGTCAACGAAGGATAAACCTTCTCCCGGGAAGACCCGATCAGTCTCGGAATCCCGGTTCGCAAGACATTTCGACAATGGTAAACCAAGACCAGCAAAGCCGCCCGATTGTGCCGACAAATCCCGATAGGAGCTGCACATATCTCGTTCTCAGGGCACATCCGGATGAGACTTGCTACGAGTAAAACCAACCCTCAAGTTGCCCCGAGGTGGCCCCGCAGGCAGCTCAGTTCGGACCAACACTCGAAGGAGCACTGGCCCGGGGGGGATTAAAATAAAGATGACCCTCGGGCTCGCGAAAACCCAAGGGAAAAAGGCTTAGGTGGAAAATGGTAAAACCAAGTTTGGGCCTTGCTGGAGGAGTTTTATTCAAAGCGAACTGTCAAGGGGGTCCCATAAATCACCCAACCGTGTAAGGAACGCAAAATCAAGGAACATAACACCGGTACGACGGAAACTAGGGCGGCAAGAGTGGAACAAGTCACCAGGCATAAGGCCGAGCCTTCCACCCTTTACCAAGTATATAAGGTGCATTAATTAAACAGGAGATATTGTGATATCCCAAAATATCCAAGTTCCGACCTGGAACAGACTTCATCTTCACCTGCAACTAGCAACGCTATAAGAGGGGCTGAGCAAAAGCGGTGACATAGCCAATCAACGGTTTGCTAGGACAGGATGGTTAGAGGTTTGACATGGCAATGGGGAGGCATGGTAAACAATGGCAGGTAGGGCTAACATAGTGAAAGAGCGAGCAACTAGCAAAGCAAAGATAGAAGTGATATCGAAGGTATGGTCATCTTGCCTGCAAAGTTCTCAGAGTTGTCGAAGGCTTGATCCTCGTAAGCGTTCTCAACAGGTTCCTCGTTCACGTACTCGTCTCCCGGCTCTACCCAAAGCAATAACACAAGCAAAGGAACCACAATAAATCACGGTGCAATGCACAAGCAACATGATGCAAAACATGACATGATATGCGAGATGTGATATGCAATGCATATGCTTGCTCCGGAAGGGAAATGTTGAACAAGGCATAAACTTGGCAAACCAAGTATGCCACTGGAAAGATGAGATCATTTCGGTTGAAACCGATATGAAGATCACTGGAAACGGATGCACGGTTTGCAAATGGCAAGCAAAACAATAAGGGCACAAATCTGCGATTAACAGCACGATGCTACTTAGCATGCAACAAGAAACTATGCTACAACACCCCAACATACAAACAAAGCATATGGCAGTGATCTACAGAAGATGCTTAACAAAAGAGGAACACTGAGCTACGGCTAAATCACATCATAACAGGTCCAAACAAGCATGGTGAAGTGCAAAAAATATCAGGCTGGACATGGCATAAACAGCATCAGGAAGCAATGTTCAGAGCAAGTTATCAACATGCTACAGAAACTTATAATAGCAAAGCAAGACATGTCATGAATCTACTCAAAGCATAGATCAAAAGTCCCTTACTGACCATAATCCAAAAAGGACCAGAAGGAATGATGGCATGCATGTTAACATAGCAAGTTTCGTTAACAGATTCAGCAAACTGGGCATGGCATTGACAGATTTACGAAGGCACCTTCGTGAGCTCGATGCACTCACTACAGAGCACCTCATGATAAACTAAGCATACATCCATCAAGAAGACATGGCATAGAAGCTATACATGGCAAGAACAACATCATAGCATACACGGATCAACTACAACAACCTCGTAAAAATTGAATCTCATGCAAACAATCTGCCAGGAAATATTTTGTAGCAAAAGTAGAGCACGAAAATGACATGCTAGACTACTCCATAGTTTCCAACAAGGGCATGAATGGATAGATCATAACCATATGTTCAAAACATCTTTACTGAAGTATCTCTAAATATGCATGGATCTCTCTGTAGCAACATGTTTACATGGCATCACAATAACAACAGAACATGGACTAAAATCAGCAATATCACGAAGCCTAGTTTGCTTGCTTGTGCTAGTCACCACATTGATCACAAAAATACATGGCATACACCCCTGTAAATCTGGCATGGCATAGATCAAAACATATGTAGGGCTCAAGTTCATAAGGTGCACACATTAATCATGGCAAAAATGACAAAAGTGCAAGTTCTATTAAGAAACAGAAACTAACATCACATAGCCCTCTTCCAACAGCATTTCGGGCATCAAGATGAGCTCAAATGTAAATAATGCAATGGAATGAAATGATGAACTCTTCGAGGCGAACAATTTGGTATGCTACACGCCCAAAACGGAGCCACGGCTGCAAAGATGTGATGCGATGAAGATGCAACAATTTTCTGGCAGAAAATGACTTAGTGAAAA
>NC_041389.1:196467348-196476911 GCF_002162155.2 Triticum dicoccoides | reverse complement strand
CTCGAGGTTCGCTGGCAGGAGAGGAGCTGAGGGCGGAGGAGGAGGCGGCCGGAGTCGGGGGCCGAGGCGGCGGGCTCCGGCGGCCGGCCGGGTCGCGGGAGCGGAGGCGAGACCGCGGGGCGCGCGCGGAGGCGCGGGTCGGCGGGCGCGGCCGGCAGCGGCGTGGCGGGGGCGGAGGCGGCCGGCGGCGGAGGCCGAGGCGCGGGCGGAAGCGGCGGGCGGCGGAGGCCGAGGCGCGGGCCGCTGGGGCCGGGGACGGGCCTCGCTGGCCTGGCACGGCCGGCGGCGATGTGGGCGCGGGCCCGCCACGTGGCAGCCCCTGGTTCGTCCGGCGGCGCGGGCGGACGTGTCCGGCCGTCCGGATTTCGTCCGGCGGCGCGAGGGGAGCGGGGAGACTAGGGTTTCGTCCGGATTTCGGGGAAGGGATCTATATTTATAGGTAGAGGGAGCTAGGAGTGTCCAAATGAGGTGCGGTTTTCGCCCACACGATCGTGATCCGACGACGAGAGCATGGAAGTGACTTAGATGGGTTATTGGGCTGTTTTGGAGGGGTGTTGGGATGCACCTTAAAAGAGGCCTTTGCGAGAGTGCGGTTAACCGTTGGAGTACCAAACGAGCTCCAAATGACCCGAAACTTGACAGGTGGTCTACCGGTGTTATACCAGGGCCACTTGGCAAGGCTCGGTCCATTCCGAGAATGTTTAACACCCGCACACAAAAAGAAAACAAGAGGGGTGCGCCGGTGCATGTGGGAGTGTCGGAATGCAAAACGGACAACGGGGAAAATGCTCGGATGCATGAGACGAACATGTATGCAAATGAGATGCACATGATGACATGATATGAGATGCATGACATGAACAAAATGCAAAACGAAAAACAAAACCCAACCACGGAGGGAATATCATAGCACGTAGCTGAAAATGGCAAGAGTTGGAGTTACAAAGATGGAAAGTTACATCCGGGGTGTTACAACACTCCACCACTACAAGAGGATCTCGTCCCGAGATCTAGGACTGAAAGAACTCCGGATATTCAGAACGGAGGTGATCCTCGCGCTCCCAGGTGGCTTCTCGGTCGGAATGGTGTGACCACTTCACTTTCAGAAATTTGATTGACTTGTTGCGAGTCTTGCGCTCGGTTTCTTCAAGAATAGCAACGGGGTGCTCATGATAAGAGAGGTCTTCTTGGAGGTCAATTTCTTCAAAGTTGATAGTGCGCTCAGGAGTCTTGAAGCACTTGCGAAGCTGTGACACGTGAAACACATCGTGCACGTTTGCAAAGTTAGTTGGAAGCTCGAGTTGATAGGCGAGATCGCCTCTTTTGCCAATGATCTTGAAAGGACCCACGTATCTAGGGGCAAGCTTCCCTTTGATACCGAAGTGACGAGTGCCTTTCATTGGAGAGACGCGGAGGTAGACATGGTCTTCGATTTCAAAAGTCAAGTCACGGTGCTTGCTATCATAGTAACTCTTTTGGCGCGATTGCGCGGCTTTGAGATTCTCACGAATGACTTTGCACATTTCTTTGGCTTCTGTGATCAAGTCGTTGCCAAGAAGTTGGCGTTCACCTGTCTCAGACCAATTGAGAGGAGTACGGCACTTTCTGCCATAGAGAATTTCGAATGGGGCCTTGCCCAAACTCGCTTGGAAGCTGTTATTGTAGGAGAACTCGGCATATGGAAGACAATCTTCCCACTTCATGCCAAAGGAAATGACACAAGCCCTGAGCATATCTTCAAGGATTTGATTGACTCGCTCGACTTGGCCACTTGTTTGAGGATGGAAAGCTGTGCTGAAACGAATGTTGGAGCCCATGGCCTTCTGAAAGGATTCCCAGAACTTAGAAGTGAAGATGCTTCCACGGTCTGAGGAGATCAATTGAGGAATACCGTGCAAGGAGACAATTCTGGAGGTGTATAGCTCTGCCAGCTGAGCTGCTGTGATAGATTCTTTGATAGGAAGAAAATGAGCCACTTTAGTAAGCTTGTCAATGACAATGAAGATAGCATCATTTCCACGCTTGGACTTAGGAAAACCAGTCACGAAGTCCATCTCGATGTGATCAAACTTCCATTCCGGAATAGCAAGAGGTTGAAGGAGACCAACTGGTCTTTGGTGTTCTGCTTTCACCCTTCTACAGACATCACATTCATTCACGAATTGAGCAATTTCTCGCTTCATTCGAGCCCACCAATATGACTGCTTGAGGTCATGGTACATCTTCGTACTTCCAGGATGAATGGATAGGAGGGAATTGTGTGCCTCATTCATGATGACTTTTCTCAGATCGCCTTTAGGAACCACAATTTGATCCTCAAAGAAAAGCGTATCTTTGTCATCCAAGCGATAGCACTTGTATTTGGAAATGCCCTTGTCAATACCACGTTTCACCTTCTTCACCATGGTATCCAGGAGTTGTGCCTCATGAATTTGATCTTCCAAAGTAGGAGAGACTATGAGGTTGGCAAGAAAGCCTTGAGGAACAACTTGAAGATTCAGCTTGCGGAAAGCTTCAGAAAGATCCGGTTGAAATGGCTTGAGAATTAGACTGTTGCAATAAGCCTTTCTGCTCAGAGCATCTGCAATCACATTCGCCTTGCCAGGAGTATATTCAATACTTGGATTGTACTCTTGAATCATTTCGACCCATCGAGTTTGCCTGAGATTGAGGTTTGGTTGAGTGAAGATATACTTGAGGCTCTTGTGATCGGTGAAAATGTCTACTTGCCTTCCCAATAAGAGATGTCTCCATGTTATCAATGCATGGACAACTGCCACCAACTCAAGATCGTGAGTGGGGTAGTTCTTTTCGTTGGGCTTCAACCGGCGAGAGGTATAGGCCACAACTTTCTTCTCTTGCATTAACACAGCACCGAGACCTTGAAGAGAAGCATCGCAGAACACTTCGAATGGCTTGGATTCATCAGGAGGAGTCAAGACAGGAGCTGTGACTAGCTTCTCTTTCAGAGTCTTGAAAGCAACATCACACTCAGGCGTCCAGACATACTTGACATGCTTCTGGAGGAGGTTGGAAAGAGGCTTTGCAATCTTAGAGAAGTTCTCAACGAATCTTCGGCAATAGCTTGCAAGACCAAGAAAACTGCGGAGCTGCTTGATATTCTGAGGAGGTTCCCAATTCACAACTGCAGACACCTTCACCGGATTAACAGCAATTCCCTTGGCGGAGATGATATGACCAAGATAAGGAACTTCATCAAGCCAGAACTCACATTTGGAAAACTTCGCATAGAATTGATGCTCTCTGAGCTTGTCGAGCACCAATAGAAAATGTTTGGCATGATCCGACTTATTCTTGGAGAAGACCAAAATATCATCGAGATACACCAAGACGAATTCATTTGTGTAGGGGTTGAAGATAAAGTTCATCATGCGAGAGAATGTTGGAGGAGCATTGACAAGGCCGAAAGACATGACAGTATATTCATAAGAACCATAGCTTGTTCTAAATGCTATCTTGGGGATATCTTGTTCACGAATGCGAATCTGATGATAACCCATACGAAGGTCAAGCTTGGAGAAGACTTTAGCACCTTTGAGTTGCTCGAAAAGCTCATTGATGTTGGGAAGTGGATACTTGTTCTTGATTGTCTTCTTGTTCAATGGACGGTAATCGACGCAAAGTCGGTCCATGCCATCCTTCTTCTGGACAAAAGAACTCCACAACCCCATGGAGATGAACTCGGTCTGATCAAACCCAGACGCTCTTGTTCATCGAGCTGTTTCTTCAATTCCTTCAGGTCCTTGGGTCCAAGCTTGTATGGACGCTTGCAAACGGGTTTAGTTCCAGGCTCAAGATCGATAACGAACTCGACTGGCCGATGAGGAGGCATACCCGGAAGCTCTTCTGGAAAGACATCTTGGTACTCACAAACGACTGGAATTTGAGAAATAGCATCCAACTCGCCCTTCTCATTGAGAGAAAACAACCGAATGGTTTCATCATGAGCGGCATAGATGATAACATCCTCAGAAGGGTGTGTCAATTGAATTTCCCTGGCAGCACAATCAAGCTGAGCCTTGTGCTTAGAAAGCCAGTCCATCCCAAGAATTAGATCAATATCCGAGTCACCAAGAACAATTGGAGAAGACAGAAATCTATAGTCGCCCATCTTGATACCAACATTCGGAACCATCATGCTAGAGCTCAAACGCTTAGCCGGAGAAATAACTTGCATAGCTTTAGATAATTCCTCTGTGTCAAAATTGTGCTTCGATGCAAAAGGATATGACATGAAAGAATGCGATGCACCGGTATCAAATAAGACTTTTGCAGGAATATTATTAACAGGAAGATTACCCATTATCACATCGGAAGAATCCTCTGCTTGCGCTGCATTCATCATGTTCACCTTAGCAGACTTGGATTATGCTTGACCACTGCATTGCTTGAAGATCTCACAGGAGGAGGAGGAGGAAGGCGCCTTTGGTTGAAGCATTTGTTCGCATAGTGACCTTTCTGCTGGCACTTGTTGCAAGTCACTTCTGAGAGCGGACGGTGATAAGGAGCATTTGACCTTGGTGCTTGAGGCTGAGACTTGTTCTGATAGCCTGGGTTGGGTGGGTGGGAAGATCGACGACCACCTGAGTTCTTCTGTTGGTAAGGCTGACGAAACGGAGGAGGAGGAAGGTAGAACTTTTGCTGCTTAGCTGCCACTTGAGAGGAAGAAGAAGACTGAACCGCATCCCTGATTCTCTTCTTAGATGCCTCACACTTGAGCTGAGCACCTTCTTGCTTGAGTGCCATATTGTAGAATTGATCAAACTGAGTAGGCTCAACAAGAACAAGAGCTAACTGCAGATCCTCTCTAAGGCCACCTCTGAATTGATAGATCATACTCTTTTCATCAGGAACGTCTTGTTTAGCGAAGCGAGCAAGTTTCTGAAACTGCTTGTTGTATTTGTACACTGACATGTTGCCTTGCTTGAGATTGCGGAACTCCTCACGCTTGCTCTCAACAACACTGGTAGGAATATGGTGAGCTTTAAAGTCCCGACATAAATCAGTCCAAGTAATCACTCGACCACCTCTGGAATCCTTGTATTGCTGGAACCAATCAGCTGCTTGATCCTTGAGCTGAGAAGAAGCGAACTTAACGTAGTCCTCAGGCCTGACATTGCTGCATTCTAAATGCTTGTTCATATCCACGAGCCAATCATCGGCGTCTGTGGCCTCGGCACAGTAGCTGAAAGACTTCGGCTGATTTGCAAGGAATTGGTTGAGGGTAGGAAACTGAGGCTGATGATTGAACTGCGCTTGACCTTGATTCCCTTGGTTGCCTTGGCCTTGGTTGCGCTCTTGCATGAGCTGGATCATCATCTGGGCATGGGCGTTTGAGGCTGCCATCAAAGCTTGCCATGCCTCCGGAGGCGGAGGTGGAGGTGGAGGGTTCGCCTGACTGCCATCATTGCGTTCCGGATTCTGACGCGTTGGCGGAGCCATCCTGAAGAGGGTGACATCCGTTAGCATCTTGATAGACAGATAGACAAGTTGAATCAACGGATAGAAATTGCAACATATAGTCTTCACAATAAACATTCGAACAAGGATGAACGAATGAATTCCAGAGTAAACATCACGTCCATTAAGGTGAGAAGCCACTTGATAAGATATTGATGAAAGAAAAATAAAAGGCAAGGTACGGATGGAACAAATAAGTGGTAAGGATTAGTCAATCACAAACCAAATATCTGCGGGAAGAAATGCTAGAGCTACTTGAATCCCACCTATAAACTCCCGAAACTTTCCGGTTATGCAATCAGGTGTTGGGGATACAGGGGAAGCAATATATCTCACCCAAACTAACAATCCCTACATCCAGCTGTATCCATCCTTCAACACATAACCAAGAAACCTTCGGAAATCGTGTACCTCAACCTTCGAAAAGCATCCGTTATACGAGTCATGGCAATACTCCCGAGCTCGCCCCAGTACTGGGTTATCGGGGTTATCTCACCAACAACTGTACAAAAGAGATTTTCGATGTCGGCAAAACTCAGGTATTCCAGAACTGCAACGATAAAATTGTGACAACAACACCTCGGAGCTCAACTCCCTGGGACACTGCCACAACCCCTAAATGTCAGGAGGCACCAAGAACAATGTTCTCGTCACAAAACCATCAGAACGATTCCAAGATACCCGCGTGATCCTAATTTTTTTTTTAGTGAATTTGAGGAGAGGAAAGTCAAAACATCTACGTCAGGAGACCTCACCAGAGCGACGAAGGGACTGAGGAGTAAAAAGAATCCTACTCTCCGATATATATAATCCTAAGACACAAAACATTTTTGTTCTAGACTCAACATCGCCAGCAAACAATCAAGCAGGGGGCTCCTAAGTCGGGGATGGCTCTGATTACCAACTTGTAACACCCTCGATGCGGCTATATCTCCCACGTGTCGAAGCACGACTTGGAGGCATAACCGCATTGAAAGCAATGTCGCAAGTGAGGTAATCTTCGCACAACCCATGTAATACATAAGGGAAAAGATACATAGTTGGCTTACAGTCGCCACTTCACACAATACATAAATAAACATCCATCATCTAGATTACACTCAAGGTCCGACTACGGAACCAAAATAAAAGAAGACTACCCCAAATGCTACACAGATCCCCGATCGTCCTGACTGGGCACCTCTACTGATCATCTGGAAACGAAACATAGTAACGACCAAGGGCCTCATCAAATTCCCACTTGAGCTCGGTTGCACCATCTGCACTGGTATCCTCGGCACCTGCATCTGTTTTGGTAGAATCTGTGAGCCACGGGGACTCAGCAATCTCACACCCGCGAGATCAAGACTATTTAAGCTCAAAGGTAGGAAAAGGCAATATGGTGGAGCCGCGGCAAGCACTAAGCATATATGGTGGAGCTGCGGCAAGCACTAAGCATATATGGTGGCTAACATACGCAAGTGAGAGCGAGAAGAGAAGCAACACATCGGTCGAGAAGCTAGAAGCAATCAAGAAGTGATCCTGAAACTACTTGCGTCAAACATAACTCAAACCGTGTTCACTTCCCGGACTCCGCCGAGAAGAGACCATCACGGCTACGCACGCGGTTGATGCATTTTCATGAAGTCAAGTGTCAAGTTATCTACAACCGGACATTAACAAATTCCCATCTGCCTCATAAACGTGGGCACGGCTTTCGAAAGATTATATACCCTGCAGGGGTGTCCCAACTTAGCCCATCATAAGCTCTCACGGTCAACGAAGGATAAACCTTCTCCCGGGAAGACCCGATCAGTCTCGGAATCCCGGTTCGCAAGACATTTCGACAATGGTAAAACAAGAACAACAAAGCCGCCCGATTGTGCCGACAAATCCCGATAGGAGCTGCACATATCTCGTTCTCAGGGCACATCTGGATGAGACTAGCTACGAGTAAAACCAACCCTCAAGTTGCCCCGAGGTGGCCCCGCAGGCAGCTCAGTTCGGACCAACACTCGAAGGAGCATTGGCCCGGGGGGGGGGGGGTTAAAATAAAGATGACCCTCGGGCTCGCGAAAACCCAAGGGAAAAAGGCTTAGGTGGCAAATGGTAAAACCAAGTTTGGGCCTTGCTGGAGGAGTTTTATTCAAAGCGAACTGTCAAGGGGGTCCCATAAATCACCCAACCGCGTAAGGAACGCAAAATCAAGGAACATAACACCAGTATGACGGAAACTAGGGCGGCAAGAGTGGAACAAGTCACCAGGCATAAGGCCGAGCCTTCCACCCTTTACCAAGTATATAAGGTGCATTAATTAAACAAGAGATATTGTGATATCCCAAAATATCCAAGTTCCGACCTGGAACAGACTTCATCTTCACCTGCAACTAGCAACGCTATAAGAGGGGCTGAGCAAAAGCGGTGACATAGCCAATCAATGGTTTGCTAGGACAGGATGGTTAGAGGTTTGACATGGCAATGGGGAGGCATGGTAAACAATGGCAGGTAGGGCTAACATAGCGAAAGAGCGAGCAACTAGCAAAGCAAAGATAGAAGTGATATCAAAGGTATGGTCATCTTGCCTGCAAAGTTCTCAGAGTTGTCGAAGGCTTGATCCTCGTAAGTGTTCTCAATAGGTTCCTCGTTCACGTACTCGTCTCCCGGCTCTACCCAAAGCAAGAACACAAGCAAAGGAACCACAATAAATCACGGTGCAATGCACAAGCAACATGATGCAAAACATGACATGATATGCGAGATGTGATATGCAATGCATATGCGTGCTCTGGAAGGGAAATGATGAACAAGGCATCAACTTGGCAAACCAAGTATGCCGCTGGAAAGATGAGATGATTTCGGTTGAAATCGATATGAAGATCACTGGAAACGGATGCACGGTTTGCAAATGGCAAGCAAAACAATAAGGGCACAAATCTGCGATTAACAGCACGATGCTACCTAGCATGCAACAAGAAACTATGCTACAACACCCCAACATACAAATAAAGCATATGGCAGTGATCTACAGGAGATGCTTACCAAAAGAGGAACACTGAGCTATGGCTAAATCACATCATAACAGGTCCAAACAAGCATGGTGATAGTGCAAAAAATATCAGGCTGGACATGGCATAAACAACATCAGGAAGCAATGTTCAGAGCAAGTTATCAACATGCTACAGAAACTTATAATAGCAAAGCAAGACATGTCATGAATCTACTCAAAGCATAGATCAAAAGTCCCTTACTGACCATAAGCCAAAAAGGACCAGAAGGAATGATGGCATGCATGTTAACATAGCAAGTTTCGTTAACAGATTCAGCAACCTGGGCATGGCATTGATAGATTTACGAAGGCACCTTCGTGAGCTCGATGCACTCACTACAGAGCATCTCATGATAAACTAAGCATACATCCATCAAGAATACATGGCATAGAAGCTATACATGGCAAGAACAACATCATAGCATACACAGATCAACTACAACAACCTCGTAAAAATTGAATCTCATGCAAACAATCTGCGAGGAAACATTTTGTAGCAAAAGTAGAGCATGCAAATGACATGCTAGACTACTCCATAATTTCCAACAAGGGCATGAATGGATAGAGCATAACAATATGTTCAAAATATCCTTACTGAAGTATCTCTAAATATGCATGGATCTCTCTGTAGCAACATGTTTACATGGCATCACAATAACAGCAGAACAGGGACTAAAATCAGCAATATCACGAAGCCTAGTTTGCATGCTTGTGCTAGTCACCACATTAATCACAAAAATACATGGCATACACCCCTGTAAGGCTGGCATGGCATAGATCGAAACATATGTAGGGCTCAAGTTCATAAGGTGCATACATTAATCATGGCAAAAATTGACAAAAGTGCAAGTTCTGTTAAGAAACAGAAACTAACATCACATAGCCCTCTTCCAACAGTATTTCGGGCATCAATATGAGCTCAAATGTAAATGATGCAATGGAATGAAATGATGTACTTTTTGAGGCGAACAATTTGGTATGCTACACGCCCAAAACGGAGCCACAGGTGCAAATATGTGATGCGATGAAGATGCAAAAATTTTCTGGCAGAAAATGA
>NC_041389.1:196443523-196466662 GCF_002162155.2 Triticum dicoccoides | reverse complement strand
AGGCGCGGCTGCGGGGCGCGCGCGGAGGCGCGGGTCGGCGGGCGCGGCTGGCAGCGGCGCGGCGGGGGCGGAGGCGGGCGGCGGCGGAGGCCGAGGCGGCGGGCGGCGGAGGCCGAGGCGCGGGCGGAGGCGGCCGGCGGCGGAGGCCGAGGCACGGGCCGCGGGGGCCGGGGACGGGCCTCGCGGGCCTGGCGCGGCCGGCGGCGATGTGGGCGCGGGCCCGCCACGTGGCAGCCCCTGGTTCGTCCGGCGGTGCGGGCGGACGTGTCCGGCCGTCCAGATTTCGTCCGGCGGCGCGAGGGGAGCGGGGAGACTAGGGTTTCGTCCGGATTTCGGGGAAGGGATCTATATTTATAGGTAGAGGGAGCTAGGAGTGTCCAAATGAGGTGCGGTTTTCGCCCACACGATCGTGATCCGACGACGGAGAGCATGGAAGTGACTTAGATGGGTTATTGGGCTGTTTTGGACGGGTGTTGGGCTGCACCTTAAAAGAGGCCTTTGCGTGAGTGCGGTTAACCGTTGGAGTACCAAACGAGCTCCAAATGACCCGAAACTTGACAGGTGGTCTACTGGTGTTATACCAGGGCCACTTGGCAAGGCTCGGTCCATTCCGAGAACGTTTAACACCCGCACACGAAAAGAAAACAAGAGGGGTGCGCCGGTGCATGTGGGAGTGTCGGAATGCAAAACGGACAACGGGGAAAATGCCCGGATGCATGAGACGAACACGTATGCAAATGAGATGCACATGATGACATGATATGAGATGCATGACATGAACAAAATGCAAAACGAAAAACAAAACCCAACCACAGAGGGAATATCATAGCACGTAGCCGAAAATGGCAAGAGTTGGAGTTATAAAGATGGAAAGTTACATCCGGGGTGTTACAAAGATAAAAGATCATTGTCGACATACAGGTAGCATGAGAGATGCCTGAGAGACGATGAACGCGTATAGGTCTGGAGAGATAGTCCTATATAAGCATGAGTGATAGCTATATGAGACCAATATCTGGATTTAAGGGGATTCAAATATTTAAACTGGAGATCACGACATCGATAATATCATAACGCATATTGGTGTATCAAACATGCATATTCATTTGAATTTGGGCACACGTGTAATGTTATATAGTTTATCAATATTGGTGATCCATTAGATTCTTCAATTACAAACAATGCATAGTTTATATGCAATTAATGTCTAAACGGGATTACACTATATGTTGCGTGTGTGAAACACATTATACATGTTTGAGAAGTTAAAAAAACCGCATGAAACACACATTAATTGGAGACAGTTAGCGAGGAATGCATACATTGGATTTCAACATAAAGTGGTTTCAAATATTTGAAAATCCAAATTGATGGATACAACCTTATGAATCTGAGATCATGCCATTTGTAAACCATATTTATGTATAAATGGTGTTGTGCTTTTGAAAGTATATATATATATATAAATGATGTATATAGAATGTAGTTCCAATTGAAAATGGATCCCGTCTGAAAAAAAATATAATACAAACGGGATTCGAATTGAGTTGGCACGGTAAACATGCACTCCGCAAAATTTGAACGAAGCGGGGAAAGTCGCAGTAACCGCCCGAAACCAAAATCTGCGAGATGGAAATCACTACTGCCTATCCCTGCCACGCAAAGCCTATCTGCTGGATTTCTATAGGTTTCGATAGGGGTAGTTTGTAATTTCACCCAAACGTGACGTAACCGCCTCTCACCCGGATTCATACACGGTGGGCGCCAAAACACAGTGTGTCCTCGGCCGAAATCGACTCCCTCCCCGATTCATATTCATACACGATGGGGGCCAAAAACAAAGTCTCGTCGGCAAATATTCGGTGTATGCGAGATTACCATCCTATCCCCAACCGACTAATGTTGATGTGATGTAGTAGAAATTTGAAACGGGGGCTAAGTTTGTAAATTTCCTCGCATTTGAGACAAGCGCACCCTGAATACATGGTTCCTCCCTTCCTCTCTACCTCCCTTTTCCCCATTCGTACTCCGTGGGCGCCAAAACACCCTCTCCACCCCACCCTCCTCCGTCCGCCGCCGTCCGCCACCCCATCCACCGTCGTCCTCCTCCACCATGCCGGAGTTGATACCCCGACACCGCCGTCCATTACAAGAGATCGGCCTCTCTCATCCACACCTTTGGACCGGGATCCTTGCATCCCGTCCTCTCGCTTCATCCCCGCCGTCGTCAACCTTGCCGGCGCTGCTCCTACGACCGTCTCGTCCACCGCGCCCCACCGCCACCGTCTACCCTCCTAGATCTGCTTCCACGCTGCCAACAGCCATCGCTACCGCAACATCGTCAAATTCTTAGTAGATGCGTACACGGCGCCGCACCAGAGGCGGCACTCTTTCGTATCTGCTCAACTTATTTATCGCAACAAGAAAATAGATCGCCACTGCTTTACTCTGATTTCTTGTCTTGGTTGCGAAGTTGCCTTTGTCCGGTTTGCACCTTCAGATCCGCCATGGCACGCTCAACACTATACTCCCAATGCTTATGGTTTTCCCTTTTTATATTCCACACTAGTTAAATCACAGTAGACTAAATTTCAAAATTGGGTCAGTCGATTTTTCAGAGCTCGCCGGAGTTCGCCGGTGCGATCGAAGGGGCTCGGGTGGTTATGGGGCCTCGCCGAACGAAGAAAACTCGATGCGGGTGGGGGTTGTAGCGCGGGTGGGGGTGGGGGTGGCGGAGGAACACAGGCGGTGGGGGCCGGCGGCCCGTGCGGTGTTCTGTATGGGAAGAATCAGAGACGAGGAAGAAGAAGGGTTAGGAGACGTAGGATCTTCATCCAACCGCCTGAAATGGTCGAGAGACAGCTGGGAGTTGCATTCTTAATGCGCTCTGGTTCATCATGTGTGGGCACTGCGCAACCAACATTTTATTATCCAAAATCTGCTTGCTCTTCTTTACCATGTTCGATAGAGTTGGCCTGTACGTGATCGATAGGCTTTCAATTACTAGCAGCAATACAACACCGTATTTTCAAGCCAGTTCCACTTTCCCGATTTATATATCGTGGTTATGGTGTACCCCTGTTATGTACACTATGATATGCCTAGTTGTTGTGTGCTCTTGTTGTCATGGTTTGGCAATAAACTCTCTATATAGTATATTATGAACCTATCATCTGCCAGCTATCCTTACTTCTGGAGCCTATTTTTTGTGTACTTGTGCCAGATTATATAAATGCACGCACCATATTATAGTACACATGAGCTCTCTCATCAGAATCCAGTGATAGCACATAAGTGTTTACAGGGGCGCCCCTATATTAGAATATCATCTGCATTACAAAGATAATCTCACAACTATTTATGTTTTCATGGTTCTCAGATATTATAGCAATTACAGTGAATATCAGAATCCGCGCATCAGAAGAATATTGTGTAACACTGCAATGACTTACAAAATTGGCACCAAGGCATTGAGTGCCATTCTGGAAGCAATGAAACTCGTACGCTCCCCACCTGTTGATTCTTGTTCAGAATATCATCCTAATGACTATTCTAACCTCGAGGAGTCAAAGGCAGATGGCCTGTCCTGTTCACCCATCAAGGTGCCTATTCTAATTTGGCAAGGTTTTATTGATTGTGCATATCTTGCATATGTTGTCTTGCATTTCTTCTACTTTGTCGCACCGCCATCTGCTTAGTTTACTCATCATATAACTCGAGATGCCATGCCCATCCATTATCAATACATATTCCATCTGTCGTCATACCATGTTTTTCCACTCAAATGTTGTTCTTGTGCATCAGACATCAAAAAGGACGAGGGTGATTGTTGAACCTGAAGGAGCACCAGCAAAGTCCTTGAAGGTGGTGCCGGAGAAATCAGAGAGCGCCCCACTTATATTGGCTGTACAACCAATGACACAAAACTTAGGACCGACTCCAGCAGACTGTACCCATACTTCACTGGCCACACCACTAGCCCCACCACACAGGACCTGCACTCCAGCAAAAGGTATACCGATTTCATTTGCCATAGCACCAGCCGTACCACAGGAAAATCCCACTCCAGCAAAAAGTACAACAAGTCCACCGGCCGAACACCTATCCCAACTGCAGAGACGGCCGATTCCTGCAGATTGGAACCCCATTCCATTTATTCCCAGTTTAAAAGACAATGCTTTCAATGTTGTTAGGGACTACGTGCATATATTCCCATCATGGGAAGATTATAGTGAAGACAAACACCATTTTCACATCTTCCGGTCCAACTTACGTGTAAGTGCTATTATTCATGGTTATTATTTTCCTGTTTTTTGCTACTCGAACACATCAATGATTTCATTACATTGTTGTAACTAGGCGAGGGTCAATCTGGATAGTATGACGAGCAAAGCTTGCTTGTGCTTTTCAAGGAAGCATTGCAGCAGTATCGGTGTTACCTGAGGAAATCACACTTTGATGGCAAGTCTATAAACGAATTTCCGGTGAAGTCTCCTGTGCTAAAATTAGAAGACATTGAATGGAAAAACCTTGTTATGTACTGGTCTCATTCCCAGGATGAGGTACTGTCTATGAAATCACATGACAATTTGAACTTCTACTTTTCCGCATGTGCCTTACAGATCTTTTTTGCAGGAAATCTGCTCGAAGAAGAATTCCGGTTTGAAAAGAACAACGGGATATCGCAAATATGATGCCCGCAGCTTTCCTCTTGTTAGTACTTGTTGTCCTGTATCACTGTACTTGCATACATACCTGGTTCATTATGTGACAGCATTATGCATGATAGCTTGCTTATCAATTGTTCGCTCCAAATTATCTGTTCTGTATGAATGGTTACATTAATGTAGAATATATCCAATGCCAATGAATTTTTTTAGCTCTGCATTGTTCTTGTAAGTACATGCTGTCCTTTATCAGTGTACTTATATTGACATGTAGTTGTGCATGTACCATCACTCTGCAGCTTATTTTCCTTTCCCCTCCATTTTCTACACATCAGATCTATATTTACTCTTACCATAAGGTTGGTACTGAAGAAGTTTAGCTGTGCATTTCTCTTGGCTATGCCTTTGACTTGTATCGCTACACATACATTTATAGCTACTTGGTTATGTAGCATCACTCTTCATCTTATCTTAAATATTCTCCATTTTTTCATATATTATCACATCTATATTTACTCTTAACAAAATGTAGAATAAAGACAATGCTTATGAAGAAGATTCTGTGCTAAACTTCTTGAATTGCCCCCCCCCATCAGCATGGACAATGGCTTTATAAAGCCTGTCTTCACCAGTAATGTAAGTTTGTCCTTCTCAAGCCTTCAAACTTTGTTGTGTATATTTGTTTAGGCATGACTGCAACAGTTGTTTATTTTTGGTGTTTGCATCAAATTGCATGTTTAAAGTTTATTATGTAGTTCATAAACAAAAGTTTGTCCTTCTCAATTTAAGTTTTCAGTTGTACAACCAAGTTCCTTCTTCATACCATGTAAATTAAACTATACAGAGCAAGTGATCTTCTTTTGCACTGCATATATGCTTCTGTTCTTCATCCGTAATCCAGTGGTGTGATGAACCTACCCACTACAACACAATGTCATATTCTGCAATGTCTTAACTATGAACAATGTCATATCATTCTACTATTATTTAAACCGTCTCTTTATTTGCCAATCTGAAATGGGATAAATTGACAGCACACTAACCATTGATACTTATGAGTTCTTGATCTGTAATACAGTGGTGTCGTGAAGCTGCCAACTCCTTCACAATGTCATTTCCTGCCATGTCTTGACCTGAACAATACCATATTGTGTTAATGCAATTTTAAACTGTGTCACTTTATTCGTCAGTAAGAAATGTGATGAATTGTCAGCACTGATCTTTTATGTGCAAAACCTGTCATCTATCTGCTTGTTTATCTTTCAAAGTGAGGAAGATATAAGTGTTGAACAAGCGCAGTCTCATCATCTTGCTCAGCTACTTGCGCTACAGCTCCCCAGCAGGGCTAACCTTTCTTGAACTCTATTGAAGTGTTGTCGGTTCTGTATATTATTTTGTCGGCGTGTTTATTCGCACTAGTGGCGATCTTTGATGCCTAATGTATGTAGTCTGCTTGTGCTTTATTATCATAGTGGCGAACTTTGATGCCCAGTGGATGTAATATGCCGTAATTTCTTTATTGTATAGTCTAGGTTTTTTCTTATTCACGATGCTGCAGTTATTTTTCTGTATATATATCCTGTCCTCGCAGTAAACTGGCCAAACCGTAAAATTATGGTACATAATCGGGCCGTCATGCGATCACGATGTATGATCCGCATCATGGGCCCCATCAAACTGGCCCACTAGTAGATTCGGGCCTTTAATAGGCCGAGTAACCCCCGACCCTCTTTTCGCAAGAAAACTCAATGGGCTTTTAGGAGGTTGAGAAGTAGGTTGGGCCTGAAACGTGCCGAATAGCTCACGGGCCGGCAGCAGCCCGAAATAGACCCCGGCCCATGATTGTGCGAATCAATTCACGGGCTTTTAACAGGCCAAAGTTGTCTCGGTCCTTATTTGGCCCAATCAGATATCGGCTGCGAGCAGGCCGGATGCAAACAGGGTCGTAGTTAGGCCCAACTATATGACGGGATTTTAACAGGCCGAAATTAATATAGGGCAGAAATGTTAAATGGGCCCTTAACAGGCCTAAACTAATATCAGGCCAAATTACTAAATGGGCCTTTAGCAAGTGGGCCCAAAAGCATAGCATCTTGTCAACGGGCCGAATCTGATATGGGCCATAATTGAGCCCAAAGCCTCTTAAAGGGCCGGACCTGATCTGGGCCGTGATTTGGCCCAGAAAGTGGGAGGCTTTTAATGGGCCGGATCTTATATGGGCCATTATTAGGCCCGGAACGTGGCAGTCCATTAATGGACCGGATCAAATATGGGCCGACATTTGGCCCAAAACATGGCAGCCAGTTAATGGGCCGGCCTACTAGGGCCCTGAAAATCTTGTGGGCCTACAGGTGGGCCGGCCCATTAATGCCGGCAAAATCTCGTGGGCCTTTAGCTGGGCCGGCCCATTATGACCCGCAAGAATTTTGTGGGCCTTTACCTGGGCCGGCCCATATGGCACACAAAAATCTTGTGGGCCTTTACCTGGGCCGGCCTATTATGGCCCGTGAAATATTGTGGGCCTTTAGCTGGGCCAGCCCAATATGGTCCGCAAAATCTCGTGGGCCTTTAGCTAGGCCGGCCCATTATGGTCCGTAAAATCTTGTGGGCCTTTAGTTGGGCCGGCCCATTTAAACTTGATGGGCTGTGCCACGTGTCGATGTATCATAGGCGCCTTCTGTCCAATGAGTGGATGACATCTGTCCCAACGATGAGCCGACACGTGTTTCCTCCAGCCAATGATGATTTTACACGTGGAAAATCCCCATTGGTCGGGGCTGTTAACGGGTTATCGGATCCAAAACCCGACCCGATAGCTTAACGGCGTTCCGTTACGGTGGATGCCACATGTCGGTTACCCTTGACGAAAGCACTTCTGTGACACGCGATTTATCGTCATGGAAGTGGACACTTCCGTGATCATAATTTTGGTAATGTCATGGAACACTTCTACGACATCACATGTATGACTATCTTGATTCTGTCATAAAATCGTCATGGATGTACATGCATGTAAAAAAACGCGACCTACTGTGAAAAACACGTATCATTACGGATGTGTATTTTTTTGTAGTGAAATTATATTGCATCCATGGATTAAAATAACCTCATTGAGGGTTACCAATCATACCTGATAATGAATTCCATGGCATATGCGTTAATGACATAGTTGAAGAATATGGATAATGTGTAGACTGAAGATGCTGAAACTTTCGGCTTGGTCTTTCATATTTCACTCTTTTTCTTCTTCACCTTTGTCGCACTTCTTGTAATGGAAGCTTGCACATAATTCTTATTTTGAGCACTTCCTTTGGGAACCCATGCGATATTCTTTTCCTCAAGTTCTTGTGCACTAAGTTTTTGTAATTTCTTCTTTTGCCAATATGATAAGTCGAGTGGGCACCCCGACTGCAATTTTGTTTGAAGAAATGGCAATTCTTGTTTTAACTTGTGCACTCTCAACTTCTTCTCTTCAGATTTGGCACTTGATTGACTCTCAATAATTTGTTACTTCATCTCATTGCCTTTAGTAGCCAATGTCAAGACTTTAATTGGCTCTTTTTCATTTGAGATCAAATCAGAAGCATCACTCTTACGACCATCTATTTTAACACGGTAAACTTGTTTGACCACCTCTTTATTCTTCCTTGAGCTCTAGACCGATTCCTTATGATTGAAACGGTCTTTAACATGTGATTGCGGAAATGTTGATCTTCTCGGAGCTGCATAATATTGTTGAGATGGTCTAAAATAAGATGGAGAATGTGCCTTTGTATCATACCTGTCCCATGATGGATATGGATCTACATGAGCATAGGGAGGCATCCACGGCATTGGCATTGGTGGCCCAAAATAAGGATATGAATTTGTTGCATAAAAATTCTCACTTTAAAAATACCGATCCTCATATTTGCGCCTTGGGGTGATCTTGGTTTCTTTGCATGATTCGCCCGATAAGTATTCTCTTCACTCTTCTTTTGATATTTATCCAATAGTTCGGCGAAGGTGATTTTTGATCTCTTACACTTGCGCCTATTTCGGCCTTTGTTATCTTTCGGTTCGCTTTCATTGAACATTGGATTTGCTTGCTGCCCCCAGTCCTTGGCATCTTCATTGTAGCTTCGACAGAATTCTCGGCCTCAAGATGGTGTTCATTATGTTGTTCAGCAACTTCTCTTCTTGAAAGCTTGATTCCGTCACCTGCAGTTTTTACCTTCTTTTTAAATGGATCTGCTTGAAGCAGCCGATGCATAAACTTTTTCCCATCAGGACCAATCGGAATAGACTGGTCATCTCTTGGTGTCTCAACAAATTTCAATCGTCCTTTTTCAATGGCCGATTTAACTATTTGACGAAACATATTGCAATCCTCAAAATTATGTTTGAACGAATGATGCAACCTACAATACATTCGTCCTTGGTTTAATGGCTTGATGCAGTGATCAAGAATTCTAATGTAATTATTTTCAACAACAAATCGAAGATTTGATCACACATGTTTGAATTGATGGTATACCTTTTGTTTTCTAGCCGATCTTGGTGTGCGAACGGCTTTCTAGGTAAGCAAACGAATGGTTCAAATTTAGAATCTCCTCATTTGGCTATGCATTGTGTTTTGCACTCTATCTCCGATGTATTTGGATAAGATATAATATTAGCATCGGATTTGTCAAAAGAATTTAACCTTGGCTTTATATTTCTGAAACGAAAATAGTTAGAACACACATGTCTCAATTGAGACCAAGTGCAAGCCAATCATGAAACAAGCAAAGCTACCCAAGTAGATATAAACTTTTGATAAAACAATGGGGGAACTTTGGCTGCAATAGTAAGTCACTATCGGTCTTTATAAATGGCACAACAGATTGACCGATATAGTCTAACAATTTTATTGCTAACAAGTAAATTACCCTTCTTCATTGGTCTTTTAAAATTACTTATGAGAATTTTCTTATAGAAGCATCGATAATAAAGTTTTGACCAAATTGAAAGATAGGCAAATCACTAGCTAGACATACCTCTTCAATTACGTTGGGAGAGCATGATGGTTGTATCACTTGAATAATACTTTGTTTCACTTTTGACTGACTCTCCAATGCCTTGGCATACTCTTTTTCTTTGATAGATTCGGTACACATACTAGTTGATTTGGCTTTTTCAATAACCGAATTTTCTTTGTTACCTGAATCAATACTTTTCTCTTTTTGAATTTGCAAGGCTTCTCGCTCTTGTCTTATTTTAGCCCACATCTCAGCTTGGCGAGCTTTAAACCTTTTCATCTCAATTTCCATCCACTCCTCATGAGATTGCCCCCCAATACTTTGAGACTCTTTCGGCAATGAGGTGCCAAAACTTTGCAATTGTTTAGGGGGTATATTGATTACTACAGAACTAGGTGAATGCATCATTTGCACAACTCTTGCTTTTACAGCAACAAAGTCATGAGGCTTCCCGCTTTCTATTAGTTCTTGACGAATAGAGTTGCACAAATCCCAAGAGAATGTAAGCTCGTTTTCAATTACCCAGTCTGGATACGGTTGCCCCCCAATGCCTCTAGACTCTTTCAGAAATGAGATGTTGCCGAAATTCTGTACTTGTGTAGGGTGGACATGATATGCCACGGTAGTAGGTGAAGGCATTTGTGCTCCTGCAGAAGTTTCACTTATTCGGCCATGACCATGAAGGTGCGGAGCTGAATTATGGACATCAACAATTGTGTATGGTGCCAAAAAGTTAGTAGCATTAGGTGTAGCATATGATGTTTGAGGGTAATTGGACAAATAACTAGTAGTAACATGGCCAACTCCCCTATCCACCGGCATGAACGTACTGTAAGTTATTTGCCGATGAATGTGAAACCTTCTCAAATTCATTAATAATCCAATGATAAAGTTCCATAGATATGTATCTCAAGGTCATCCTCGGAACCATATTATTCACCCTTTTGCTAGGATTTTGCAGATAATCAACAATAAACTTTCTCTAATCCTTACTTTCGCCTGCATAAGAAAAATTCATTAGTGGTCGAAGCGGTGGACTTCGGTTCGGCCTTACCTATTCTGACGAGACTAAGCATCGACTATTGATAGAAATACAATGCACCATGAGTAATATAGTAGCCGGATGCTTTGTTGTGCCAACTTTTTTGATATGTCATGTCTAGATGTGGGAATAATTTCAAAGCAACCCAAGGAGTATATTACATCTAGACGTGCCTCAAGATAAATTATAAGTGATTCTTCAAAACATTGATAACCCTTGGATATTTGTTGCACTACTCATAACGAATCACCGAAAGCCTCAATATGTATAGCACCTATAGCAAGTAAAAGATTCAATCCGAATAACAATGCATATTCGGCTTTGATTAATCGTGCATAAAAATATTCTAAGCGGCATAAGGCTTCAAAAATAATACCATAAGGAGATATATAAGCAACACCAATACTATGGCCATTGCTATGAATTGAACCATCGAAACATAATCTCCATAGTACTAGAGAGACAAGGCTAATATCAATATTATGCATGTCATTAATCCGATGTTCAGTAATAAAATCAGCTATGATTTGGCCTCTTATAGATCTCAAAGATGCATAAGCCAAATCATATCCAAACAAAGTATAAGCCCACTAGCCAATTCTGCAACTATGAATTGGTCTATGTAGCATGTATCAATGACATCGGTCATGATGTCTCAACTCCATTCAAATATAAATTTCCATGAGCACGTATCTTGTCTCGCTCTCCAATCGAATTAAGGACGATGTTAGAATACTACACCGGCCATGCATTGATATACTCTTAGGACGATAGATTAATATCGGCCATTACCATGTAAACTTCATTCAAAGCACATATGACCGAACCAAACAAATGAAATGACAAATCAAGTATTTCAGCCCTTTGGATCAGCAACAAACTTGTAGCTAATCAAACGTATAGTGATTTGATAATACCCTTTGATGATGTAAGAAATTATATTGCATCCATGGATTAAAATAAGCTCATTGAGGGTTACCAATCATACCTGATGATGAATTCCATGGCATAGGCATTAATGACATAGTTGAAGAATATGGATAATGTGTAGACCGAAGATGCTGAAACCTTCGGCTTGGTCCTTCATAGTTTTCACTCCTTTCCTTCTTCACTTTTGTCGCACTTCTTGTAATGGAATCTTGCACATAATTCTTATTTTGAGCACTTCCTTTGGGAACCCATGCCATATTCCTTTCCTCAAGTTCTTGTGCACTAAGTTTCTATAATTTCTTCTTTTGCCAATATGATAAGTCGAGTGGGCACCCCGGCTGCGATTTTGTTTGAAGCAATGGCAATTCTTGTTTTAACTTGTGCGCTCTGAACTTCTTCTCTTCAGATTTGGCACTTGATTGACTCTCAATAATTTGTTGCTTCATCTCATTGCCTTTAGTAGCCAATGTCAACACTTTAATTGGCTCTTTTTCATTTGAGATCAAATCTGAAGCATCACTCTTACGACCATCTCTATTAACACGGTAAACTTGTTTGACCACCTCTTTCTTCTTCCTTGAGCTCCAGACCGATTCCCTATGATTGAAACGGTCTTTAACATGTGATTGCAGAAATGTTGATCTTCTTGGAGGTGCGTAATATTGTTGAGATGGTCTAAAATAAGATGGAGAATGTGCCTTTGTATCATACCTGTCCCATGATGGATATGGATCTACATGAGCATAGGGAGGCATCCACGGCATTGGCATTGGCGGCCCAAAATAAGGATATGAATATGTTGCATAAAAGTTCTCACTTTGCCAATACCGATCCTCATATTTGCGCCTTGGGGGTGATATTGGTTTCTTTGCATGATTCGGCCGATAAGTATTCTCTTCACTCTTCTTTTGATATTTATCCAATAGTTCGGCGAAGGTGATTTTCTATCTCTTACACTTGCGCCTATTTCGGCCTTTGTTCTCTTTCGGTTCACTTTCATTGAACATTGGATTTGCTTGCTGCCCCCAGTCCTTGGCATCTTCATTGTAGCTTCGACAGAATTCTCGGCCTCAAGATGGTGTTCATTATGCTGTCCAGCAACTTCTCTTCTTGAAAGCTTGATCCCGTCACCTGCAGTTTTTACCTTCTTTTTAAATGGATTGGCTTGAAGCAGCCGATGCATAAACTTTTTCCCATCAGGACCAATCGGAATAGACTGGTCATCTCTTGGTGTCTCAACAAATTTCAATCGTCCTTTTTCAATGGCCGATTTAACTATTTGACGAAACATATTGCAATCCTCAAAATTATGTTTGAACGAATGATGCAACCTACAATACATTCGTCCTTGGTTTGATGGCTTGATGGAGTGATCAAGAATTCTAATGTAATTATTTTTCAACAACAAATCGAAGATTTGATCACACATGTTTGAATTGATGGTATACCTTTTGTTTTCTAGCCGATCTTGGTGTGCGAACGGCTTTCTAGGTAAGCAAACGAATGGTTCAAATTTAGAATCTCCCCATTCGGCTATGCATTGTGTTTTGCACTCTATATCCGATGTATTTGGATAAGATATAATATTAGCATCGGATTTGTCAAAAGAATTTAACCTTGGCTTTATATTTTTGAAACGGAAGTAGTTAGAACACACATGTCTCAATTGAGACCAAGTGCAAGCAAAGCTACCCAAGTAGATATAAACTTTTGATAAAGCAATGGAGGAAACTTTGGCTGCAATAGTAAGTCACTATCGGTCTTTATAAATGGCACAATAGATTGACCGATATAGTCTATAACAATTTTATTGCTAACAAGTAAATTACCCTTCTTCATTGGTCTTTTAAAATTACTTATGGGAGTTTTCTTATAGAAGCATCGATAATAAAGTTTCGACCAAATTGAAAGATAGACAAATCACTTGCTAGACATACCTCTTCAATTACGTTGGGAGAGCATGATGGTTGTATCAATAATACTTTGTTCCACTTTTGACTGACTCTCCAATGCCTTGGCATACTCTTTTTCTTTGATAGATTCGGTACACATACTATTTGATTTGGCTTTTTCAATAACCGAATTTTCTTTGTTACCTGAATCAATACTTTTCTCTTTTTGAATTTGCAAGGCTTCTCGCTCTTGTCTTATTTTAGCCCACATCTTAGCTTGGCGAGCTTTATACCTTTTCATCTCAATTTCCATCCACTCCTCATGAGATTGCCCCCCAATACTTTGAGACTCTTTCGGCAATGAGGTGCCGAAACTTTGCAATTGTTTAGGGGGTACATTGGTTGCTACAGAACTAGGTGAATGCATCATTTGCACAACTCTTGCTTTTACAGCAGCAAAGTCATGAGGCTTCCCTCTTTCTATTAGTTCTTGATGAATAGAGTTGCACAAATCCCAAGAGAATGTAAGCTTGTTTTCAATTACCCAGTCTGGATACGGTTGCCCGCCAATGCCTCTAGACTCTTTCAGCAATGAGATGTTGCCAAAATTCTGTAATTGTGTAGGGGGGACATGATATGCCACGGTAGTAGGTGAAGGCATTTGTGCTCCTGCAGAAGTTTCACTTATTCGGCCATGACCATGAAGGTGCGGAGCCGAATTATGGACATCAACAGTTGCGTATGGTGCCAAAAAATTAGTAGCATTAGGTATAGCATATGATGTTTGAGGGTAATTGGACAAATAACTAGTAGTAACATGGCCAATTCCCCTATCCACCGACACATTTGGATTAACGTACTGTAAGTTATTTACCGATGAATAAAAACTTGAAACACTTTGTTGCATGCCATTGGAAGTTCCTACATAGGGTGTCTCAACTTGATTAACCAAACTCATCATCTTATTCATCGGCATATAAATTTGTGGGGTTGCCGATGCATGGGAGTTGGGATACATATGTTGCATGTTGCTAAAATTATATGAAGTAGAATCATGGAGATTTTGTTGCATCAGCCCTTGCACATAATTAGATGCATGATTGATAAAACTAGGGCTAGCCAATACACTATGCTGATTAGATGATCTAGCAACAACATATGCATTATTTGCATCTACATATGTGAATTGGGTATTGATATTACCTCTGTAGATTGCAAAACCTAGATGACGATCTCTTCGTAGTAAGAACGGGCCGGAGACTGTTCAAAGCTTCGTCCCCAGCGGAGTCGTCAAAAAGTGTGTTCGCACATGAACACGTCACTGTGTACCTTCAACGCCGAGGGTGATGCACCGCAGCTCATGTCGAAGGAGACCCGTCCGGAAGTGTGGTACGCAGGCAATCCGGTGGGAGCTTTTGGGGACCCGAAACCCCACACGCCTGGGAGGGACCCCGTCAGGGCGCGTGGCGGCTATGGGCTGCCCTAGGTCGACCTAACCGCCCCAAGGGCCTCGAGGTTCGCCGCCCTGCAACAAGAAGAACGAACTAAGAACGAGGAAGAAGAAGAACAAGGGAGAAGGAAAAGTAAAGGTAAAAAGTTTAGATAGATTTGTTCGATTGTGTGTTGTTCAATCGGCCGTCACCTCTTATCTATATAAGAGGCGGATGGACTTTCCGTATAAGAAAAGGACTTGCCTTGCCGTTCAAATTATCAAAATCTAGCCAAACTCTGACTTCTCATGACCTCCGGCCCGGATGTCCGGCTCTAGGCCTGGATGATCCGGCCTAGCCCAGTTTTCGGACAGCAGCTCACTGTTTGGGCTCTATAATCCACATACGACCTCGGATTTGGGCAAATTTTATAACCAAATCAACCGTCTTGACGAGACGCACAACTTTTCTGTTGAACACTTTTCGATCTGAGGTCATTTTGAGAGAGTTTTGGGCTGTTTTCTAACATCTGCAGCAGAAAAACTGCCCGGACATCCGGACTTCTACCCGAACTGTCCGGCCTCCATCCGGATCATCCGGGACTGGACCCGGATCATTCGGCTTCAGCGCCAACCTTCTGGTGTCTTTGTGCTTCAATTACCCGGATGATCCGGACCCCGGCCCGGATGATACGGCCAAACATTGCTGCAGCGCACGGTTTTGCCTGTAACTTTTGCATACAACCTCGGATGGGGACAATTTTTATATCAAAATCATCTGTTTCAACGAGACGAAGAACTTTGCAGTTGTATATTTTTTCCATACGAGGCTGTATTAATTAGGTTTCATGCCATTCTTTAATCTGGTGTCAATACGAGCATCTCTAATATTGGCATAACTTTTGCATCTGAGCTTCGTTTTGGACCATCTCTATATTTATTTCAATCGGCTTGAAGAGAGCCATCCAGTGGTGACATGAACTCATAATTTTAACATCACTCATTATAGCGTCAAGTCACTCTTTGCGATCATGCTATTTTTGAGCGTCAACAGAAACGAATGCGGCAAGATATGTGATGGTGTTAGGAGAGAAATGGTGAAGCTGAGCACCAAAAAAGTTCAGAAAACCCCGGAAGAAAGGACGCGGCGGAAGGGAGAAACCACGATCGACATGGGTGGCAAGGAGGACACACTCACCCGCCTGCGCCTGAGGCTCTATCTCATCCCCCGGCAGCCTCGAAGTCCCGGCGACGATCAAGCCCGTGGCGGCCAGATCTTCCAGATCCTCTGGTCGGAGCGTGGATCGAATCTAGTCTCCCTGGATCCAACCAGGCGGCAACCCGGACCTCGATGACGATCCTCGATTCATTTTCTTGCCCTTCACCGTCGCTGTCGCTTTCTTCGCACGCTCTAGTGCCGCCGTCTTATCCTTCACCATTGTGGAGGGCTGTGCACTGGCGGAGTGCCGGCAGCGAGGGTGAAAGAGGACACGGTGGAGAAGCACAGGAAGAAGAAGGGGAATGGGAGCGCACTGTGCAAATGCATTGGCCTCGATGCCTTTTATGGGCCTACTTCTGAGTGGCTGACGCGTGCGCCCGAGCGATCCTGTCAAATCCGTAATAGTCGCGCACCAGATATGTGGCGAAAAGGTGGCGTAGAAATCTAGGCGCCCCTTTCTATCCGTCCCGTTTACTACGGCGCCCTCTGCCTCGCACACTTCCCCAAATTTTCGAATCCCTTGAGATCCGGGAACCGCAGTAACCAATCACGCCAAAGATTTCGTACCATATCAACACTCGAAGATTGCCAGCATAAGTTCACTCGACGACCTCGGAATCGATCAACGCGACTGAAATGAAGCCGAAGTTTCAGCATGGACCTCGAACTTAGTATGAATGCTTGTGAAGCACAAGAGTCAAGGCAAGGTCAACCTCAACTCTCTTTTCACACGGACCTCAATCCATTCGGGGGCTAATGATGATGCCATAGACCTAGGGTAGGGTCATAGACATGACCTATATGCCCTACCCAAGGTCACTACCCTAGAAGCAAGGACATTCAAAGTATAGCAAGGAGTACCAATTGAAGCCATCAGGTGCAATCCACTCGACCAGTCGTCTCACTTGGACACCCCCAATTTCAGTCGACCTGGATGAAGTCATTCGACCGTACAGGAAACCACTCGGAGTACAGAAGACCTAAAGTCACTCAGGATGGCAACGGTCAGGCATTCACTCCGTAGTCTTAAAGATCATTAATAGCACTTTATGGCTGGCGTTACCAGTAATGCCCTATCTTAATATACATTGAACCCCCGTAACGGAGGACGGCTGGGGTCCTGGCGCACTCTATATAGTCCACCCCCTCATCTTGGACAAGGGTTCGCACCCCTTGTAACACACACCCATATTCTAGTCGACTGCCTCGGGGCACCGAGACGTAGGGCTTTTACCTCCTCCGAGAGGGGCCTGAACTCGTAAACTCGTCTGTACAACCTCGTCATAGCTAGGGCCTTGCCTCCTCATACGTACCCCCTACTCTTACTGTCAGACTTAGTACCACGACACATAATTCCTATTTGCAACAATAAGAACATCAGTAATCCTTCCCATAGGTTTCTTAATGGTGGAATCTGCAAGATGCAAATTTAAAGAACAATCATCAGATTCCCGGAAACCTGGCATGTCACACAAAGTTTTTGGAATCGTGGAAACACTAGCACCCAAATCACACGAAACATAGCATTCATAATCTTTCATCTTAATCTTAATAGTAGGTTCCCACTCATCATAAAGTTTTCTAGGGATAGAAACTTGTAGTTCAAGCTTTTCTTCAAAAGATTGCATCATGGCATCAACGATATGTTTGGTAAAAGCTTTGTTTTGATTGTAAGCATGAGGAGAATTTAACACGAATTGCAACAAGGAAATACAATCTATTAAAGAACAATTATCACAATTAAATTCCTTGAAATCCAAAATAGTGGGTTCATCGCTACTTAAAGTCTTGACCTCTTCAATCCCACTTTTATCAATTTTTGCATCTAGATATAAAAACTCCGAATCATTGGGACGCCTTTTAACTAAAGTTGAATCATCTCTAGTCGCATCTTCATCAAGATTCATATTGGAAAACAAAGATTTAATAGGATTCACATCAATCACTTTTAGATCTTCATCATTATTATCATGAAAACTAGAAGAACACGCTTTTACAAACCAATCTTTTTTAGCACGCATCTTAGCGGTTCTTTGTTTACACTCATCATTGGAAATTCTCATAGCCTTGAGAGACTCATTGATATCATGCTTAGGTGGAATAGATCTAAGTTTCAAAGAATCAACATCAAGAGAAATTCTATCCACGTTCCTAGCCAACTCATCAATCTTAAGCAATTTTTCTTCAATCAAAGCATTGAAATTCTTTTGCAAACTCATAAATTCTTTAACACTATTCCTGAAATCAGAGGGCATCTTATTAAAATTTCCATAAGAGTTGTTGTAGGAATTACCATAATTATTAGAGGAATTACTAGGAAACGGCCTAGGATTAAAATTGCCTCTATACGCGTTATTACCAAAACTGTTCCTAGCAACAAAATTCACCTCCATAGATTCATTATTATTCTCAATCAAAGTGGATAAAGGTATATCATTAGGATCAGAAGAAACACTTTTATTAGCAAATAATTTCATAAGTTCATACATCTTTCCCCTCAAAACATTAATCTCTTCAACCACATGAACTTTTTTACTAGTGGATCTTTCGGTGTGCCATTGAGAATAATTAACGATAATATTATCTAGGAGTTTAGTAGCTTCTCCTAAAGTGATTTCCATAAAAGTGCCTCCCACGGCCGAATCTAAAAGATTTCTAAAAGCAAAATTCAATCCGGCAGAATTTTTTTGTATAATCATCTACAAATTCAAACTATGTGTAGGGCAATTACGTATCATCAATTTCATCCTCTCCCAAGATTGTGCAAGATGCTAATGATCAAGTTGCTTAAAATTCATAATATTGTTCCTAAGGGAGATGATCTTAGCGGGAGCATAATACTTAGAGATAAAAGCATCTTTACACTTATTCCATGAATCAATACTATTTTTAGGCAAAGATGAGAACCAAGTGTTAGCACGATCTCTAAGCGAAAACGGAAATAGCTTCAATTTAACAATATCGTTATCCACATCTTTCTTCTTTTGCATATCGCACAAATCAAGGAAATTGTTTAGATGGGATGCGGCATCTTCACTAGGAAGGCCAGAAAATTGATCTTTCATAACAAGATTCAGCAAAGCGGCATTAATTTCACAACATTCAGCATTGGTAGTAGGAGCAATCGGAGTGCTAATAAAGTCATTGTTGTTCGTGTTGGAAAAGTCACACAATTTAGTATTACCTAAGCCATCGTGACAGAGCAATCAATCCAACACACAACCACACAAGAAGCAAGCGAAAAGAGACGAACGGAAGAGGGGCGAAGAAAAGGCAAAGGTTTTTGAAAATCGTTTTTGAAGTGGGGGAGAGGAAAACAAGAGTGTCGGTGTACTAGAGTAGGGGTACCCTAGTATCCCAAACTTGTGCACGGGCAGTCGCAGCACCCCGCGGCAAGGCTTGCTAGGTGACCGCCAAGGTCCTCCGCGGTTCCTCTGGAGCCGTTCAAGAACAAAGTATTCAAGACAAGACCCCGGCAAGAGGAGCTTGCCGGGAAGGCCAACCGAGGCATTCAAGCTAGGGAAACAAGGCCCCGACAAGAGGAGCTTGCCGGGAAGGCCAACCAAGGCATCTCAAGAAAGCTTGCCGCGACGCGCCACGCGTCCCGGCAAGGCTCGGTGAGCGACAAGCTCCCGGGCCTGACAAGACAATGGCCGCGGCAAGGCACTTGCCGCGGCAAGCAGCCACTCCGCACCCGCGCTCCAGCACATCCACCCACGTGTCGCCCTGGGGCCCTTCCAGGTGCGCGTGGCGAGAGGCTGTGCAGCCAGCGGTGCACGGTGGCAAGCGCCGCTGACAGGATAGCCATCGTGGCGAGCGGTGGCGCCCCTGACAGTCTCTGTTTGCACTGTTTGGGCGACACAGACGGGCATTTAATGCCTTTGTCCCCTGCCGTCAGAGTTAGGTATGATACCCTGTATCTACAGTATAGGTAGTTGTACCTACCGCATCTCTTTTTCCATTTTTGCCCTTTGTGTGCGTTGCCACCTGTCGGTGACCCCTTGAGCATATAAAAGGAGGCCCATGCGCAACGTAGAAGGGGTTCGACTGGTTCGAAGCTAAAAACACTCTCACGCTCAGTCTGGTAGCGCAGAACGCTCCCGAGCAAGAACTGAATATACACATACAAGCAGCAGTAGGAGTATTATCTCTCTGGAGAGCTCCGAAGCTGGGTAAACTGCTCGTGTGCTTCTCCTCGATCTGCTCTTTGTGCGATCTCCGCCCCCCGCCGAACCGAAAGGGGCTCGGTCCGCCGGTCCCATAGGTGTTCGTGGATCAGTTTCCCCGACATCTTTCGGCGAGCGGAGAGCCTCCTGCCTCATACCCCGGAGCTCCTCCGCACGCTTCTCGATGTCTACTCCCGCCTTCGCCACCAGCGCTTCTCGCGATTCCAGTTTGGCTTGGAGGGCACGGTAGAGCGCCAACAACTTCCGCAGCAGCCGCTCCTCCTCAGGCTCGCCGCTGCTGCTGCTTGGCGCGTCCACCAGCGTCAGTCCAGCGGAGGCAAGCACCTCTCCATCCAAGACTTCTCCTTTGACCGGCGCCCTGGAGCTTGACGCCTAGGGGAGCTTGATGAAGATGCCATCGCCGGTCTTCAGATAGGCGCCGGGCTGGGGCTCTTCGGAGCCTGGCGCTGCAGCAGCGGCAGAGGGATCGGTGGTCGGTGCAGCACCTGGCGCTCCTGCGGCCTCAGGGCCGTTAGTGTGATCGCCGGATCCCTCGCTAGCTTCTGCGGCGGCAGCTTTGGCGGCCTCCTCTCCGGCGGGCTCATCAGCGCCGGCTCCTTCTTCGGTGGCCACGGCGTCGTCTGCATCGCCATGTGCGTTCTCCTCGCCGGCAACTTCAGTTTCCATTGGCTCCGTGGTAGAAGGATCTGACGACCGGAAGAGGGATAAAAGTCAAGCAAATATTCAGAAAGAAAGATCAGAAAGAGAAGAACCCAAGGGAAGTTTTTCAGGCAAGAGGGTTACCCGTACTTGGATCTGCAGTCGTGGTCTCAACCACCGGAGGGTCGCTGGTGCTGCCCCTTGCCGGAGAACTGTCCCTTGCCGGAGAACGCTCCCTTGCAGGGGAATCCTCCCTTGGCGGTGTGGTCGAAGCAGATGGCACTTCGGGAGCGGTTTCCGGACGCTCCTGGTGAGGCTGCTCTGTTCCTACACAAACCAACAATCAAGATATCAGCAAATAAAGAGCACCCATGCGCGCCTAACAGTAAGAAGTAAAACCATATACTTACGCTGGGGGCTGCTTTGAGGAGTAGTTGCCGGGTCCAGCAAGGTGGTCTCAGGCATGTCCCCCGTTGGCGCAATGGGTTCATCCTCGATGACGATCACCGGGGCCTTGGCTCTCTTCGCCGCTCTCTGAGCCAGCGTCCTGAGAAGGAATAAGTTCAGAATGGAGCAGACCAGATACAAGACAAAGCAACAAAATTGAAGAACTACAAGTACAGCAAAGAAATCTTACTCTTCTTCTTCCTCGTCGGAGCTGAGCGCGGAGAGATCGAAGTCCGGCTCCCCTCCGGCGCGACGAGGCGGAGGAGTAGGTTCCCTCGACCGCTTGGCGGGGGCAGTGGCGGTGGTGCGAGAGGACCCCGCTCCAGTTGCTGCAGCAGCGTGAGGCGCTCCCGCGGCAACAGTGCTTGCCGCGGTAGAGCGTGTCGCGCGGCGCGGAGGCTGTTGACTCGTCTGCCGCCCTGCTGCGTCCCCGGCCCTGTGGAGACGCCTTCTTGGTGGAGCTTGGGGCTCCGCTTGCGGCGAGCTAGCTGAAGGTGGAGAAGAGGTGGAGCCAATCTTCAACGAGTCGCTCGCGCCCTCGGCAGGCTCGCTCGACTCTATTTCAGGCCATACGAGCTCTTCCTCACCGGCAAGCTCCTCCCGCTCGGCAAGGCTTGCCACCTCTGCTGCCTCTGCCTCCTCCACGGTGAATCCAAACTGACCTGCGGCAACGGCTGCTGCCGCCTCTTCCAGCCTGGTGGCGATGCGCCGCATCTCGTCGTCAGTGGTGTCACGGGTGAGGCTCTTCTGCTCGTCGGGGCGGACTGCCACTTCCACCAGCCCGTCAAAGAACTCCTGCACGACGTCGTCGGCAGGCTCTTGCCATGTGGGGACAATCCCATGCGAGTCGCATAGTGGCATCAGGGCACGGATGCGGTCAAGCGACGAGTTGTTGCACAAGGGGACGACATTCCTTGGCAACCTGAACGCACCGGGATGTTCAGGATCATGCTTGAACAGCTCCAGAAGCATCGCATCCAATTCCAAGACAGTAAAGTTGAAGTTGAGGCCCGGGCGCAGCCTCATGATATCCGCCGCGTTCTGGAACTCCCAGGCGGGTCTCCCCCTCTCCTGCAGGGGGGCGATGCGGCGGCGAAGGAAATCTGCGCCAACAGCGCCTACAGTGAGTCCGGCAAGCCTAAGGCGTAGGATCCTGGTGACGGCAATCTTCAGCCTAGCGTCCTCCGGGGCCACGCTGCTCCAATCGTTGCCGCGCACTACTGGGGCTTGGCGCTGGGCGGTAAATGGCTGCGGGTTCTCCTCGACGATCCAGCACCAATCTGCTCTCCACTCGTCCCACTTGCCGTGGAGCTCGCCCTCCAGATAAGCGTCCTTCTTGCCAAGTCTTGAGATCCAGGCGATTCCGCCGGATAGGGGCTCTCCTCTCTCGACTCGGGGTATGAAGAAGTGGCGGAAAAGGGCTACGTTTGGATGAACTCCGACAAAGTTTTCGCAGAGATGTGCGAAAACTGCCATGGTCAGAACAGCGTTGGGGGTGAAATCAAGGAGGTGGAGCCCGTAGGTGTATCACAGAAGAATTCGGAGAAAGGCGGGCAGAGCCCGCAGTAGAAGAACATCGCGAAGAAAGGGTACCCAGTTGGAGCCATCTCCGAGGTGGCAGCTGAGAGTACCTTCGTGCGCGGATGCACTCGCGTCTGCGTCGACCAAAAAAGGTAGTAGTACTCCC
>NC_041389.1:196371343-196443007 GCF_002162155.2 Triticum dicoccoides | reverse complement strand
GGCCGACTTCACGCCCTTCCCCTTGTCGGCTTTTGGAGCCATGGCGGAGGTGGTGGGAGAGGTCGACGGCGTTGGTGGTGCTGGTGGCGATGGGGGGCGGAGCGCTGCTCTCTCTCAGAAGGGGGGAGCGGCGGAGATTTTGGAGTAGTAACCGGCGAGATGGGCGACTGCCCCTGTTTCCTCTGCTTATAAAGAGGGAGGAGGCGAACGTTATGCTTTTCCGAATAAAGAAACCACCCACGATCTCTCCCACGATGCCGCATTCGACGCGTGTTGTTCGGGAGGGCGCGGTGGATACGGAGTAAGAAACGGCACGACCCAGGCCGCGCGTGCCCGTGCCCTGTTTTGGGCCTAGCCCAACAGCGCTCGGCACCGTGTGTGGCCCAAGCCCGGGGGCTCCTGTCGGTGTACTAGAGTAGGGGTACCCTAGTATCCCGAACTTGTGCACGGGCAGTCGCAGCACCCCGCGGCAAGGCTTGCTGGGTGACCGCCAAGGTCCTCCGTGGTTCCTCTGGAGCCGTTCAAGAACAAAGTATTCAAGACAAGACCCCGACAAGAGGAGCTTGCCGGGAAGGCCAACCGAGGCATTCAAGCTAGGGAAACAAGGCCCCGGCAAGAGGAGCTTGCCGGGAAGGCCAACCAAGGCATCTCAAGAAAGCTTGCCGCGACGCGCCACGCGTCCCGCCAAGGCTCGGTGAGCGACAAGCTCCCGGGCCCGACAAGACAACGGCCGCGGCAAGGCACTTGCCACGGCAAGCGGCCACTCCGCACCCGCGCTCCAGCACATCCACCCACGTGTCGCCCTGGGGCCCTTCCAGGCGCGCGTGGCGAGAGGCTGTGCAGCCAGCGGTGCACGGTGGCAAGCGGCGCTGACAAGATAGCCATCGTGGCGAGCGGTGGCGCCCCTGACGGTCTCTGTTTGCACTGTTTGGGCGACACAGACGGGCATTTAATGCCTTTGTCCCCTGCCGTCAGAGTTAGGTATGATACCCTGTATCTACAGTATAGGTAGTTGTACCTACCGCATCTCTTTTTCCATTTTTGCCCTTTGTGTGCGTTGCCACCTGTCGGTGACCCCTTGAGCATATAAAAGGAGGCCCATGCACAACGTAGAAGGGGTTCGACTGGTTCAAAGCTAAAAACACTCTCATGCTCGGTCTGGTAGCGCAGAACGCTCCCGAGCAAGAACTGAATATACACATACAAGCAGCAGTAGGAGTATTATCTCTCCGGAGAGCTCCGAAGCTGGGTAAACTGCTCGTGTGCTTCGCCTCGATCTGCTCTTCGTGCGATCTCCGCCCCCCGCCGAACCGAAAGGGGCTCGGTCTGCCGGTCCCATAGGTGTTCGTGGATCAGTTTCCCCGACAGAGAGGCGAATGGCGAATAATGTAATGCAAGGGAGAAGAGTTTATGATGGGTACTTGGTATGGCTTGACTTGACGTAGATCTCCCCGGCAACGGTGCCAGAAATCCTTCTTGCTACCTCTTGAGCTTGCGTTAGTTTTCCCTTGAAGAGGAAAGGGTGATGCAGCAAAGTAGCGTAAGTATTTCCCTCAGTTTTGAGAACCAAGGTATCAATCCAGTAGGAGACGACGCACAAGTCGCCGAATACCTGCACAAACAATCAACAACTTGCACCCAACGCGATAAAGGGGTTGTCAATCCCTTCACGGTTACTTGCAAAAGTGAGATCTGATAGAGATAGATAAACGGTAAAGTAAATATTTTTGGTGTTTTTGTTTTATAGATCGGAAAGTAAAGATTGCAAAATAGTAGATCAGAAACTAGCAAGATGTAAACGAGATTCAATATAATGGAAAAGAGACCTGGGGGTCATAGGTTTCACTAGTGGCTTCTCTCGAGATAGCAAATATTACGGCGGGTGAACAAATTACTGCTGAGCAATTGATAGAAAAGTGCATAGTTATGATGATATCTAAGGCAATGATCGTGAACATAGGCATCACGTCCGTGTCAAGTAGACTGATTCCTGCCTGCATCTACTACTATTACTCCACACATCGACCGCTATCCAGCATGCATCTAGAGTATTAAGTTCATAAGAACGGAGTAACGCATTAAGCAAGATGACATGAAGTAGAGGAATTAAGTCAAGCAATATGATGAAAACCCCATCTTGTTATCCTCGATGGAAACAATACAATACGTGCCCTACTGTCACTGGGAAAGGACACCGCAAGATTGAACCCAAAGCTAAGCACTTCTCCATTGCAAGAAAGATCAATCTAGTAGGCCAAACTAAACTGATAATTCGAAGGGACTTGCAAGGATATCAAATCATGCCTATAAGAATTCAGAGAAGAACCAAATAATATTCATAGATAAACTTGATCATAAATCCACAATTCATCGGATCTCGGCAAACACACCACAAAAGAATATTACATTGAATAGATCTCCAAGAACATGGTATTGAGAATAAAAGAGAGAGAAGAAGCCATCTAGCTAATAACTATGGACCCGAAGGTCTGTGATAAACTACTCACGCTTCATCGGAGAGGTAATGGTGTTGATGTAGAAGCCCTCCATGATCGAATCCCCCTCCGGCAGGATGCCGGAAAATGCCCCTAGATGGTATCTCATGGGTACAGAAGGTTGCGGTGGTGGAAAAGTGGTTTCGTGGCTCTCCTGGATGTTTTTAGGGTATAAGAGTATATATAGGCGAAGGAACTAGGTCAAGGGAGCCACGGGGGGCCCACGAGGGTGGGGGCATGCCCTACCCCACTAGGCGCGCCCTCCTGCTCGTGGCTGCCTCGTTGCATCTCAGACTTCATCTTTAAGTCTTCTGGTTTGCTTTCGGTCCAAGAAATATCATCGCAAAGGTTTCATTCCATTTGGACTCCGTTTGGTATTCCTTTTATGCAAAACTCTAAAATAGGCAAAAAAACGAAACTGTCACTGGGCCCTCGGTTAATAGGTTATTCCCCAAAACAATCTAAAATAGCATATAAATGCCTATTAAGCATCCTAAATAGATAATATAATAGCATGGAACAATCAGAAATTATAGATACGTTGGAGACGTATCACGCCCCCACCGGCAGTTCCTCTCCCGATGGAGGGCCATGTCAGAGATCAGCCTTGGGAGTTCATCATCAGGCTGTACAAGCCTCTATGCAGCCACCTCCGTCTCTCTACTCTATTTCCACGGGAAATGGAGCTTGAACCGCCACATGCTCTGAGGCTGCACATGAGGGGCTGTGGGAACGGTGGCATGTGGGCTGATGTCGACTTCCCCGCTCCTCATGTCATGTACCTCCGCCGCGGTTGGAAGACTTTTGCCCGTGCCCATGGCTTGTTGGAGGAGCACGTTTTCCAATTTAAATTAATGGAGAGCGGCCTGCTCTGCGTCAATTTCTTCGGGCGCTCGGGAATTCGCTTAGGGTGCTGCGTAGAGAGCTCGACCAACGATGAAAGCTCCTCATCAAGCAAAAGTGCCGAGGAGGACACTGACAGCAGTGACGATGGCAGCGGGCGGGAGGGTGATAACTCTGACTTCGGCTGAGTGTCGCCCGCACCATCTTCATCAGGCAGTAGCACCATCATCTGCATCTACATTTTCTCCCCGGCAAGGTGATTTGCCGGGGAGTTGGATGCAGAGGCGGGGTGGTGCCTCCCGGCTTCCACCGGCGGTCTCCCAGCTGGACCTCGGCTGGCTTTCTCTTGGGCTGCAACTCCGTTAGCCCTGCCGCGCCCTGCTGGCCTTGGTGGCGGTGGTTGTCGGGTCGCCTCCGCCATGCTCTCCATCGACGCGTTCGCCGATGCCTTCATGTCCCCGCTGAGATACCTCTCCTGGGGCCCGATAGGGTCAGCCTCGGCCTCCGCCCGGGTGCTCCTTTTGCCCTCTTTGCCTTCACCTACCGTGTGTGGGAGGAGAGCGACAAGAAAGGGGATTATAGGGCACTTATATTTTTTCAATCTTAAATATGTAGGCACTTGCCAAATTTTAATTCAAATAATGTAATCTCTCGAGTTCATATTTGTGTTTTGTAAGGCTTGAACTTGTATGATCAACATATTAATGAAAAAGATGAACCTTGCTAGGAACTCATGCATGTGTATGTCCATGCAGAGGTGGGATGCCTCTTTAGTTTAAATAAACGAGTCTTCCCGGCAGACTATCCTGCCGGTACCCTTTTTATTTTATTGCCGAGGACCGGAGCCTACCAGACAAAAAACTAAGGGACCAGCCCCTGCCAACTTTTTTTCATCAAAGGCCACTGCGACCACCCAGGCAGAAGAAACATTCGAGCCAAAGGTGGGAGCACCTAAGTTTCAAAGAGCATCGAGGTTTTCTTATGCACAAGTTTCACCTTTCAGAGCACCTATGGACAAGAGGTGGAACTTATCTATTTGGCTTGCCGGGGACCATAGTGCTGGTCCATCTCCTCAACTCCTTGTAGAAGCCAAGTTCACGGTAGGAACCTGCAACTTCATGTAGATGAGAATGATGCAGGATGCGATCCTATCTATATGCATATGCAGATGCTCATGAAATGCTTATGAAAATGCTCTTGTAATGCTCATGCATGCATGCAACTTGGTCGGGGGCCCCCGGCGCTTCATTTATTTCTCTGATGCGCAGGGTCATCGCCCTAGCTTTGTACGAGGGGTTACTTGCAGCTGAGGCAAGGCCTGTACAAATGGGTGGCTGTCGGGCAGGGCCCGACAGCCACGCCTTATGGGTAGAACTTCTGGAGATGCTCAATATTCCATGAGTTTTGCAATTGATGCCATCTCGGGTCTCCAGACAGACTGCGCCAGGTCTGGTAACTCGTACTACCCGGTAAGGGCCTTCCCACTTTGGTGTCAACTTGTTTGTGCCCTTGGCCTACTGAACGCGCCTAAGGACAAGGTCGCCTTCCTTAAAACACCGAGCATGAACCCTGCAGCTATGATAGTGATGCAGGACCTACTGATAGCATGCAACACGCGTAGTAGCCCAGAGACAGTTCTCCTCGAGTAGCACAACATCGTCACGCCGGTGTTGATCTTGCGCTACTTCATCATAGGCAAGCACTCATGGCGACCCGTAAATGAGTTTCATGGGGATAAATGCTTCTGCCCCATAGACGAGGGAGAAAGAAGTCTGCCCGGTAGCTCGATTTGGTGTCGTTCTGAGGGACCAAAGGACTATAGAAAGATCATCGATCCGCCGCCTGCTGTGCTTCTGCAGTGTATCAAAGGTTCTTGCCTTGAGTCCTCGCAGAATTTCAGCGTTCACCCTTTCAGCTTGTCCATTGCTTCTGGGGTGTGCGACAGAGGCAAATGAGACCTTGCTTCCGAGGGTGCGAACATATTGCATGAAGGCGCGGCTCGTGAATTGGGTGTCGTTGTCGGTAATGATCCTTGCCGGAACTCCAAAACTACACACCAGTTCTTTCAAGAACTTGATAGCTAACTGAGCAGTCACCTTTCTCACGGGAGTCACTTCTTGCCACTTTGTAAACTTGTCGATAGCAAGGAACAAGAATTCAAAGCCCCCGATTGCTCAGGGGAAAGGGCCGAGGATATCGAGCCCCCAGATCAAAAATGGCCATGATAAAGGGATTGTCTAAAGAGCTTGGGCACGCAGGTGGATGTTCTTGGAATGGAACTGATAGGCTTCACATTTTGTGACTAGCTCAATCGCATATTGGAGGGCTGTGGGCCAATAGAATCCTTGTCGGAATACTTTCCCAACTAATGCCCTTGATCCAATGTGGGAGCCGCACATGCCTTTGTGTATCTCGACAGCAGTTCCTTTCCTTCTTCCCGGCAGATGCACTTCAATTTCACACCGTTGGGCCTCTTTCTGTACAGAGTGTCATCGACAAACTGATACATACTGGCCCTCCGGTCTACTCTTTCAGCCTCATCTTGGTCATTGGGGAGTTCTTTGGTTTGGAGAGAGTGGACTATGTGCCTTGCCCAAGTTGGAGCCTGGGGCTCGGCAACAAGGACTAGCGGCACCTCCTCAACTGCGAGGGCACACTCCTCGTCCGCGGGGACCATGGTCCCGACGTGAGGGTGTGGGCCGGCAAGTTGTGAGTTTCCGGCAGGGTCACTGCTAGGAGCGGAAGGCTCTACCGGGAGAAGCTTACCAGAGTCCATATTTATCCTTTTCTGGGCCATTGTTGCCGGGGATACGGAGGGCTGAGTCAGATGGAGAACAAAAGTTCCTAGTTCCACAGGAAGCTTTTGCGCAACACACTTTGACAGATGATCAGCTATGCTGTTTTCCGCACGGGGTACATGCTCTGTTTGCATTCCGTTAAAGCGCTCCTCCAATCTTCTCACTTCCTCAACGTACACCTCCATCAATGGACATTGGTAATCCTTATTGACTTGTCTCACCACAAGTTGTGAATCTCCTCGAATGATCAGTTTCTTGATTCCTAATTCAGCAGCAATCATGAGCCCAGCAAGGAGCCCTTCATACTCTGTTGTATTGTTGGTTGCCTCTTCCCGGGCAAAATGCATCTGAACGACGTACTTCAAGTGCTCCCTTGAGGGGGCGACAAGAAGCATGCCAGCCCCTGCACCTTGCAGGGAAAAGGCACCATCAAAATACATAATCCATTCTTGGGGTGCCTCCTTGCTGGGGATGATTGTTTGTGTCACTTCCTCATCAGGTGTTGGCGTACATTCTGTAATAAACTCTGCGAATGCCATACTCTGGATTGTTGATGTGCTCTCAAACTTCAGACCAAAACTAGACAACTCCAAAGCCCACTCCACTATGCTGCCAGTAGCCTCAGGGTTTCGGAGTATCCTTTGCAAAGGGAAGCGAGTGACAACCATGATCTCATAGGCTTGGAAGTAGTGGCACAATTTCCTTGAGGCCATGATGAGACCATAGATCAACTTTTGCACGCCAGAGTACCTCGATCGAGCCCCCTGTAACAAGGAACTGACAAAGTACACTGGGCGTTGTACCACTTTGTTCCTTGCCATGTCCTTGGGGTTGCTCTCGCTGCCGTGCTCACTTTTACCCTGATCCTTGTAACACCCCCAGTGTCATGCTACAGAAATCCCCTGTTAATGGTGCCAGGTCACCATGCTTACTGAGCTAATTATCACTTGATGAAAAATCAAAGTCAAATGCAAATTCAAATTTTGAGTAAAATTCAAATTTTCTCAAACATGAAAACTAAAATGTTGTTCATGTGCCAAATAATCCATAACTAATGTTGGTGGTGAACCAATATTTTTGCAAAATGTCTAAATGTCCTAAAATAGCTATAACAGCAAGTTGTTAAAAGAAAAGGCAAAAGCTAAAAAAAGAAAAGAAAAGGAAAAGGCCCCCCTCAACTGGGCCGACTGGCCCAGCTGGCCACCGCGCCCCCCCCCCATGGGCCTCAGCCCACATGGCAGCCCAATAGGCCATGTGGCCCACACCCCCCACCGGGTCGCCTTCCCCTCCACTGCTCCTCCGACCGCGCCGCGACAGTGCCGCGCCCCGCTGCACCACCTCGCCGTCGAGGACGATGAGGATAAGGCCGCCACGAGCGCGCCTCGGGCTCACTCCCCCGCTCCCCACTTGCCCCGCTCCACCTCTCCCTCTCCCCACCAGATTCCTCCTCGCCTTCCCCCTCGTTCCCCGTCCACCACCGAGCGCCACCGTCGCCATGGCTGTGCCATAGCCGCGGCCACCGGCCACCCCGCGCCTCGCCAGCACGTCCACGAGATGCACCGACGACCTCTACCTCGACTACGCCTCGCCATCGAGCTCAAGGAGCACCGCAGGCCACGGATCGAGTCGTCTTCTTCCTTGATGGCCGCCGACGATCCCTTTCCTCCCCGGCGAGCTCTGCTGCTCCTAAGCCACCAAGGGTCTTTCTTGACCGCTCGGTGAGCTCCACTCCGTCCTCTCCCCTCTCCTTCCTCGCCTCACCGCGCCCCTAGTCGTAGCTACCGTCCTGGTCGTAGCGCGCCTCCGCCGCCGTGCTCGTCACCATCGTCCTCGTCGATGTCGTGCTCACCCGACCTCGCCACCATGCTCTGGGACTCGCCAGGACCCCGTAGAGCCTTCCTAGTAGTCCTCCCGTGCCCTCGAGCCACAGTTCGCCCGAGGGCCGAACTCCGTCGTCCGCTCTACCGCTCGCCACCGTAGCTTCCGGCCATTTACGGCCGCACCGCTCCCGTAGATGGATGCGGTGTTGAACGCTCGTCCAAACGAGCCTAAGCACGCCCCGAACAGAGCGCCGTAGTGTTCTTCCGGCCAAGTCCGGCGAGCTCCGCCGCGTTTTTGGTCGCCGGAGTTGTCTCCGGCGCCGCCCGCCGACGTGGCACACCTGGGGCCACCCCCCGGGTCACTGCCAGTGGGGCCCCCTGGTCCCCTGTTGACCAGTTGACCTGGTCAACTGTGCTGACTGGGCAGGCTCCAGCCACTGACGTGCGGGTCCCACCACTTAATCCTCTAATTAAAAGACTCTAATAATTAAAATTAATTAGTTTAGTTAATTAGACACTAACAGGTGGGCCCAGTAGTTTTACTAACTAAATTTAGATTAGTTTAAACCCTGTTTAACCCACTGTCTATGACAGATGGGTCCCCCATGTCAGTTTTGACCGGTCAGCCGTCCTGTTGACTGTTGACGTCACTATGACGTCATGCTGATGCAATATTCCTTTTTTGTTTTTTAAATAGTTTCTGGAAATGCTTTAATCTTTGATTAATCATAGAAAATAAACCGTAACTCGGATGAAAATGTTTTCTACATGAAAGTTGCTCAAAAAAACGTGACGAATCCGGATACACGGTCCATTCATCGGTCACATTCCCCTAGCATGCTGAACATGGAACTTTCCCCCTCCGGTCATCTGTCTGACACAGGTCCAGAACCGGGAAAACATTCTCGGTTGACTTCCCCCCTCGCCGGTATCGTGTAGCACCGCGTTAGAACACGTCTAGCTCTGCCTGTTGTGCTGTTATGCTATGTTTGCTTTATATTTACTATTCCATCCCCTTCTTCTCTCCGGTAGACCCCGAGATCGATGCCGCCCCTGCGATCGACTATGTCGACGACAACCCCTCCTTGCCAGAGCAACCAGGCAAGCCCCCCCTTTTGATCATCCCGATATCGCCCATTCCATTCTCTCATGCTTGCATTAGATTTTGCTATTGTTATTGTTTGCTCCTATTCTGATGCATAGCCTTCTTTTGTAACCTGCTTATTGTTACCTTATCGGCTTATCCTAAACTGCTTAGTATAGGTTGGTTAGTGATCCATCAGTGACCCCCACCTTGTCCTTGTTGCCCCTGCTTCATCATTGAAGACCCGATCAATGGGATCGAAGACCAGGCCCCGGCACCGCACATCACTTTCCCCTTAGTTGCTCGACACTACTGGGATACTATCGAGTGCCGAGGGTGAGACCTCTACAACACTTCTGATGTTAACCCTGTAGTGTAGCTAATCGGTCGTGGTCATCGAGGGTGATTTCCTCTTTAACCACTTCCAATACGACTCTGTCGTGCAACCCCTCAAGTGTGAACCTCGGGGGTGATTCCTCTTACGTTCACCTTGATGATTACATTGAGTGGAATTCACCGGGGGTGATTCCTTGGGTTTTCCTCTTGAGGTTTGGACACACGGATACTTGGACTTTACAACTGTTACTTGGAAGGGCGGGTCGACCCTGAGGGGTACCCGCGAGTGATGTGGAGACGGGTTGACCTGGAGGGTGCCCGCGAGATAATTACGAGGCGTGGCCGGGCATTCCTAGCCCTTGATGCAAGTCCTCGAGACGGGGCAACGGGGTCACATCTTTCGTGAGTCTCTGCTTGTTACCGCGCGTTCCTAATCCACTACGATTTGGATATTTGATCTGAGGGGCCTCTGGCCTGATAGCACTAACCATCACGTGGGCATAGTATGGGCGTTCTGCATCGTATGCATCAGCCGAAGCTTATTAGACGTCAGCGACTGAGCGGCGCACGCCGGGTTGGACTGGTAAGCACCTACCTTTTTTAAGGAGGTAAGTAGGTCTGCTCACCGGCCGCCCACGCAACGTGCAGGAGTTCCCGGGGAGATGGCCCATGACCCCTGGGGGCATAGGTTTAGTCCGGCGTGCTGATCTCTCTATTAAGTCTAGGTCGGGTTGCAGCGTATTGTTTGGCCGAGGCCGGGCATGACCCAGGAAAGTGTGTCCGGCCGGAGTTAAGCGAGCGTGGTGGGTAAGTTGGTGCACCCCTGCAGGGAAGAACTAATCTATGCATAGCCTGTCCTACGGTAACGGACACTTGGAGTTGTATCCCGATCGATACAACTAGAACTGGATACTTGTGATGAGAATTGGATTGTGATGAGGTGATAACCGGATAGTATGGCTCTGGGATTGCTTTCTCACAGGGAGTCAAGGAAGGATCTCTGGCCGAGGTTGATAACACTACTACTACTTTACCTTATGCTACTCTACTCCCTCCTGTTTGCTGCAAGATGGTGGTTTCCAGAAGATGCTAGTCTTCAATAGGACTAGGCCTTCTCTCTATTCTGGCATTTCTGCAACCCAGTCCACATATACAGCCTTCCTTTGATAATGTTGCATATGTAGTGTAGATCCTTGCTTGCGAGTACTTTGGATGAGTACTCACGGTTGCTTTGCTCCCCCTTTTCCCCCTTTCTTCTTCTTTTCGGTTGATGCAACCAGATGTCGGAGCCCAGGATCCAGGCGCCACCTTTGACGACGACTGCTACTACCACGAGGGTGCCTACTACTACGTGAAGACTGCCGACGACCAGGAGTAGTTAGGAGGCTCCCAGGCAGGAGGCCTTGCCTTTTCGATCATGTTGCTTTTGTGCTAGCCTTCTTAAGGCAAACTTGTCTAACTCATGTCTGTACTCAGATGTTGTTGCTTCCGCTGACTCTTGTGTTTTTGAGATTATGTATTCGAGCCCTCGAGGCCCCTGGCTTGTAATATAAAGCTTGTATTATTTTAATTTGTGTCTGGAGTTGTGTTGTGATATCTTCTCGTGAGTCCCTGATCTTGATCGTACACATTTGCATGTATGATTAGTGTACGATTGAATCGGGGGCGTCACAAGTTGGTATCAGAGCCGACTGCCTGTAGGTAGCCCCCTTTCCAACTCCTTGGCCGAAGTTGAGTCTAGTCACTGAAAAACTTATACTAACATTGGCTGTGTGTCTTACGGGCCCACGTCGCCATTGGGTGGTATTAGCATCTTTTACTCCTCATCTATACTCTGGGACTCCAAACTCTCTTCTACTCGGGTTAAATGATTTTATTAACTCTAACATTAGGTTCTCGTAACTATTTCCTCCTGGAGAGCCCTTCATTCCAGATGATCGCTTGGTGCACCAGAAGATTCTAAAGATACTCTCCGATGTTTTTCCCGAGACCCTGGTGCCCTTCGCCGTTGCAATTCCCTACCATCGATAAATCCCCATGGATAGCTACATACACTTGCCGTCCATACCTTCATTTCCAATTGCTCTTGTTACTACAAGATACCCTGAAATACTTTGCGATTTTCCGAGAATCCTTTGCGCCTGCTACCTTGCAGCTCCTTTTTCGCCTGAATACCCCTACGAATGATTCCTCACACTTACCGAGTATCCGCTCATCCCCATTTGTTCATGTGTTTCACAAAATTCTTCGAAATACTATTCGATCTTTCGAAATCCTTAGTAGCCTATTGCTCTTGAAATTCTTGCCTGCTTGCATTATGGTTAATTCCATATGTCTAGCAATATTCCTTAAAATCCTTTATGATTCCCATTTTGATCCTATTTATTCAACAGGTGTGCGCATGCACACAATCATCAGTCGATCCTTATAAATTATCTTTCTGGCTGAGGCATCACTTTGAACCTGAGCTGGTCCTCGATCAATCAAATTGGCGGTTGATTGTGCCCCTAAGTCTTTTCAACTTATCCATCCTTGATCAGAGCTTTTGCTTTTGATCCCTTGATTTGAAAATCATAATTCTTTTGTAATTGAGCTTTGAATTAGTCAGTTGTTTCTATATTCGATCTCCTTGCATTATTCCTCCTTCTGGTTGGGTACCGATGCTCACATCTGATCCCTTGTGGACCACCAGATCCTTTGTTGGATTTCTATCCGATAGTGCCCCTCTTATTTAATCACCTTGCAAGTTCTTCCCTGATATATAATGCCTTGGTAAACTGTATCCTCTCCTTTTGTCAACCATGCTCTACCTTCGAGCTTGTGTTATTTACTCTTTAAGTTTGTGGTATATGTTCCTAAGATACCCCTACAGGTTGAATCTATGCCTTCCCTAATCCGAGTAAACTCGAAAGAGATGTGAGTCATACTCTTCTGGTGCTTCACCAAATAAATCTTTCGCACTACAAATTCTTTGAAAACGAGGAGTGAATGAAAGGCTATGCATTGAAGAAGTGGGAGTCGACCTTGAACTCTATTGTTCATGCCCATGGGCCCGATGTAGAACGTATCATGGAAGCTGCTCGTAAAAACAATTACCCCTTGTTATAAGTTCATCTTGTATCGGTGGTTTGATCATTCATAACCGTGGTTCCGACCATAGTTTCTCCTTAATTCCATTTCCCGGACAAGTTAAAATACTTGTCTCCTGTAAGTCATTTCACCTGTCCAACCTCTAATTTGACCTACCTTCAAGTATTGCCCCATGTTATCTCGAGGATATTGTGTCATTGCAGTACCTCTTGTAAATTCTTAATTGAAGTGTTACTCCATCACATCATTCCTAGCCTAACCGGCTATGTTTTTATCGTGCCAACTTTTAACTGTGCTACCTGGTCCTTATTCCTGGAGCACAACTTTTTGACGATGAGCGAAGCTTACGACGATCTTCCTCATCTTGTCATTCCACCTTGAGCAACAAGCTTGAATCCGAGCTTGTGTCGTATACGTGGTTCCAATAGCCTTTGCTTCATCATTCTTTTTGCTTGAGGTCGTTGCTGCTCGATGGCATCTTCATAGAGCCTATCGACAAAATTTGTCGTGATCACCATCAATATATTGCATTGTTCTAAGATATGAATCGAATTCTTGAGGAGAAATACCATCCTTACCCGTCGATGATTCGTGTTGTCATCGACACCATCCTTGACTTCCTGCCAATATCGACTTGGTCATCTTTTGTTTATATGTTACATTTCTTGACATTCTTGGAATTGTTCCTTTGTACTTCTTGTGACCTTCAGATTCAATCTTGCTTGAAACACCATGTTAATGTTACCTCGAAGCATGACTGTGGTATGCCGAACAACAACAAGAACATTGGAAGTGCATTGCCAAATGTGTCTTGCTCTATTATCCAAACACCGTTGTATGGGTAATATCATGATTGTTCCCTCGCCCCTTTATCTAAATGCTTTTGAACTTGCTGTCATATCATGTATATCCAGCTCCGCTTCCCCTTGGGAAGGATATACTCCCAATTCTTGTGTATAAGCACCTTTTCCTTTCCATTGGTCTGGTTAAACTAATAACCACATTTTCCTTTCCATTGTTTTGTTTAACCTTTCTTGTGATCTTTATGATCTAAGCAGTAATAGTTCCCTGCTTATGTAAACACCTCGGTGTAAAATTTGTCAGTAAGACCTTGTTATCATTGCTGTTGACATTTCGGTAACCACCGATGGACGAGAACTTCGCCTACTGGTCCGCCTCGTTCAACGAGCAGGAAAACAGTTCTCTCCGTCCCTCGCCCTTGGTACCAACGTGTTGACAACATAACTGACAGCCTATCACCTGACATGCCTTGCTACCGGCCCCCTTTCTACTCATAACCCACAGTTCCACATGATCGAAACCTGACTCTCCTGTATATACTTTATTCCGAAGTATCATTTGCTCTTGGCTTTGTGTTTTGTCACGAGCCACCTTCCGAGAGATGATCTATTCCCGATGCTCTGAACCCCTTTCTCACACTCTGTTCAGGTATCGATCGTTTGTCCATTCGCTTGAAACTTCCTATTGTACCTTCATACATTGCTCTCGATGTTTATTAAGTTTCAACTTGAGAGATACTTCTGCCTCATTCCCTGCATTGTTCACCAGACAATTAACCATATATGGGCCAGTTCTCCCGAAGTTACTCTTTACTTCCGCACTTAAATCTCGGGACGAGGTTTCTTGTAGTGGAGGAGATTTGTAACACCCCCAGTGTCATGCTACAGAAATCCCCTGTTAATGGCGCCAGGTCACCATGCTTACTGAGCTAATTATCACTTGATGAAAAATCAAAGTCAAATCAAATTCAAATTCTGAGTAAAATTCAAATTTTCTCAAACATGAAAACTAAAATGTTCTTCATGTGCCAAATAATCCATAACTAATGTTGGTGGTGAACCAATATTTTTGCAAAATGTCTAAATGTCCTAAAATAGCTATAACAGCAAGTTGTTAAAAGAAAAGGCAAAAGCTAAAAAAAGAAAAGAAAAGGAAAAGGCCCCCCTCAACTGGGCCGACTGGCCCAGCTGGCCACCGCGCCCCCCATGGGCCTCAGCCCACATGGCAGCCCAACAGGCCATGTGGCCCACACCCCCCCACCGGGTCGCCTTTCCCTCCACTGCTCCTCCGACCGCGCCGCGACAGTGCCACGCCCCGCCGCACCACCTCGCCGTCGAGGACGATGAGGATAAGGCCGCCACGAGCGCGCCTCGGGCTCACTCCCCCGCTCCCCACTTGCCCCGCTCCACCTCTCCCTCTCCCCACCAGATTCCTCCTCGCCTTCCCCCTCGTTCCCCGTCCACCACCGAGCGCCACCGTCGCCATGGCTGTGCCATAGCCGCGGCCACCGGCCACCCTGCGCCTCGCCAGCACGTCCACGAGATGCGCCGACGACCTCTACCTCGACTATGCCTCGCCATTGAGCTCGAGGAGCACCGCAGGCCACGGATCGAGTCGTCTTCTTCCTCGACGGCCGCCGACGATCCCTTTCCTCTCCGGCGAGCTCTGCTGCTCCTAAGTCACCAAGGGTCTTTCTTGACCGCTCGGTGAGCTCCACTCCGTCCTCTCCCCTCTCCTTCATCGCCTCACCGCGCCCCTAGCCGTAGCTACCGTCCTGGCCGTAGCGCGCCTCCGCCGCCGTGCTCGTCACCGTCGTCCTCGTCGATGTCGTGCTCACCCGACCTCGCCACCGTGCTCTGGGACTCGCCAGGACCCCGTAGAGCCTTCCTAGTAGTCCTCCCGTGCCCTCCAGCCGCAGTTCACGTGAGGGCCAAACTCCGGCGTCCGCTCCGCCGCTCGCCGCCGTAGCTTCCGGCCGTTTACGGCCGCACCGCCCGTAGATGGATGCGGCGTTGAACGCTCGTCCAAACGAGCCTAAGCACGCCACGAACGGAGCGCCGTAGCGTTCTTCCGGCCAAGTCCGGCGAGCTCCGCCGCGTTTTTGGTCGCCGGAGTTGTCTCCGGCGCCGGCCGCCGACGTGGCACACCTGGGGCCACCCCCCGGGTCACTGCCAGTGGGGCCCCTGGTCCCCTGTTGACCACTTGACCTGGTCAACTATGCTGACTGGGCAGGCCCCAGCCACTGACGTGCGGGTCCCACCACTTAATCCTCGAATTAAAAGACTCTAATAATTAAAACTAATTAGTTTAGTTAATTAGACACTGACAGGTGGGCCCAGTAGTTTTACTAACTAAATTTAGATTAGTTTAAACCCTGTTTAACCCATTGTCTATGACAGATGGGTCCCCCATGTCAGTTTTGACCGGTCAGTCGTCCTGTTGACTGTTGACGTCACTATGACGTCATGCTGATGCAATATTCCTTTTCTGTTTTTTTAAATAGTTTCTGAAAATGCTTTAATCTTTGATTAATCATAGAAAATAAACCGTAACTCGGATGAAAATGTTTTCTACATGAAAGTTGCTCAGAAAAATGTGACGAATCCGGATACGCGGTCCATTCATCTGTCACATGCCCCTAGCATGCTTAACACGGAACTTTCCCCCTCCGGTCATCTGTCTGACACAGGTCTGGAATCGGGAAAACATTCCCGGTTGACTTCCCCCCTCGCCGGTATCGTGTAGCACCGTGTTAGAACACGTCTAGCTCTGCCTGTTGTCCTGTTATGCTGTGTTTGCTTTATATTTACTATTCCTTCCCCTTCTTCTCTCCAGTAGACCCCGAGACCGATGCCGCCCCTGCGATCGACTACGTCGACGACGACCCCTCCTTGCCAGAGCAACCAGGCAAGCCCCCCCTTTTGATCATCCCGATATCGCCCATTGCATTCACTCATGCTTGCATTAGATTTTGCTATTGTTATTGTTTGCTCCTATTCTGATGCATAGCCTGCTTTTGTAACCTGCTTATTGTTACCTTACCGGCTTATCCTAAACTGCTTAGTATAGGTTGGTTAGTGATCCATCAGTGACCCCCACCTTGTCCTTGTTGCCCCTGCTTCATCATTGAAGACCCGATCAACGGGATCGAAGACCAGGCCCCGGCACCGCACACCACTTTCCCCTTAGTTGCTCGACACTACTGGGATACTATCGAGTGCCGAGGGTGAGACCTCTACAACACTTCTGATGTTAACCCTGTAGTGTAGCTAATCGGTCGTGGTCATCGAGGGTGATTTCCTCTTTAACCACTTCCAATACGACTCTGTCGTGCAACCCCTCAAGTGTGAACCTCGGGGGTGATTCCTCTTACATTCACCTTGATGATTACATCGAGTGGAATTCACTGGGGGTGATTCCTTGGGTTTTCCTCTTGAGGTTTGGACACACGGATACTTGGACTTTACAACTGTTACTTGGAAGGGCGGGTCGACCCTGAGGGGTACCCGCGAGTGATGTGGAGACGGGTTGACCTGGAGGGTGCCCGCGAGATAATTACGAGGCGTGGCCTGGCATTCCTAGCCCTTGCTGCAAGTCCTCGAGACGGGGCAACGGGGTCACATCTTTCGTGAGTCTCTGCTTGTTACCGCGCGTTCCTAATCCACTACGATTTGGATATTTGATCCGAGGGGCCTCTGGCCTGATAGCACTAACCATCACGTGGGCATAGTATGGGCGTTCTGCGTCGTATGCATCAGCTGAAGCTTATTAGACGTTAGCGACTGAGCGGCGCGCGCCGGGTTGGACTAGTAAGCACCTACCTTTTTAAGGAGGTAGCTAGGTCTGCTCACCGGCCGCCCACGCAACGTGCAGGAGTTCCCGGGGAGATGGCCCATGACCCCTGGGGGCATAGGTTTAGTCCGGCGTGCTGGCCTCTCTATTAAGTCTAGGTCGGGTTGTGGCATATTGTTTGGCCGGGGCCGGGCATGACCCTGGAAAGTGTGTCCGGCCGGAGTTAAGCGAGCGTGGTGGGTAAGTTGGTGCACCCCTGCAGGGAAGAACTAATCTATGCATAGCCTATCCTACGGTAACGGACACTTGGAGTTGTATCCCGATCGATACAACTAGAACTGGATACTTGTGATGAGAATTGGATTGTGATGAGGTGATAACCGGATAGTATGGCTCTGGGATTGCTTTCTCACAGGGAGTCGAGGAAGGATCTCTGGCCGAGGTTGATAACACTACTACTACTTTACCTTATGCTACTCTACTCCCTCCTGTTTGCTGCAAGATGGTGGTTTCCAGAAGATGCTAGTCTTCAATAGGACTAGGCCTTCTCTCTATTCTGGCATTTCTGCAACCCAGTCCACATATACAGCCTTCCTTTGATAATGTTGCATATGTAGTGTAGATCCTTGCTTGCGAGTACTTTGGATGAGTACTCACGGTTGCTTTGCTCCCCCTTTTCCCCCTTTCTTCTTCTTTTCGGTTGATGCAACCAGATGTCGGAGCCCAGGATCCAGGCGCCACCTTTGACGACGACTGCTACTACCACGAGGGTGCCTACTACTACGTGAAGACCGCTGACGACCAGGAGTAGTTAGGAGGCTCCCAGGCAGGAGGCCTTGCCTTTTCGATCATGTTGCTTTTGTGCTAGCCTTCTTAAGGCAAACTTGTCTAACTCATGTCTGTACTCAGATGTTGTTGCTTCCGCTGACTCTTGTGTTTTCGAGCTTATGTATTCGAGCCCTCGAGGCCCCTGGCTTGTAATATAAAGCTTGTATTATTTTAATTTGTGTCTAGAGTTGTGTTGTGATATCTTCCCGTGAGCCCCTGATCTTGATCATACACATTTGCATGTATGATTAGTGTACGATTGAATCGGGGGCGTCACAATCCTTATCTGACTCTGTCGGTCCTTGCTCACTCTCTGCTTCGTCCACTTCATGTTGTGCCATCAAGGCTGCGCTAACCACTTGGTTGGTTGCCGCTAAGTATAGAAGCAACGACTCTTGTGGTTTGGGAGCAACCAAGGTGGGCATAGAAGAAAAGTAGGCCTTCAACTCTTGTAAGGCCACATCTACTTCTAGGGTCCACTCCATGGGTCCTTCCTTCTTCAAGATTTTAAAGAACGACAGGGCGCGCTTGGCAGACTTGGAACTGAATCTGCTTAGTACGGCAACACACCCTATCAGACGCCTCACATCCTTGACTGTCCTTGGCGCTTGGATTTGCTCGATGGCTTTGATCTTGTCAGGATTGGCTTCGATCCCCGGTGGGACACAAAGAACCCAAGTATCTTGCCGGAGAGAGCGCCAAACACACACTTCTCCAGGTTGAGCTTCAAGTTGATCTTGCGTAGATTCGCAAAGGTCTCCTCTAAATCCTGGATAAGAGTTGCTCTGTCCTTGGTCTTGACCACATTGTCATCCATATAAGCTTCAATGTTTCTGTGCAGCTGTGGCTCGAAACCAATCTGGACTGCCTTACAAAAGTAGACCTGGCACTCTTTAGTCTGAATGGAATGCAGATAAAATAGTATGTACCACATGGGATGATGAACGGGGTCTTCTCTTCGTCTTCCTCGGACATGAAGATCTGGTGATACCCGGAATATGCATCCAGAAAGGAAAGCAAATAGCAGTCCGAAGTGGAATCCACGATCTAGTCGATGCGCGGCAAGGGAAATGGGTCCTTCGGGCAAGCCTTGTTGAGATCGGTGAAGTCTATGCAAAGCCTCAATTTCCCATTAGCCTTCCGGACCACCTCTAGACTTTCTAGCCATGTGGGATGTAGCACTCCTCTGACTAAACCAGCTTCTTCAAGCTTCTTGATTTCCTCTGCAATAAACTGTTGTCTCTCCAAGGCCTGCTTCCAAACTTTCTGCTTGACGGGTTTGGCATGTGGGAAGACAGCAAGGTGGTGCTCGATTACCTCCCTGGGGACACCGGGGATATCAGATGGTTGCCAAGCAAACACATCGATATTCCCCCGCAGGAAGGCAACGATCATGCTTTCCTATTTGTCATCAAGGGTGGCGCTGATGGCGAAAGTACCATCAATGCCAGCCAGCCCTGTCAGGACCTTTTTCACTTGTGGAGCAGTAACCTTGGTCCTTTTGCTGTTGGAACTCTCCGGTGAGTCATCAATAGGCGCAACGCACTCCGAAGAGGTACGCTTCCTGGATTCCTTACTGGTGTCCTTGCTATCTTTCTTCTTTCCTCTGCTTTCCTTGGCGAGAACTTCTGCTACCGCTGCCTCTGCCGCGACTGCGTCCCGGTACATCTTGTCCATGCCAATGATTGCATCCTTCTCATCTGATGGGATGGAAATGACACCAACTGGCCCAGGCATCTTCAAGTTATTGTAGGCATAGTGGGATGCCGCCATGAATTTAGCCAGGCCTGGCCGTCCAAGGATCACATTGTACGGGCAAGGGGAGGTCGATCACATCAAACACAATCTTATCAATCCTATAGTTCAGCTCCCCTCCAAGTGTCACAGGCAACGTGACATTTCCCATAGGATGACTCTTGCCAGCATTAACTCCTTGAAACATGCCGGTGACCTTTAACTCCTCTTCTTCTATCCGAAGTCTGCTGATAACCCTTGGGGAAATCAGATTCAACCCGGCCCCATCGTTCACCAACATCTTAGTGACCTTGAGGTTGCGAATTGTAGGAGAGACCAACAATGGCAAACATCCTACCACAGTGGTAGGGTCAGGATGATCCTCTTCGTCAAAGATGATGGGCGTGCGTGAGCATTTGAGTGGTTTTCGGGCCTCTGGCGCTGGTTCCACGGCATTGACCTCACGTGCCCACTGTTTGAGTTGGCAGTGAGGGGCATGCAAGAACGCGCCCCCATCAATGCACAGGGCGTCAGTGGCCTTCTGAAACTCTTGCTCACTGGTTTCCTTTTCATCCCCTCCATCACTCTCATCATCAGAGACTTCTCTTAAACTTTGGCGGGTTTTCCTTTGTTTTGAAGGGGTTTGCTAGGGCGATTATACTTCACCGCCTCGGCCCTTACCGCCAGTGACATTCTAACCTTTTTCCTTGTCATGCTTCTTGTACTCTGCTCTTTGCCTCTGGACAAGCTTCTCAACCTGATAACACTCCTGAAGGTCGTGGCCCTTGGTCCGATAAATCTTGCAATACGGCCAATCGCCTTTCTCGGCCTTCTCGGCAGCCGCAGTTGCCCGACAGTCAGCGCACACGGTAGCTTCCTTGATGGGGGCTTCGGCCTTGGCCGTCTTGCCGGTACTAGGTGTACCCGATCCTTCAACAGTCATTACTTCCTTATCCTTGTGACTCTTATTGTGCTTCTTGCTCTTCTTCTGGCTGGTGGATTCGTCGTCATCCTCTGAATCAACATTGATGCAGTCCTCCTCTCCAGGTAACTTCCTTCCCTCCTTCATCTGTGCACACTTATCCACCAAGGTGTAAAGCTAATTCAAAGTCTTGGGCAATCGTACGTTCATCTTGGAACGAATCCTACGGTTGGGCATATTGGAATGGAAAGGCGGCTATCACAGCTGTCGGACGGATGTTAGGGATGTTCCTGTGGACTCTGCTGAATCTCTGCAAATACTTCTGGAGAGTTTGTCCTTCTTTCTGCTGGAGAAGCTGCAAATCGCTGGGCCGCCCTGGTTCTTGATGTCCGCCAGTGAAGGCGCCAATGAACTCATGGCAAAGGTCAGCCCATGATGAAATGGAGTTCTCCGGCAGGTGCATCAGCCAGGACCTCACATTGGACTTGAGAGCCAAAGCGAAGTAGTTGGCGAATACCTTCTCATCTCTTCCTCCGGCGGCTTGAACAGCGATGGTGTAGATGCTCAGAAACTCTGTGGGTTTAACCTCCCATCATACTTCTCGGGTATCTCTGGCTTGAACGTGGACGAACAGCCAACGGACTTGCCGCAGCTCACGAGTAAAGGCAGGGCACCCAACCTCGAAAGGTAGGCACCTGCCAATATCGAGCGCAGGCTCGTCGACGTCAGGGCCATCGCACCCATTGGCCCGGTGGAGGTCATCGTGGCGTCGCTCAACGACAATGTGCGCCTCTCCCCCTCACCTGTCCTCCGGGGCTCACCGCTGATCTGGACATGCTCGAGGGTCAGAAGAGGACATCGAGACATCGTCAGGTTCTTGATTCTATTGCACTCGTGCTGGCTATCGTGGCGGGGACTCTACTGTGACCCCTCCCATACGACCAGCAGCATGAGCCGTCATCATCACTTGGGGAGCCCGTGGAGGGCCAGCTTGCAGCGAGCCCCTAGCCTCGGCGAAACCGAGCAGGCTTTGGATGGTGGCACACCACTCGTCCATCTGCTCAGCCGCTGGCGGGAACTTGAGTAGCAACTAAGCCCGCGCCATGGCCTCCATAGCCATACTCAACATGGGTGATGACGACGCAGATCATATCGTCGCTCGGCTCCTGACGGTGCCAGCAGCGACAATTCCACACCCCCGCTGTTGCGGGGCGGCCACTTGGATGGCATGGTGGCGTGGCAAAGGTGCTTTAGGGCTAGCAGTTCCGTCGAGCCCAGCACTTGGTCGACTCGCCCCGAGGGAGGCGCACGCACTGTGGTCGCTCCCGTGATGGGGGTAGCCGGAGGGCGGCCATTCACCCGAGACCGAGTGCCATCGCTGCGGCTGTGCCCGTCGGGAGAGGAAGGGTGTGGACCAAATAATCCCTTCACCTGTACCTCGCAGAGTGTGGCCGTGAGGGTGTTGCTGATGTCGCTCTCCTCCGGTGTGTCCCGCTCCTGCTTCGGCCGCGAGGGAAGTGGTGATGGTGCCGCCTGCTCTAACCACATCCCCGGTGGCATCCACATCCTCGTGCGCCTCCGCACCTCCCGTAGCATTGTTGGCTGCGGGCGGCGGAGCCTTTGAGGTGGACGGTTCAGCCGAAGCACCGGATTTCTTCTTGGGCACCGTTGTTGATGGCACTGTCGAAGACGAAGATGGCGATGAAGATGACGCGTTGCACATGCTTTCAGGTTCGCGCAAGTGATCCCCCTACCTGTGTGCCAAATATGTCGTGGGAAACCACGGCCACCTATGAGACCAGGGGTCCCTTGTTGGTTTGGTAGAGGGGATGTCACATTGCATAAAGAGCAGAGGAGCGTGGGGCAGCAAAACAGAGATCACTCGAGAAATTTTACCCAGCTTCGGGCCGCCGCGAGGCGTAAAACCCCACTCCTGCTTTGGTGGATTGATGGTGGAAGAATGGTGGTGGAGCGCAGTACACTTGCCCGGTAGGGGCGGTAGTGGCTACACGTGTATGAGCGTGTGGGTGTTCAACTTCCAACCCTTTCTAGGGCCTCATTTTGTAGATCAAGGGATCACCACAATGGCAAATCAGTCATTATGCACTAATAAGATAGCAAACAATGCTATCATACCTAACTCTACAGGCTGACAGAGCGCATTAAATGTGCCACTAAATGTCACATCATTGCTCGCCCGGCAAGCCGCCGGGCTATTTTGCCAGCTTCACACTTGCTTGCTTGACACGTCACAGGACAGGTGTCTGTAGGCGTTCTAGGAACGGGGGTCCCCAGACTTGCCTGCCTGCGGCCTGCGGCGTGGCTCAAGCAGTGGCCCAGTATGGCCCGTCTGCATCAACCCAAGCTCAAGACCCTTGTGAGGGGCCAAGCCTCGCGGGGCGAACGACGCAAGGTTTCCTCGGGAGCGGCCTCACCAGGCAGGCTCGCGAGGAGGCGGAGAGATCAAGGCAAGGAGTACCTCGCGAGGTGCTCATGACGCAAGCCATGACGACCAAGACCAAGCGGGCGCCAGCCTGCGCAGTGTCCTCGCTTCCTGTTTGGTGCAAAGGGAGCAAGCGCAGGCGCGCAGTACCGAGGCATCAAGCAAAGGTTTCCATATTGGTGCAACGAGACCAAGACCAGCAGGACAACAAGACGGAGATCACCGTGGAGCCCAAGACGGCGTCATCACCAACGCCTTTGGCAGTCTAAGACCAACTTTAGTCAAGATAGCTTGTACTAGATGTCCCCCTTCAAAATGGCCATTGTTGGCTCCCTTCCCGCTCAATATTTGGGAAGAGGACCAGGGCCCCTATAAATAGAGATAGCCACCACAGTAGAGGGGATCGGATCCATTCCAAGTAGAACACCGCACCACCATAAGAACACCCCTCGTGAGGCTGTTCTTCCTTTGTATTGTTAATCATCAGCCCCAGAGGCAATCCACCACACCACACACTGGATTAGGGTATTACACCATAACGGTGGCCCAAACCAGTATAAACCTTGTGTCCCTTGTGTTGTTCATCGTGTAGCTTAGATTCACGATGAGGTGTTGGGACGTGGATCGGTAGGGAGTAGATCTTCGTGCGCACCCCAGAGTTCAAACCTTAAGGGTTTTGCCGGAACCCGATATCCGACATTTGGCATGCCAGGTAGGGGTGTGCCGGAGCTCTCCCTTCCATCGACCCGCTCTCCATCAACACCGCGCTTCGCCCTCATGGCAGACAACGTGCTGCCCGCTCCGGCGGCCAACGCCAGCACTGGGGCCAGGGGCTCTGAGCCTTGGCCCCCGCCTTGCGACCGCTGCAGTGGCTGCACAAGTTCAAGCCAGAGATGTCGCCGCTCTACAACAGCGCGACGGATCCGCTGGTTTTCCTGCTGGCGTATGAGGAGGCCATCCTCAAAGCCGGGGGCGACGACAAGGTGATCGCAACTGGCTTCCCATGGCCCTTAGCGGTGTCCCGCGCATGTGGCTGCTCCACCTGCCAATGGCTTCTGTGGCTGCACGACCTCTTCCTCGCCCATTACGCTACGCCGGTGCCCTCGGTCGTTGTAGCTCTCCTGGGCGGCTCGCGGGCGCCACCCTCGGGCCACCACATCAAGTCGTTCGTCTGCCAGATCGGCGCCGCCGAGCTCCTCCGGGTTGGCCGACTTGACCTTCAGCTCGAACGATCACCCCGCCAACACCGCTTGCTCGGGTGCGCTCCCGATGCTTTGCACGCCCACCATCTGCCAGGTGGCCATCACCAGGACCCTCATCGACGGCGGTGCCGGCCTCAACATGCTCTCGATAGAGGCCTTCAGCTTCCTCCACGTGCCGCTGGAACGACTCCGACCCAGCAAGCCCTTCTCGGGCGTCGGAGGTGGTTCCTCCGGCTCCCTGGGGCAGATCCGCCTTCCGGTGACCTTCGGTACCCATGACAACTTCCGCACGGAGCTGGTCAACTTCGACATCGCTCACATCAGCCTCCCGTACAACACCATCCTCACCTACCCCGCCTTAGCCCAATTCATGGCAGCGGCCCATACGGCCTACAACCTCATGAAGATGCCCGGGAGCAGCGGCGTCCTCACCGTGGCTGGAGATACCAAAGATGCTTTGCAGGCGCTCAAGCTCCCTCTCAAGACAGCTGCAACAACGCAGCCCACCTGCACTGACACCTCCAAGGCCAAGGGGGCTGCGCCAACCAAGAAGAAGCAGTTGTCCACTCAAGACAAGGTAGAAACCAAGCAGGTACCTATTGATGAGGATGGGTCCTCCGGCGCCACCTTCACCATAGGTGCCAATCTCGACCCCGACCAGGAGGAGGCACTGGTAAAATTCCTGCACTCGAACAAGGAGGTGTTCGCGTGGGAACCCAAACAGCTAGCGGGGGTTCCAAGACAGGTGATTGAGCATCACCTAAATGTGTGCCCTAATGTGCGCCCCATGAAGCAGAAAGCAAGGCGGCAGTCCACCGAGAAGAAGGCCTTCATCGTCCAAGAAACCCGCAAGCTGGAAGCTGCAGGAGTCATTCGCGAGGTTCGCTACCCCGAATGGCTGGCAAACCCTGTGGTTGTGCCAAAGAAGGGAGGAAAGGAGCGCATGTGCGTCGACTTCACCAACCTCAATAAGGCCTGCCCTCAAGATCCATCCCCACTCCCCCGCATCGACCAAATTGTCGACTCCACCGCTGAGTGCCACCTGCTGTGCTTCCTGGAGGCCTTTTCGGGCTATCACCAAATCAAGATGGCGATAGAAGACGTGGAGAAGACGGCCTTCCTGACCCCGTGCAGGGTGTACTGCTACACCTGCATGCCGTTCGGGTTGCGCAACGTGGGTGCAACTTTCCAGCGACTGATGCATATCACCTTGGGCCGGCAGCTCGGGAGAAACACCGAGGCCTATGTCGACGATATTGTGGTGAAGTCTCGGGAGGCGAAGACCCTGATATAGGACCTGGAAGAAACCTTCGCGAGCCTTCGTGAAGTGGACCTGCGGCTCAACCCAGAGAAGTGCGTGTTTGTTGTTCCCTCTGGCAAGCTTCTGGGCTTCCTCGTGTCCCACAGGGGTATCGAGGCCAACCCAGAGAAAGTCAAGGCAATCAAAGACATGAGTCCGCCGCAAACCCTCAGGGAAATGCAGAAGCTCGCCGGACGCGTAACTGCGTTAGGGCACTTCATCTCCAAGCTGGGGGAATGTGCCCTGCCCTTCTTCAAGTTGATGAAGTAGAAGGGCCCGTTCGAGTGGACACCAGAGGCCGACGAAGAGTTTCAAGATCTCAAGAAGTACCTGACCAGTCCATCGGTGATGGTGGAGCCACGCCCTCAGGAGCCCCTGGTGCTCTACCTCGCCGCCACACCCTACTCTGCCAGCGCAGCTCTGGTGGCGGTTCAGGAAGAGTGTCAGGCCAAGGCCGCATCGCGACCAACCGCGGCCCTGACCACGGTAGCACCAGACCAAGATAGCCTCGCGAAGACCACGGACTCGGCAGATGGAGACCCGCCTCTACAAGAAGACACCCCCGGGGCTGAAGGGGCCTCACCAAGAAGCCAGGAGCTGGGGGCTTCGACGCCTCAGGGGGCGCCTAACTCTCCGGAAGGCACGGGCTTCGTCAGCATGCCCACCCTCGTCGAGCATCCTGTGTATTTCGTCAACATGGTGTTGCGGGATACAAGGGCACGATACCCCATGCCTCAGAAGCTCTTGCTCGCACTATTGGTGGCCTCGCATAAGTTGCGACATTACTTTCAAGGTCACCCCATCAAGGTTGTCTCGGCCTACCCATTGGAAAGGGTGCTCCGGAGCCCCAATTCCGCTGGAAGGGTTGCCGAATGGAACATTGAGCTGTAAGCATTTCAGTTGGAATTCAACACGACCAAAGTCGTCAAGGGGGGCGCACTTGCAGATTTTGTGGCAGAATGGACGGAAGCTCCAGGGCTTGAGGCAGGTGAAGACCGGTCACTCTCCCCAGGAAGCGAGGCACCAGAAGGCTGGGTCATGTACTTTGATGGGGCATTCTCACGACATGGTGCGGGGGCTGGCGCGGTGCTTATATCCCCCACTCAGGACAAGCTCTATTACACTGTACAGCTCTGTTTCCAGCACGGCGAGAAGGTCTCCAACAACATAGCAGAATACGAAGGCCTCATAGCGGGCTTAAAGGCTGCATCAGCACTGGGGGTGAAGCGCCTCGTCATCAAGGGCGACTCACAGCTCCTCGTCAACTTCTCCAACAAAGTGTACGAGCCTAAGGACGAGCACATGGAGGCATATCTTGCAGAGGTACGCAGGATGGAAAAGCAGTTTTGGGGGCTGGAGCTGCAGCCTGTGCCCCGCGGCACCAACCAAGAGGCTGATGACATCACCAGGAGGGCATCCAGGCGGCTGCCTCAGGAGCCTGGCGTTTTCTAGGAATGGATCTTCAAGCCCTCGGCAGCATCGTCACTATCAAGCACAGCGCAACCTCGGGAAGAACTCCCTCAACCACCTGTCTCAGGAGCCCCGGCCTATGGCCCGACCTTGGGAGCACGCTTTCTCCTGGCGCTGGAGCCCCAGGAGGGATGCTGAACTGTGGAGTTCAAGGATTACCTGATGCAAGGGACTCTACCAGAGAAAGAAGAGGACGCGGAACACGTGGCCCAGCAGGCCACGGCCTACTGCATCCAAGACGGAGAGCTCTACCGGAAGCGGCCAAGCGATGTTTCCCTACGTTGCATCTCCAGGGAACAGGGGAAGGAGTTGCTGGCAGACATTCACGGTGGAGATTGTGGGCACCACTCGTCATCACGGACCCTCGTTGGCAAGACATTTCGCAGCGGGTTTTACTGGCCTACAGCACTCAACGACGCGATCGAGCTGATGAAGGCTTGCGAAGCCTGTCAATTCCACGCCAAGCAAATCCATCAACCAGCTCAGGGCCTGCGACCATCCCACTCTCGTGGCCATTTGCAATCTGGGGGCTGGATATCTTGGGCCCGTTCCCTCGGGCGCCTGGGGGCTACCGCTACCTCTATGTTGCCATCGACAAGTTCACCAAATGGGCAGAGGTGGAGGTCATCCGCACCATCCCAGCTGGTTCTGTAGTCAAAATCATCAAGGGCCTCGTGAGCCGATTCGGGGTCCCTAATCGCATCATCATCGACAACGGTTCGCATTTCACCAGCAATCTCTTCAAAACATATTGTGCTAACCTTGGAATGCAGATATGCTACACTTTAGTGGCACATCCCCGGAGTAACGGCCAGGCTAAACGCGCCAACGCAGAGGTCCTGAAAGGCCTCAAAACCAGGACCTTCAAGAAGAAGCTGGAGGCCTGCAGCAGGGGCTGGTACAATGAGCTCCAGTCCGTGCTGCGGTCCATCCACACTACCGCCACCAAGTCGACTAGCGAGACCCCATTCTTCCTCGTCTACGGAGCAGAGGCGTTCCTCCCTCATGAGGTCAGGCGTCGCTCCATGTGGGTCCTAGCGTTTGATGAAGCGCAGCAGGACGCCATGCGGGGGATGGACCTCGTGCTGGGGAAGGAACACCGACGGGAGTCCGCGCTACGAGCAGCAAGATACCAGTAGGCGCTACGGTGATACCACTGCCGCAACATCCGCCCCGGGACTCTTGAGGTAGGTGACCTCGTGCTCAGGCGGGTGCTTTCCAGGGAAGGGCTGCACAAGCTCTCGCCCATGTGGGAGGGCCCGTTCAAGGTTGTTCATGTTTCTAGACTTGGCGCCGCGCGCTTGGAGACCCAGGAAGGGGTGCCCATTCTGAACGCGTGGAACATTCAGCACCTCCGGAGGTTCTACCCTTGAAGTAAGGCCCAGTGCCTGTAAAGAAGGCCCGGTGCCTGTGAAGAAGGGCTCAGTGCCTATAAAGAAGGCCCGGTGCCTGTGAAGCTCGCCGCCCCAAGAAGGGCCCAGTGCCTATAAAGAAGGCCCGGTGCCTGTGAAGCTCGCCGCCCCAAGAAAGGCCCGGTGCCTATGAAGAAGGCCCAGCACCTGTGAAGCTCGCCGCCCATGACACTCTCACGTAATAATGAGTTGGGGCTGTACACGCCCCGGAGTCTGCGGAGTGCCACCCTTAGGCCTCGAGGGCTCCCGCCCACGCCCAGTGGCATCACTTAGCTCCGCGCTGGTGAGAAGATGAAAGTGCAACTATCCCTAGGTGGTTTTGGTAATTCATAACAACATATAGCTCATTGAGCTAATGCTATTCCAAGACTATTATTTCAGGAAAGCTCAATGGGTTGCATGGCATGGATGATGAAAGTGGATCCCTCAAAATACTAAGGACAAAGGATTGGCTCAAGCTCAAAAGCTCAAGACTCTTCATTTTACATTTTAGTGATCCAAGATCACATTGAGTCTATAGGAAAAGCCAATACTATCAAGGAGGGATGAGGTGTTGCTTAATGAGCCTCTTGCTTCATGTGCTTTGTGATATGCTCCAAAACCCTCAACTACTTTCCCACATCCACAAATGACCTAAACCCAAAGCCAAAATCGGTCACATTGATTCTTCCTATCCAGCGCTACTGATTCGAAAAGTCATAGCCACTGCCACAAATCCTAAGCAAATCGGTCCTACCGATAGGGATCTCGGTCTCACCGAGATGGGGTTGTAATCTCTCTGTTTCCCTTCGCAACGTTTCGGTCTAACCGAAGCGAGCGATCGGTCCCACCGAGATTGCAATGTAAACTCTCTGTTTCCTTTTTGTAACATTTCGGTCTCACCGAAAAGAGCAAATCGGTCCCATCGAGTTTACCTGACCAACTCTCTGGAAAGCTTATTACCAAATCGGTCTCACCGAGTTTCTGTAATCGGTCTTACCGAGATTACGTTATGCCCTAACTCTAACCGAATCGGTCTCACCGAGATGCATGTCAGTCCCACCGAAAATCACTAACGGTCACTAGGTTTACTAAATCGGTCCGACCGAGTTTAACGATTCGGTCCCACCGAGTTTGGTAAATTGTGTGTAACGGTTAGATTTTGTGTGGAGGCTATATATACCCCTCCACCTCCTCTTCATTCGTGAAGAGAGCCATCAGAATGAACCTACACTTCCAACTTACCATTTCTGAGAGAGAACCACCTACTCATGTGTTGAGAGCAAGATATTCCATTCCTACCATATGAATCTTGATCTCTAGCCTTCCCCAAGTTGCTTTCCACTCAAATCTTCTTTCCACCAGATCCAAAACCTATGAGAGAGAGTTGAGTGTTGGGGAGACTATCATTTGAAGCACAAGAGCAAGGAGTTCATCATCAACGCACCATTTGTTACTTCTTGGAGAGTGGTGTCTCCTAGATTGGCTAGGTGTCACTTGGGAGCCTCCGACAAGATTGTGGAGTTGAACCAAGGAGTTTGTAAGGGCAAGGAGATCGCCTACTTCATGAAGATCTACCGCTAGTGAGGCAAGTCCTTCGTGGGCGATGGACATGGTGGGATAGACAAGGTTGCTACTTCATGGACCCTTCGTGGGTGGAGCCCTCCGTGGACTCGCGCAGCCGTTACCCTTCGTGGGTTGAAGTCTCCATCAACGTGGATGTACGATAGCACCACCTATCGGAACCACTCCAAAAACATCTGCGTCTCCAATTGCGTTTGAATCCTCCAAACCCTTCCCTTTACCTTCTTGCAAGTTGCATGCTTTAATTTCCGCTGCCTATATACTCTTTGCATGCTTGCTTGAATTGTGTGATGATTGCTTGACTTGTCCTAAAGTAGCTAAAATCTGCCAAACTCTAAAATTGGGAAAAGGTTAAGTTTTTATTGGTCAAGTAGTCTAATCACCCCCCTCTAGACATACTTCAAGGTCCTACAAGTGGTATCAGATCTTTGGTCTCCATTTGCTTTGATTTCCATAGCTTTTGGTGGTCATAGCCTTGGTTTCACAACCTAGGAGAGTATGGCGTCTAGCGAGGGAAATTATCACCGTAGAGGTCCTTACTTTGATGGCACTAATTTTGCTAGTTGGAAGCATAAGATGAAAATGCATATTCTTGGACATAACCCCGCCGTTTGGGCAATTATTTGTATTGGCTTGCAAGGTGAATTTTTTGATGGGAGAGAACCGAACCGTGAAGCTAATGCGGAAGAATTGAAGATGCTGCAATACAATGCTCAAGCTTGTGATATCATCTTCAACGGATTGTGCCCCGAAGAATTCAACAAAATCAGCCGTCTTGAGAATGCAAAGGAAATTTGGGATGCTTTGATTGATATGCATGAAGGTACCGAGTCCGTCAAGGAATCCAAGTTGGATGTGCTCCAAAGTCAGCTTGACAAGTTCAAAATGAAGGATGGTGAAGGTGTCGCTGAAATGTACTCTAGGCTTGCTCTTATCACAAATGAGATTGCCGGCTTAGGGAGTGAAGAGATGACCGACAAATTCATCATCAAGAAAATCCTAAGAGCATTGGATGGAAAGTATGATACCGTGTGCACGTTGATTCAAATGATGCCAAACTACAAATATCTCAAGCCAACAGAAGTCATTGGAAGAATTGTTGCTCATGAGATGTCACTCAAGGATAAGGAGGAACTTCACAACAAGTCAAGTGGTGCTTACAAAGCCTCAAGTGAAGCCCCCACATCATCAAGTGAGAAACAAACCTTCAATGAAGAATTGAGCTTAATGGTGAAGAACTTCAACAAATTCTACAAGAGTAGAAGCAAAGAAAGAAGCTCCAAGTCAAGGTCTTACAATGACAAAAGATCTTCTAGTCGAGAGCGCAATTGCTACAATTGTGGGAGACCCGGACACTATTCCAATGAGTGTATGGCACCCTACAAAAGAAGAGAAGATTCCCCAAGAAGAAGGAGCAAAAGAGAAGAATCACCACCAAGAGAGAGGAGGAGTAGAGATGATCATTATGAACGAAGACCCTCACGGAGAAGCAAGGATTCGGAAAGGAAGGACAAGTCATCAAGGAGCTACACAAAATGAAGACATCAAGCTCATGTTGGTGAATGGGTTTCCGGCTCAGACTCCGACAATCACTCCGAGAGAAGCTATCACTCCGACTCCGAATATACTCAAGATGAAGGTGTTGCCGGTTTAGCACTTGTGTCAACCAACTCCTACGACATATTTGATTCACCAAATGAAGGTGTTGGAAGATGCTTCATGGCCAAAGGTCCAAAGGTAACACATCCTGAGTATGTTGATTTCAATAGTGATGAAGATGACTTGCTTGTGGATGATGATTTACTTGTTGACAACTCTAGTGATGAATACTATGATGAAACGTCAATTAATCATGCTAATCAAGATAAAACGAATGACAATGATAAGGAGAAGATTGAGCTTCTAACTAAGGAACTAAACTCTCTTAAGTTAGCTCATGAAACTATCTACGAAGATCATCGAGAACTTTTAAGGGCTCATGAGAAGTTACGCTTTGAAAAGCTCAATCTTGAGCAAGAGCATGAGTTCTTAAAACCAATCAATGATGATCTTTGCAAGAAAAGTTCTTCTTACATTGCCAAGCGTTTACTCTTATCTACTTACATGCCTCAAGTCAAGTCTAGTAACAAGTACAAGAAAGATACTTCCTCTTGTAGTAACAATAATAATGTCAAATCCAATATTGTTGCTTCTAGTAGTTCTCTTGATTCCACCAATGATTCTCTTAGCCAAGTTACACTTGAGCAAGAAAATAGCTTATTGAAGGGAATTATAGAGAAAGGTGTTTACAAGAGCCTTGCCGGGAGTAAGCAATTCGAGGAAATTGTACGCAAGCAAGGAAGGCACCAAAAGAATCAAGGTGTTGGTTTTGAACGAAAGTTCAATGCCAATGGAGTTGAGTGGGAAGAAGATCAATACCCCAAGACGAAGTTTGTTCCTCAACAAGAGAAGTATGATCCTACTTCCTTCAAGGGAACACAAGCTCAAGATGATCTTCCACCACAAGACCACAAGAACAAAGGCAAGGACAAGCTTCAAGAAGAGATTGATGCATTTGAAGAAGCACCTAAAGCCTCGTTCAAGTGGGTCCCCAAGACTACGTCAAGTTCTACTTCATCAAGTACAACTACAACTCCAAGGATTCCCATTAAGATGATGTGGATCCCGAAGAAGAAGAACTAGAGAGTTCTTGAGGGTGACTCTGCCAACATTCTTCACTCATATCATTTTGGCAAGAACGAGTGCAATCAACTTCCACATCTTGCACTAGTTCAAGGAGTCACAAACCCTCATGTTGGTAAGGCAAGGGACAAGGTAACCTAATGATTTCATGGACATCATCTTGTGTGTGCATCACTCTATGTCTATGGATATTCTTGTTTGTTCCTTGTGGGACTAACCCATGTAGGTAAGTTGAAAGTGCAACTCACTCCAAAGGATTGCTCCAAATGATCTACATCTACATTGAGCATCTACATCTTCAGCACCTACATGAAGTCATCATCGACAAAACCCAAGGTTAGTTCATCCCTCTAAGGGGGGATCTCACATCTAGGGGGAGCTTAACTCTAAGAATTGAGTCAAAGCAACCCTAATGGTGTGAACATATCAATGCATTATGTAAAAGTGGTAACCCCACTTGAGCTTAAACGATGAGTATGACCTATGATCAAATGTTCTCATTTGACTCCTAAGTCAATATACTCATATATAGATGACCTAGTCATCTCCAATTGTTTGATAGATGCTAGAATTGGTTGTGCATGCTTTGCCACATATTTCATTTGCCATCTTATTGTGTGAGCATGTTGGTGCATACTTTACTCATTCAAGGACATCCACTTGTTGTTTTGATTGTTTGGATATTTTCTTTTTGCCAAGTGGATGGACAAGAATAACTAAGAACCTCCTTTAGCTATCTATGCTTTTCTCATCTCAAACTCTATTCCTGCTACATCACAAAATTTGATCAAGTCAAATTCGAACCACTCTGTGTGAGGAGCACTCGGAGTCCCCGATTCGCCATAGACTTAAACTTCCAAAACCTCTTTGTGACTCTCGGTCTGACCGATTCCTCCATTTCGGTCCTACCGAGATCATTAAGTTGATGTGAGTTTTCAATCTTGGTGCAACCGATTCGAACTTTTCGGTCACACCGATTTGCTGTAACTGTACACAGTTATGCATCTCGGTGCCACCGAGTTGTTCCACTCGGTCACACCGACAGGGTCATATAGCCACGGGCAAAATTTTGGAAATTTCTCCGAAACCCTTCGCCCGCGCAATAGCTCGCTCTGCCATCGGAGGTCTCCGGATCGTCTCCTCGTTGCCAGCAGCCTCCTGTCGCTGGTCTCCGCCGCCGTCAACGGATTTCGTCCCCACCGTTGCCGCCGTAGCAAGTCCACCGCCAAGTTAGGGTATGGACTTGATCTTTGTGCTATCCATGTCTGAATCCTAGCACATTGTATTCTTATTGATTCTTGCCATGATTGAGACTCTTCTATCCAGCCAAAGTAATCCATAGATTAGATGAGATTCAAATTTTTAGGGTTAGGTTTCCGCCGAAACCATCTCGGACCCACCGAGTTGAAAAACTCGGTCTCACCAATTTGGCTTATGCCATTGCACTAGTGACTCTCGGTCTGACCGAGAATTACTAATCGGTGCGACCGATTTGAGGATTCTGTGAAACCCCAGCAGTCTCGGTGCCACCGAACTATGACTCGGTCCAACCGAGATCATCAGTTTAGGTTCCAAAACTGCTTCGGTATCACCGAGTTTGAAAATCGGTTGATCTGAAATGCTTTCTGTGGAAAAGTAAAACTGAACTTTTGAATCATTCTTTTGCAAAAATCTCTGCATTTTGTGATGCTCATCTATTCTATCTCATCTATAACTCTTCACAGGGTCAACAGTCAGCTTTTGCAGTATGTCAGATCAGAGTGACAGCCAAAACAGGTCAGAAGAGCAGATGGACTTGAGTGAGGGCACTAGTCCCTCAACTACAGATGAAGGGAGAAGAAGTACTCCTAGCAATTTTCCTAAGGCTGCTACTAGGCAAAGGAGGAAAAGAACTTCAGATTCAGAGGATGAAGATTACAAAGCTGAGGAAGATGAGGCTACTTCCAAGAAGGTAGTTCTCAAGAAAGAATATGGCTCTGCACAGAGCACTAAACCAGGTCTGAAGAAGAAAGTTCCTGCCAAGAGGACACCAATGCCAAAGGCCAGAAAATCAACTCAAGTGCCAGCTCAGGCTCAACCCAAAGAAGCACCTGAGAAGAAAGTCACTTCTTCCAAACCTCAGAAAGTTCCTACTGGAGAGACTATGAAATTCACAATTGAGTCAGAGGATGATGGGGCTCAAGACAAGAAAAAGAAGAGAGCAAGAACCACAACTGCCAAAGTCCTTGGAAAGCCCTCAATGAGAAGAGATTCTGAAGAAGAGGAAGAGGATGCTACACCAGCACCTAAGGCACCCAAGCTTATGGGTGATGCAATCAGATCAGGGGCTGCAACATCTAAGCCCAAGGATGCACCCAAAGCTGCTTCCAAGGCCAAGCAACTTCCAAAGAGGAATACTAGGAGTATTCCAGCTGCTGAGAAGAACAAGGCCCCAATGCCAAATGTTGCTGAAGAAGAAGATGAAGAAGGTCAGGTCCTAAGAAAGCTCAAGCCCAAGATACCAGACTACAATGATGCCCATCCTATGGCTGAAGACATGAGAATCAGGAAGGATTCAGGGCTGAGACTGTGGAGAATGGAAGATCCATATGCTTCAAGAAGAAGAACTATTGTTGACTACAGGTTCCATACAAAGGAACAGCTGGACTTTTATGAAACAATTCTGTTGGACAAGAAGCCCATAGTTTGTGACATGAGGTGGGTCCACTGGACCTACATCAAGGACAATGAGCAGCACTATCCTGGAGTGCAAGAAAGCTTTGTTGCTTGTGGAGTTGCTGATTATGTTGGACAGAAGTTCACCCATTGGAATGATGAGCTTATCATGCAGTTCTACTCCACCGCACATTTTTACCCAGATGGTAGAATTGTTTGGATGTCTGAAGGTACAAGGTACCAATCCACTGTTGAAGAATGGGAAAGTCTGATAAATGCCCCCAAGGAAAATGAGGATGACCTGGACATTTATGCAAAGAAAAAGATGGATCACAATTCAATGGCTCACATGTACAAGGAAATCCCAGACAAGGCAGTAGAAACTCACAAGTTTGGATCAGTTCACTTTCTGCTGTCAGGGTTGCCAACCATCAATTGGATCCTGAGGCACACTTTGTTGCCCAAGTCTGGTGACCATAACATGATCAGAGGGCATGCCATCAACATGCTGCATGTGTTTGATGTGCCACAGAAGTTCAAAGTCATGAGCCTGATGATTGAAACAATCAAGAGGACTGCAGCAGATCAGAAGAGGAGATGTGGATATGCACCTCAGATTCAGGAATTGATCAACTCAAAGATGGGCACAGGGAGATATCAGTTGGATAAGGAACATTTTCCACTTTATCCAGACTTTGAGGACAATGAGGTTGTCATGAATGAAAATGATCCACAATCAGTTCAAGCTCTGGAGAAGAAGGAGAAGGCAAGGAAGGAGAAGGTTGCCAAGATGCCAACTCAAGAGGAGGCATCTGAATATTTCTTGAAAACCAAACAGGAGCAACTTGGTTACTTGATAGCATCTACACTGAGGATTGAGAAAGGACTGGCCACCCTCACTCAGAATCAGGAGAGCCTTGAGAGAATCATGAAACTCAAGTTTCATGACCTTGATGTTAAAGTAACTGAGATTCAGTCAGTTGTAGAGCAGCTGCAGGATGATATGCAGGAGAGGCAGGGCATGACTACCACAAATGTGTTTGCCAGAGTGCCCAGAGCCCAGAGGTCAGTTGTAGTGCCAGTGACAGACACTAGAGCAACAACTTCAGCACCAGCCACAACACCTATAGTTCCAGTGCAACCAGCTCCAGCATCCACTCCATCACCCTCTACTTCAACTGAAGCCTTCGTCCAAGGAGTTATCAGGACACCACCACCAGAAGATCAAGCCTAAGAGTCGATCTAGCACTATGCATTTTCTATGAACTTTTTGGTAACTTGTTGCCAAAGGGGGAGAAAATGTATAGATCATAGGCTTCGAGAGAGAGAGATTGTGTTGCTTTTGTTCTCTCTTGCTTTATTTGGTGGTCTTTAAACTTTGTTTGCTTTTGGTTGAGATACTATGCTTGTGAGACATTGATGATCATGTGTTTGATCATAAGCTACACTTATGCATGTTTGATGATATTATCCTACCTATCTTATGTGATCACTCACTATGCTTGGTGATGAGTGCATGTATTCAATGTTTATTATTTTGAGCGCTCCACCAAGATGTATGTGACATGGAAGAGTAACCCATAAGCCTAATTCATTGTGCATTTGCAGTCCAAAGCAAATCTTAACCCATGCACAATTTAGGGGGAGCTCTTGCTTATCACATACTTCTCAAAGCGACGATGTTATTCTATCTTATTATCATTTGTTGAAGCTTTGATCTATATGTTGTCATCAATTACCAAAAAGGGGGAGATTGAAAGTGCAACTATCCCTAGGTGGTTTTGGTAATTCATAACAACATATAGCTCATTGAGCTAATGCTATTCCAAGACTATTATTTCAGGAAAGCTCAATGGATGGCATGGCATGGATGATGAAAGTGGATCCCGCAAAATACTAAGGACAAAGGATTGGCTCAGGCTCAAAAGCTCAAGACTCTTCATTTTACATTTTAGTGATCCAAGATCACATTGAGTCTATAGGAAAAGCCAATACTATCAAGGAGGGATGAGGTGTTGCTTAATGAGCCTCTTGCTTCATGTGCTTTGTGATATGCTCCAAAACCCTCAACTACTTTCCCACATCCACAAATGACCTAAACCCAAAGCCAAAATTGGTCACACCAATTCTTCCTATCCAGCGCCATCGATTCCAAAAGTCATAGCCACTGCCACAAACCCTAAGCAAATCGGTCCTACCGATAGGGATCTCGGTCTCACCGAGATGGGGTTGTAATCTATCTGTTTCCCTTCGTAACGTTTCGGTCTAACCGAAGTGAGGGATAGGTCCCACTGATATTGCAATGTAAACTCTCTAATTCCTTTTTGTAACATTTCAGTCTCACCGAAAAGAGCAAATAAGTCGCACCGAGTTTACCTGACCAACTCTCTGGAAAGCTTATTACCAAATCGGCCTCACCGAGTTTGTGTAATCGGTCTTACCGAGATTACGTTATGCCCTAACCCTAACCGAATCGGTCTCACCGAGATGCATGTCAGTCCCACTGAAAATCAATAACGGTCACCAGGTTTACTAAATCGGTCCGACCGAGTTTAAAGATTCGGTCCCACCGAGTTTGGTAAATTGTGTGTAACGGATAGATTTTGTGTGGAGGCTATATATACCCCTCCACCTCCTCTTCATTCGTGGAGAGAGCCATCACAACGAACCTACACTTCCAACTTACCATTTCTGAGAGAGAACCACCTACTCATGTGCTGAGACCAAGATATTCCATTCCTACCATATGAATCTTGATCTCTAGCCTTCCCCAAGTTGCTTTCCAGTCAAATCTTCTTTCCACCAGATCCAAAACCTATGAGAGAGAGTTGAGTGTTGGGGAGACTATCATTTGAAGCACAAGAGCAAGGAGTTCATCATCAACGCACCATTTGTTACTTCTTGGAGAGTGGTGCCTCCTAGATTGGCTAGGTGTCACTTGGGAGCCTCCGACAAGATTGTGGAGTTGAACCAAGGAGTTTGTAAGGGCAAGGAGATCGCCTACTTCGTGAAGATCTACCGCTAGTGAGGCAAGTCCTTCGTGGGCGATGGCCATGGTAGGATAGACAAGGTTGCTACTTCGTGGACCCTTCGTGGGTGGAGCCCTCCGTGGACTCGCGCAGCCGTTACCCTTCGTGGGTTGAAGTCTCCATCAACGTGGATGTACGATAGCACCACCTATCGGAACCACGCCAAAAACATCCGTGTCTCCAATTGCGTTTGAATCCTCCAAACCCTTCCCTTTACTTTCTTGCAAGTTGCATGCTTTAATTTCCGTTGCCTATATACTCTTTGCATGCTTGCTTGAATTGTGTGATGATTGCTTGACTTGTCCTAAAGTAGCTAAAATCTGCCAAACTCTAAAATTGGGAAAAGGTTAAGTTTTTATTGGTCAAGTAGTCTAATCACCCCCCCTCTAGACATACTTCAAGGTCCTACAGAAGACGTCAAAGACTAGACTAGGTGTTGGATGCGGCTTTTCATTTGCTTTCCGCAGTTGGCATGTTCTCCCTTGTTTGAACTTTCATTGGAGTTGCTTCTAGTGTTGTTTGCCGTACCCTGCCCCTGTTCTCTGTCTCTCATTTTCGCTCAACTCGTTCTCTCTCTCGCAAGCCTCGCGAGGGGGCTACGCGGGCGCCCTCGTGAGCCCTTTCTCGCCTGATTTCGTGAGGCTCCCTCACTCAAGTTCACAGCGGGAGCACCCCTCCCAGTCCATGCCCCACGGGCATCATGACGTAAAGCGCCGGATCTAAGCTAGTCACCCTCACGACAAAGGTTCTAAAACTATTCTCTCGACTGATCTTTGCAGACCTTAAGACACCTGGCGAGGCGAAAACCGCAGCGAACATCCTGAGCTAAGTTGTTCCTACGCACAAGCACGTGGCCACAACACCATAACACATCAAGGGAATGATAGAAATTGCATGATAACTAGGGATAATAGTCTTGCACGCCCCCACAGGGCACCGTACTTCTCTCTCTCAATGCAGGAAAAAGAGAAAAACACAATAAAAACATCATGCGCCCCGTGATGGCTCATGAGGAGGGATCCGCACCGTCCTCCCGAGCTCAGTCAGATTCCGCCTTGTCCTTCACTGAGGCACGGCGACGGGACGACCTGCTACCGCCCTCCAGGCAGGCGCGGCGACGTGGTGGCTGGTCGCGGCCACCACTGGAGGAGCTATCACTGGAGGAGGAGCCGCTGAAGCTCGGCGAGTTGCGGACGCCGCCAGGAGTAGGTTCGCCTTTGCCCTCACCGCGGCCGTCGCCGAGGCCAAGCACCTCGTTGCCGTCATCGTCTTCGGGGCAGCACCCTACATGGCAGCCATCTTCTTCGAACACCCTCACATTGAGGGTCACGTCGCCATCGAACTTGAAGTGGAGGGTGCACCGCTGGCCCAGGCTGCGTGCGCGGGCAAAAGTCTGCCAGCTATGGGCCAGGGCCACGTTCCTGGCGATGGAGATCTCCACCGTGACCCAGGAAGCCCTGCTGCAATAGCCGTTCGCCTGCAGTTAGAGCCCGCAGGGCCATCGGCCGGTAGTTCGCCGGCAAAGAAGCGGGGGAGCTGGAGCCAGTTGCCGGCCGGATCTGCGGACCACACGACAAACTCCGGCAGCACCTCTGCCGAGTGAAAGCGTGGCCGGGGAGGCCGTGCAGCCACGACGCATCTTCCCCCGCCAACCGGGGGGCCATCACCATGCGAAGGACCACCACCGCGACCACGAGGAGCCTTCACAGGAGTCGCTGGGTGCTTGCGGGGACGACCACGGATGCGCTTGGGCGGAGGAGAGCCAGGCCCTTCCTGGCGAGCCTTCCCCTTTTCCGCGGCCGAGAACCTCTTCCCGGGCACCATGGGACACGGCAAGCAGTTGGAGCAAGCAACTGGAGCAAGGACGAAGAAGAAACAGGTGGAGGGAAGGGAGATGAGCCGCGGGGGGCTTGCGCCCCTCCACATTTATAGCCCAGAGGAGGCCAACCGTCGGCCTCCACGATTGCAGGTAATCATGACTCTTTTTGCATGCAGCAGGGACTCGTCAAATCGGGCAGTTTCTGAGGCAGCATGTGGACGCAGAGACACCCACGTCCAATCAACTGCCACGCGGTGACCAAGGCCGCAGGCTGTTGGGGCCCGCGGCGCTCCGCACTTGCCCTTTGGCTTCGCTGCTAAGCCAAGTCCGAGCGCGCCTTGGGTCCGGGGGGTACTATCAGTGTTCTGGGAACGAGGGTCGCCAGACTTGCCTGCCTGCGGCCTGCGGCGTGGCTCAAGTAGTGGCCCAGTACGACCCGTCTGCATCAACCCAAGCTCAAGACCCTCGCGAGGGGCCAAGCCTCGCGGGGCGGACGACGCAAGGCTTCCTCAGGAGCGGCCTCACCAGGCAGGCTCGTGAGGAGGCGGAGAGACCAAGGCAAGGAGCACCTCACGAGGTGCTCATGACGCAAGCCATGACGACCAAGACCAGGCGGGCGCCAGCCTGTGCTGTGTCCTCGCTTCCTCTATGGTGCAAAGGGAGAAAGCGCATGCGCGGAGTACCGAGGCATCAAGCAAAGGTTTCCATATTGGTGCAACGAGACCAAGACCAGTAGGACGACAGGACGGAGATCACCGTGGAGCCCAAGACGGCGTCATCACCAGCGCCTTTGGCAGTCGAAGACCAACTTTAGTCAGGATAGCTTGTACTAGCTATCCCCCTTCAAAATGGCCGTTGTTGGCTCCCTTCCCGCTCAATATTTGGGAAGAGGACCAGGGCCCCTATAAATAGAGATAGCCACCGGCTTAGAGGGGATTGGATCCATTCCAAGTAGAACACCGCACCACCACAAGAACACCTCTCGCGAGGCTATTCTTCCTCTGTACTGTTCATCATCAGCCCCAGAGGCAATCCACCACACCACACACTAGATTAGGGTATTACACCACAACGGTGGCCCGAACTAGTATAAACCTTGTGTCCCTTGTGTTGTTTATCGTGTATCTTAGATTCACGGCGAGGTGTTGGGACATGGATCGGTAGGGAGTAGATCTTCGTGCGCACCCCAGAGTTCGGACCTTAAGGGTTTTGCCGGAACCCGATATCCGACAGTGTCGTCTCTAGGCATCTTTGTAGAAAGAGGCTGCCATGTGACAAATGGCTACCACTTAATCACTTTGCGGCTTGACACCGCACTAATTAATGACGTGGGTCATGGTGGAGTGGTTGGTGAGGTGTTTCTTGCCTCCGTGAGTCCTAGCAGGCCCTGCCGAGACATCTTGGGTGTTCTCTTCTGGGGGTGGCTCCGCCCTTGCCAAGCTCGTTTGCCTGGAAAGGGATGCTTTTCTCCTGGTGATATCTTGCTTCTCCAGCTTGGCCTTGGTCCTCTTGATCTGCATGTTGGTCCCTCGAAGATCTTGTTCTCCTGCACTTGCCATGGCCTGGTGCCATAATCTTATTCCCGTGCCTGTGCATAGTCTGGGCAACGTACCCATGGTCTGTTGCACCGACATAGAGTGGCACATTCTTCATGTTGATGCCATAGTCCTTGAGGGTTTGCTTCATCCATGGCAATTGAGCACAACAAGAACCAGCAGCAATGTACTCAGCATCAGCAGTAGACAGTGATACGCAGTTCTGCTTCTTCGAGGACCAACATACTAAGGATCGTCCGAGGAAATGGCAAGTGCCTGATGTTGACTTGCGATCCACTCGATCACCAGCATAGTCAGAGTCAGAATATCCAATGAGATCAAAAGCCGAGCCATTGGGATACCATAATCCAAGTGTTGGAGTGTGAGCTAGATATCAATGAATGTGTCTCACAACCTTATGGTGTGATTCCTTCGGTGTAGCTTGAAAATGGGCACATGTGCAAACACTAAGCATAATATCTGGCCTAGATGCACACAGATACAATAAAGAGCTAATCATGGAGCGGCATAGCCTTTTGATCGAAGTCTCTACCATTTTCATCAGTGCATAGATGGCCATTTGTGGGCATAGGGATTTTGATGCCTTTGCAATCTTGCATGACGAATTTCCTCAGCACATCTTTGAGGTATTTCTCTTGAGATATGAAGAAGCCATTACGTTGTTGACGAATTTGAAGACCTAAGAAGAATTTGAATTCTCCCATCATAGACATTTGATATTCCTCACTCATCATATAGGCAAATTTGTCACTGTAACATTGGTTAGTACAGCCAAAGATAATATCATCAACATATATTTGGCACACGAATAATTCATCATCATATGTTTTGGTGAAAAGATTTGGGTCAAGTGAACCGGGTTTGAAGCCTTTCTTCATGAGGATTTCCTTCAAAGTATCATACCATGCCCGAGGGGCCTCCTTGAGGCCATAGAGGGCCTTATTGAGTCTGAAGACTTTGTCAGGATGCTTAGGATCTTCAAAACCTGGTGGTTGAGCAACATATACTTCTTCCCCAAGCTTACCATTGAGGAATGCACTTTTCACATCCATTTGATATAAGATGATAGTATGATGGTTAGCATAAGCAAGCAATATGCGAATAGCCTCAAGTCTAGCAACACGTGCAAAAGTTTCATCGAAATCAATTCCTTCAACTTGAGTGTAGCCTTGAGCTACAAGATGAGCCTTATTCCTCACCAATAGGCCATTTTCATTTTGCTTATTGTGGTAGATCCATTTGGTACCGATGATATTGTGCTTGTGTGGGGTTGGTCGCTTGACAAGTTCTGATAACCCACAAGTATAGGGGATCGCAACAGCTTTCGAGGGTAGAGTATTCAACCCAAATTTATTGATTTGACACAAGGGGAGCCAAAGAATATTCTCAAGTATTAGCAGTTGAGTTGTCAATTCAACCACACCTGGATAACTTAGTATCTGCAGCAAAGTATTTAGTAGCAAAATAGTATGATAGTAATGGTAACAGTGGAAAAAGTAACGATAGCAGTTTTGTAGTAATTGTAACAGTAGCAACGAAAGGTAAATAAGCGAAGCACAATATGTGAAAGCTCTTAGGCATTGGATCGGTGATGGATAATTATGTCGGATGCGATTCCTCATGTAATAGCTATAATATAGAGTGACACAAAACTAGCTCCAGTTCATCAATGTAATGTAGGCATGTATTCCGAATATAGTCATACGTGCTTATGGAAAAGAACTTGCATGACATCTTTTGTCCTACCCTCCCGTGGCAGCGGGGTCCTAGTGGAAACTAAGGGATATTAAGGCCTCCTTTTGATAGAGAACCGGACCAAAGCATTAGCACTTAGTGAATACATGAACTCCTCAAACTACGGTCATCACCGAGAAGTATCTCGATTATTGTCACTTCGGGGTTGTCCGATCATAACACATAATAGGAGACTATAGACTTGCAAGATAGGATCAAGAACTCACATATATTCATGAAAACAAAATAGGTTCATGTGGGGACCCTGACTCATAAGTCGAGATCACCGAATGCACATGTATAGTGATCCCAGAGATCAATGCTCACTGAACACACAGAAGCTGAATAACAAGAGCCTTACATCCTTACATACCGTCTTACACAAATTATGACCATTATGGTCAAGTCTTACATTGATAAAGCCTCAAGGGCTGAACATCAAATGAAACACAAGAAGCGGAAATCTTCGTTGATAAGTAGAACCCATGCCATCTGCCTTAACCCTACAGGCATTCTGACTGGGAAACGTCCTAGTTCGCATGTTCGTCTCCAAAGAATTCTTCTTCAAACTCCGGTTCTTCCATGCCTGGCCAATTAAATAACCAGTGGCAAGCCAATGAGTACTTTGAATGTACTCGCAAGCAACCCATGTTTTGGTCCAAGATGTAACAATACATGATATAGGTAAATTTTTGCAGAAAGCTAGTTTTGAGTGCAATGACATGTTCAACAACTTGTAAGACATGCATCAAGAGAATTCAAGTAACCATGAGGACAGGTTACAGGTATCAACATAAATAGAGTGGGCACCAACCCATCTCAATCACGTCAAGTCCTTTGACTTGACCCAAGTAGTTATCCAAACACACACACTGGTTTGTAAACTCTGGACATAGTTTAAGCAGCACCGCCCAACTGTCCTTGACCGTGGACACGGCTATTTGAATAGTTTTACACTCTGCAGAGGTTGCACACTTTACCCACAAGATCCGGGGGAACTTCCGTGTCATCCACGACCCGCGATACCTCAAGTACCCGAGGTAAGCACCCGATCACTATCTTTCCCTAGACGACACTAACAAGGAGTACACTCGTTGTTCCGTATCCTCACGATGTACATCATACGAGACTCACTCGAGATCGTAACATCCGAGAGGGGTGTCGGTGTACTAGAGTAGGGGTACCCTAGTATCCCGAACTTGTGCACGGGCAGTAGCAGCCCCCCCCCCCCGCGGGGAGGCTTGCCGGGTGACCGCCAAGGTCCTCCGTGGTTCCTTTGGAGCCGTTCAAGAACAAAGTATTCAAGCCAAGGAGACAAGGCCCCGGCAAGAGGAGCTTGCCGGGAAGCCATTCAAGAACAAAGTATTTAAGCCAAGGAGACAAGGCCCCGGCAAGAGGAGCTTGCCGGGAAGGCCAACCAAGGCATCTCAAGGAACTTGCCGCGACGCGCCACGCGTCCCGGCAAGGCCCGGTGAGCGACAAGCTTCCGGGCGCGACAAGACAACGACCGCGGCAAGGCACTTGCCGCGGCAAGCGACCACTCCGCACCCGCGCTCCAGCACATCCACCAACGTGTCGCCCTGGGGCCTTTCCAGGCACGCGTGGCGAGAGGTCGTGCAGCCAGCGGTGCGCGATGGCAAGCGGCGCTGACAAGATTTCCATCGTGGCAAGCGGTGGCGCCCCTGACTATCCCTTTCTGCACTGTTTGGGCGACGCGGATGGGCATTTAATGCCTTTGTCCCCTGCCGTCAGGGTTAGGTATGATACACTGTATACACAGTGCAGGTAGTTGTACCTACCGCAGCTCTTTTTCCATTTTTGCCCTTGCATGCGTTGCCACCTGTCGGTGACCCCTTGAGCATATAAAAGGAGGCCCATGCGCAACGTAGAGGGGGGTTCGAGGGGTTCGGAGGCCAGAAAACTCTCACGCTCGGTCTCGCTAGCTGCTTGTGTGTACTGTAGCACCCAGCGCTCCCGAGCAAGAACACAATATACAATCAGACAAGCAGCAGTAGGAGTATTATCTCTCCGGAGAGCTCCGAAGCTGGGTAAACTGCTCGTGTGCTTCGCCTCGATCTGCTCTTCGTGCGATCTCCGCCCCCCGCCGAACCAAAAGGGGCTCGGTCCGCCGGTCCCATAGGTGTTCGTGGATCAGTTTCCCCGACATCTTTGGCGCGCCAGGTAGGGGCTTGAGGTTGTGTGAACCTGATCCGGCGTTCACACGAGCTAGATCTTCATTTTCTTCATCAACATGCCACCGAAGAAGAAGGCTTCGGAGGTAGATGTTCCGTCCGCGTCGATCCCACCGCCACAAGAGAAAACGGGTGGTGGGATAGACGCCGGCGGAAGAACGGGCGTCGACGAGGGAGATCACGGTGCTGCCGGGTCCAAGGACAAGGCTGCGCAAACCTCGGCGTCCGTACGTGCACGACGCCCATCTCAGGAGGCGCAGGACCAACAGTATCAAGGTATTCGCAGTACCATGCGTTCGTTGGACCAAGATCGAGCTGGTGGATCTCGGGCTGCTCAAGACCAGTGTCCACGCCAACATGCTGGCACGAGCGAGGCACGGTTGCCCGGACGGGATACTGCTCCTTCTAACATAGTTAGAAGTCCGAGCATATCCCGCTCCTCGCACCATTCGCCACTGCCGCCCACCACTCCAGCAGAAGCTTTGGCGCGAGCTCAACTACTCTTGGATTACCCTCCAACGGTGGACAAGACCGACGAATGGAGGGCCACCATTCAGAGTCTCATCGGCTTCGCCAACGACGACACTCCGCGGCAACCAAGCACCTCGCTGCCGCGGCAGGACTGCCGGGCGCGAACCGATGGCGACAAAACCAGTGGGGGTGCAACCTCCATGCACTCTCCATCCCGAAGGCCAAGATCGCCGACTCACCGGATCCACCTCGACAGCGACTCCACCGCGTCATCAGATCCACGAGCTCGTCGCGATCAGCGCCAAGTTCTCCACGAACGACAGCAAGAAGACGCTCGTACTCGCATCGAGCACCGAAGAGAAGCGCGGCGTCAATCCGACCAGTGCGTTGGGCCCTCTGTCGACATGCATGCGCCAGGGGAACCAGGCGACTTGCCGTACGCGGTAGGTTGCCCTGCGTTCACTCGTGAGCTGCGGCAAGTCCAGTGGCCCAGCAAAAAGAATTTCAAGCCAGACGTACCAGAGAAGTACGATGGCAAGTCGCATCCGTCGAAGTTCCTCAGCATCTACACCATCGCGGTGCAAGCTGCCGGGGGACGAGACGACAAGATCCTTGCCAACTACTTCCCGCTGGTGCTCAAGCCCAACGTCAGATCCTGGCTCATGCACTTGCCGGATAACTCCATATCCTCTTGGGCAGACCTATGCCATCAGTTTGTCGGCGCCTTTACAGGCGGCCACAAGCCCCATGGCCAAGAGAGCGACCTTCATCTGCTCGCCCAGAAGGAAGGAGAGCCCCTGCGCAAGTATATTCAGAGATTTAGCCGCGTACAACACAACATCCCAGATGTCCACCCTGCCGCGGTAATCAGCGCGTTCCATCAGAACGTGCGAAACCGTAGGATGCGGGAAGAGATGGCGATGTGCAAGATCAGAGACGTCAGTGAGCTATATGCCCTGGCCGACAAGTGTGCACGTGCTGAGGAAGGGAGGAAACTCCCCGGAGAGAATGCAGTAGCAGGAGGATCTGATAGTGAGGATGCTGCCCCGGCAAAGAAAAGCCGGCGGCAGAACAACAGGAAGAAGAAAGGCAAAGATGTGCTAGTCGTTGAGCAGTACGGCAACGGAGGTGGCGCCAAGAAAGCCAAAGCTGGTACCTCCGGCGAGCAGACTGTGGCGGTTGCCGACAAGTAGGACGGCTCTAGCAAGCAGTACTGCAAGATCCATCGCACCAAGGGCCATGACCTCCAGAGCTGCAAGAAGGTCGAGCAGCTTGTTGAGCAACAAAAGGCTGAATACGAGCGACGCGACAAGGAGAAGGCCCAGGAAGGTGCTGGAGGAGCCGGCAAGAAATGCCCCGGCCGAGGAGGACGCCGCGGCAAGGCCAAGCAGCGGCAAGGAGACAGACCTCCCCGCGGCCGCGACAAGGATGAGGATGACGACGACGATGAAGATATGGATGATGACGAGGCCGATGAGCAGGAGTTTCAGAAAGCCACAGAGGTCCTATGCATTGACGGCGGTGCTTCTCTACATACTTCACACCGCCAGCTCAAGCAGTGGGCGCGGGAAGTCAATGCGGCAGAACCACCCATTGAGTCACGCAGGCCTCTGAAATAGTCCAGCACGCCTATCATCTTTGATATTGAGGACCACCCTGACCGCATAACTGCGGTCGGGTGCTTGCCGATGTTGGTTTCACCAACTATCCGCAACCTCAAGGTCACAAAGATGCTAGTTGACGGCGGGGCCGGCTTGAACCTGATCTCCTCTGCGGTACTCCAGAAGCTCCAGATCCCTGACAGCGAGCTCAAAGAGACCGGCACATTCCAAGGAATCAATCCGGGAAGGAGCAAGCCGAAGGGAAAGATCACGTTGCCGGTAACATTTGGCAGCGAGTTGAACTTCAGGACTGAGAGGATCACTTTTGACGTTGCTGACTTTCCGTTACCTTACAATGGGATACTCGGCCGTCCAGCACTCGCCAAATTCATGGCAGCCTCTCACTATGCATACAACATGCTGAAGATGCCAAGCCCGATAAGTGTCATCTCTGTCCCTGGCGACAAGAAGGATGCCCTTATCTGCGCCGACAAGATCTACCGGGAAGCAGCAGTCGCAATAGATCACAAGTCACTTGCCGTTGAAGCTCCCGGGGGGAAGAAGAAGACCAAGTCCGGCAAGAGTTCTGATGCCCACTCCGTCAAGCGCACCTCTTTGGAGTGCTGCGCTACCGTCGAGGACGCACCATCGAGCTCCACCGGCAAGTGTAAGAAGACAATGGCAGCTCCACCAAAGACCGAGAAGGTGTCCGCCAAGGAGGACGGCACTGGTGGTACCTTCACCATCAGTGCCACTCTCGACCCTAAATAGGAAAGCGCGCTCGTTGCTTTCCTGCGGGCGAACGTCGACGTGTTTGCGTGGCAACCGTCTGACATCCCCGGTGTTCCCAGGAAAGTAATCAAGCACCATCTTGCCATCTGTCCTCATGCGCGGCCCGTCAAGCAGAAAGTCAGGAAACAGGCAGTGGAGCGCCAAGAATTCATTGCAGAAGAAATCAAGAAATTGGAAGCAGCAGGCCTTGTCAGAGGAGTGCTCCATCCTACGTGGTTGGCCAATCCTGTAGTCGTGCGCAAGGCTAACAGGAAATGGAGGCTTTATATCGACTTTACCAATGTCAATAAAGCTTGTCCCAAAGACCCATTTCCCTTGCCGCGCATCGACCAGATTGTTGACTCCACAGCCGGATGTGACTTGCTTTTGTTTCTTGATGCATACTCAGGATACCATCAGATCTTCATGGCAGAAGAGGATGAGGAGAAGACCGCATTCATCACTCCATGTGGCACATACTGTTTCATACGGATGCCTTTCAGGTTAAAGAATGCCGGTTCAACATTTGCAAGGGTAGTCCATGTCGCTTTTGAGCCACAAATGCACAGGAATGTGGAAGCCTATATGGATGACATAGTGGTCAAGAGCAAGGACAAGGCGACTCTGATTCAAGATTTAGATGAAACCTTTGCAAATCTGCGCAAGATCAACCTCAAGCTTAACCCCGAGAAGTGTGTGTTTGGAGTCCCCTCCGGCAAGCTTCTCGGGTTCTTCGTGTCTCAGCGGGGAATTGAAGCCAATCCCGACAAGATCAAGGCCATTGAGCAGATTGAAGCACCAAAGCGCGTCAAGGATGTACGAAGACTCGCCGGTTGCGTGGCTGCTCTCAGCAGGTTTAACTCTAGATCTGCTAAGCGCGCCCTGCCATTTTTCAAAATATTGAAAAAGGCAGGTCCAATGAAATGGACTCCGGAAGCGGAGGCTGCGCTGCAGGACTTGAAGAGATACCTGTCCTCCACTCCAATACTTGTCGCACCTAAGCCACAAGAGAAGTTGCTGCTATATTTAGCGGCAACCAATCAAGTGGTTAGTGCTGCGTTAGTGGCGGAGAGGGAGGCGGATGATGAGCCAGCAACCACGGCAGATGCATCCAGCGACAAGCAGGTGACTTCACCGACAAGCTCTGGTCCCGACAAGGATGGATCTGCGCAGACGCGTGAGGAGAAGCAGAAGAGAATGGTGCAGCGCCCAGTTTACTTTGTCAGTTCCCTTCTGCAGGGGGCTAGGTCAAGGTACTCTGGTGTGCAGAAATTGCTTTTCGGCCTTCTCATGGCCTCGAGAAAGCTGCGCCATTACTTCCAAGCACATGTGATCACAGTCATCACTCGTTTTCCGCTGAAGAGGATACTGCAAAATCTAGAAGCAACAGGCAGGATTGTCGAGTGGGCGCCGGAACTGTCAAGCTTTGGCCTCAGGTTTGAGAGCACTTCGACTATCCAAAGCAGAGCATTGGCAGAGTTCGTAGCAAAATGGACGCCGACACCAGATGAAGAAATTCCAGAAACGAGCATCCCCGTCAAGGAGGCAAGCAAAGAGTGGCTGATGTACTTTTATGGTGCCTTCTCGCTGCAAGGCGCCGGTGCAGGCGTACTACTTATTGCACTCACCGGAGAGCACCTCAAGTACGTAGTCCAGATGCACTTTCCCAAGGAGCAAGCAATGAACAATACTGCAGAGTATGAAGGTTTGCTTGCCGGTCTCAGGATCGCAGCAGACCTTGGAATCAAGAAGCTCGTTGTCAGGGGTGACTCACAGCTTGTCGTCCGCCAAGTGAACAAGAATTATCAGAGTCCGTTGATGGAAGCTTATGTTGATGAAGTGAGAAAGCTAGAAGAGCACTTTGACGGCCTACAGATGGAACATGTTCCAAGAGCTCAAAATGACATTGCCGATGGCCTGTCGAAGTGCGCCGCACTTAAGTTACCTGTGGAACCAAGGATCTTTGTGCTCAAGCTGACTCAACCGTCTGTAACACCATCAACTGGACATAGCAAGAAGAGAAAGTTGGTTTCTGGTGACTATTTTCCGGCAGAGCTCCCCGAAGCCGACGCCAAGAAGGTCCCCAAGATCAACACCAAGGGTGCTGAGGAGTAGTCTGCTCCGGCAAGCCCTAGGGTTTGTTCCCTTGAAGCAGACGCTCCCAACAAGTTTTGCTCCGGCAAGCTTGCCGGGGAACATCAAGCTCCGGCTGAGCCGCAGGTTCTCGCCGTAGAAGCGGATGTTCTGGCAGCAGCAAATATGCCTTTAGTCCTTGTTGTCGAGCCGCAGGCTCCAGCATGGGCGCAGCAGATTGTCCGTTTCCTTCAGACAGGAGAACTTCCCGAAGAGCAAGAAGAAGCAGAAAGAGTAGCCCGACAGTCAAGTATGTACAAGTTTGTCGACGACACACTGTACAGAAGAAGACTCAACGGTGTGAAATTGAAGTGTATTCACCGGGAAGATGGACAAAAGCTGTTGGCAGAGATACATGGAGGCATATGTGGTCACCACATTGGCGCAAGAGCACTTGCCGGCAAAGCATTCCGACAAGGTTTCTTTTGGCCGACAGCCCTCCAGGATGCAACTGCACAAGTAACCAAGTGTGAAGCATGCCAGTTCCATTCCAAGCAGATACACCAGCCAGCTCAAGCTCTCCAGACGATCCCTTTATCCTGGCCATTTTCAGTCTGGGGGCTCGACATTCTCGGCCCCTTCCCCCGAGCTGTCGGGGGCTTTGAGTACTTGTATGGTGCAATCGACAAGTTCACAAAGTGGCCGGAAGTGGAACCAGTGAGGAAGGTGACAGCACAGTCAGCAGTCAAGTTCTTCAGGTCGATTGTTTGCCGTTTCGGGATCCCTAACAGGATCATCACCGACAACGGCACGCAGTTCACGAGCCGCACCTTCATGCAATACGTCCAAGATCTTGGCGCCAAGGTCTGCTTCGCTTCTGTTGCTCATCCGAGAAGCAACGGTCAAGCGGAGAGGGAAAATGCTGAAGTGCTGCGCGGGCTCAAGACCAGGACTTTCGACAGGCTGCACAAGTGCGGAAAGAACTGGATTGAGGAGCTGCCGGTGGTTCTTTGGTCGATCAGGACGACACCAAATCGAGCCACTGGCCAGACACCTTTCGCTCTAGTCTATGGAGCAGAGGCAGTTCTCCCCACAGAACTCGTATACGGGTCACCTCGAGTGCTCGCTTATGATGAGCTTGAGCAAGAGCAGCTGCGACAAGATGACGCGCTGCTCCTTGAGGAAGACCGTCTTCAGGCTGCTGTACGAGCTGCTCGATACCAGCAAGCTTCGCGCCGCTACCATAGCCGCAAAGTTAATGCCAGAAGTTTTGAGGAAGGCGACCTTGTTCTTTGGCACGTTCAGTCCGCCAAGAATTCCAACAAGTTGACGCCAAAGTGGGAAGGCCCTTACCGGGTGAAACGAGTCACTAGGCCTGGCGCTGTTCGCCTTGAGACCGAAGATGGCATTCCGGTGAGCAACTCCTGGAACATTGAGCATCTTCGTAAGTTTTACCCGTAGGGCGCGGTTGCCGGAAGCTGTTCCGGCAACCACCTTTTGTACAAGTCTTGCCGATGTTGCATGTAATCCTTCGTACAAAGCCGGGCGCAGACCCCGTGCATAAATAAAGCTCATGTGCTCCGCGCATCTTGTCAATTTCATGCTTTTTTCTTTTTTGCATGTGTTATCTGACACTTTGTGCAGCACCTACCCCGGTAAGCAATAACGAGCCGTAAGGCTCCATATTTTTATTTTCTCTTCTTTCTCTTTCTCAAAGGAAGGAAGGTTCCCTCGCCCACAAGTTTGCGGGGGGAAAGGAGAAGATAATGGTGTGGACCAGGTGTCGTTCAAGAAGTTTCGCCTTACCGGGAAGCAAACGACAGAAAAGCTAAGTTGCCAAAGTTTGAGCAATCAGTTTTAAATTTTTTTAAGTTATCCTCCTCGAACGACCGTGCTTTGTATGGAAAACCTGTGCGCGGAGGAAACAACTCGTAGCTAGTTGCGCCCTTACTTTGTTTCAAGTCCGCTCAACAACTTAAGTGAGCTGCGACTAGTTGCGACAAGGTTTCTTGTCGGTAGCGGCACCGCCAGCAGGCTGCTGATGTCCCGCACTCAGCGCTCGCGGCTAAGGTGCCTGCGCCGACAAGTTCCCTAAAAGCATAGGGCAAAAACATACAAAGGAAGGAATTAAGTAGAAGAAATAACACAGCAATCGATATCCGAAATAGAGTTATATTACAAGATAGCTTGTCGCAGCTCTAACAGAGTGTTCTCATGACATGACCAACAGCGACAAGGAAAAGAGAAAACGGGCGGCCTAATCTACGCGATCACCCTCAACCCTCTTGATCCCGCTCACCTTGTCCACAATGGGTGCGACAAGGGCCTTGAGCGCTTCCAGATCAGCATCTGGCGGCAAGGACCTGAGGACGTTGGTGAGGTTCAGGCCTGGGTTGCGGAAGGCCACCTTCACCAGCACCTTCTGTAGAGCTCCCGCGCAGATCTTGCGCGACTCGTCGGCCAGCTGCTTTGGGATCCTCTCCCGGAGTCGCTGGAGCGCCGTCGCCACGCCTTTGAAGAACAAGCTGAGCTTGGCGCTGGGTTGGAGGCGCTCATCGGAGGAGTACCCGAGATCCTCCATCCCCAGCTGCGCCAGCTCCCCGTCGATGGCGGCGGCAACATCCACAAGACCCTCCGTCCAGTGCTCCACATTCTCCCTGAAGGTGTTCTGGGCGGCGGCGGCACTTGCCAGCAGCGCCTCGTCGGCCTTGATCTTCTCCGTCAAGGCCGCCTCCCGCTCCCTGGCGCCGTCCAGCGTCTGGGTCAAGGTGGCCAGCTTCAGCTCAAGATCAGCGTTGGAGTCCTTGGCGGCGCTTAGCTCTTTGCTCCTCTCGGCAAGAAGATCCTGCAGCTCGCCATGAGCGGCGGCATCCTTCTCGCGCTCAAGCTTGAGCGCGGCAAGCTCCTCACCGCTCGCCTTGAGATCGGCCTCCAGCTGCGCCACCTTCGTCTCCAGCTCCTTCTTGGCGGCCTCGGCAGCTGCGGCAGCATCCTTTGCTTCCTTTAGAGCCCTGCCAACTGTTTGCTCGCGCACGGCAAGCTCCTCCTCGTGGCTGTCAAGATTAACCTTGCGCTACGCCAGCTCGCCTTCCTGCGCAAATAGCTTCTTGGCAGCAAGCCGCTGTTGCTCTTCAGCTTCCGCCTTCTCGAGGAGGAAGGCTTTCCGCTCCTCGGCGAGTTGCTCCTGCTCCTCTGCCAGGGACCAGAGAGCTTCCTGCCTCAGACCCCGGAGCTCCTCCGCACGCTTCTCGATGTCCACTCCCGCCTTCGCGACAAGCGCTTCTCGCGATTCCAGCTTGGCTTGTCGGGCGCGGTAGAGCGACAACAGCTTCCGCAGCAGCCGCTCCTCCTCAGGCTCGCTGCTGCTGCTGCTTGGAGTAGGAGTATTGTCTCTCCGGAGAGCTCCGAAGCTGGGTAAACTGCTCGTGTGCTTCGCCTGGATCTGCTCTTTGTGCGATCTCCGCCCCCCGCCGAACCGAAAGGGGCTCGGTCCGCCGGTCCCATAGGTGTTCGTGGATCAGTTTCCCCGACAAGGGGACACAACGGTGTATCCGGTGCCCTGTGAAAACAGTCATGGCCGCCCTACCTGGCAGGACCCCGTCCCGAGAGAGAGCACCAACTCTCCCCCATCACTAGTAATGCGGGCTCCAAGCTAGCATCGGCCTAGGTAATCAATAATGCCCTTTCCCATATAAGGGTAGAGTGGTTGCGCATGTAAGGTTGGGACAGTCATCAAATCTTAAATCTAATCCGTTTTCGAAAACAACACACACACTTGCCTCAGTACACCACTTCGTCATCAAGTGGTTACCCATCTCATCATCTCTCTCGGGCATAAGTGGCACCCGACGAGGTTTTTGAAAAGTCTTTTGAAAATACTTTGCCTCCTTCATCATGCATATACCCGTCCCTTTTTGCGTAGCATCTACTATAGCATCCTATCTACTCCCACCGGCATAACCCTCATAAGAAGGTAGGGTCATACACAATGCAAGTATCAACGAGGAAGTAACGGTGGCAAACCACCCCATGTGGTCATCACAGTACCGTGTTTCCGATGCAAGCAATAAAGTGCTATATGACATGCATAAAAAGGGTTTCATAGACATGGTCAAAGGGCTGCTTGCCTGGCTCAACAAAGTCTTCTGGGTCTTCAAAGTCTTCTGGTCCAACTCCTTCGTCAGCAACGCAATCTATCGTTGCAAAATAATAACGAGAAAAATAAGGCAATAATAAAACAGAAAAACCAAAGTGCTCAGAAAAATGTCAACTCATTTTTGTTAGATACTAGGGTGAAAACTAAGAAGGCGAAAATTTCTAGTTTTGGATTTGGAGTAGTAGAATAGGATAAATGGATTTACAAAGGTATATTTAAATGCTTAAATCACATTTAAATATTTACAGTGAAGAAAAGGTTGTTGGATTTGAATGAAAGTTGCACCATTAAATAGGTGGGATTTTTACATGAATTTAGGAACTGGAATTATTTCATTTGGATAAATATTTTATCCTGTGGGATTTTTGGAAGGGTGACAGAAAAATAAAAATAAAAGGGCTCTATGCGTGCTAGGCCAGAACAGCCGCAGGGCAGCAGGCCCAGCCAGAGAGGCGGCCCAGCGCACTGGTGCACGCGCGCGTGCCAGGTTTAAACCTGACGGGCGGGGCCCAGGCGTCAGGACGTGAGGCTGACGGACGGGCCCCACGACCGTCGTCGTCAACCCTGGGTCAGAGAGGGCGGCCAGCTCACCGGCGATGATGCGGGGCACGACAAGCTTGGACAAGGGCAGGGACGGACTCAGTGTCGTGTCGCCGTTCGGGTGGAGGTGGTGGACGTCACCGAAGTTGCCTGGTTCGCCGATGACGAGGTCTCGCGGCGAAGAAGCTTCGAGCGTTGACGGTACCGGCCGTTTCCGGCAGCTACAGAGAGGGGAAACAAGGGGAAAGGATTAGAGGGCTGCAGGGGTTCCAGATTGAGGCAGAGGAGGAGCGGGGGAGGCCTATACCTCGCAAACTCCAGCGAGCCGAAGCGGCGGAGCTCGAGCTTGATCTCAAGCTCGGGCGGCTCTGGAGAGGAACTGGGGGTGCAGGGGGAGGGTTTGGTGGTGCAGAGAGCGAGTGATGAGGAGAGGAGGGCTCGGGGAGGCCTTTAAATAGGCGAACGATGAGGTCCCGTAGACTCGTGCGCCGGTGAGCTCATGCTCGTCGCTGCAGGGCACGGGGGAAGCAGGCGTGGTGTCTGGGGTGTTCCTGGACGTCGACTACGTCGGGTGAGATAGAGAGAGGGAGTGGGGAGAGGTCAGAGGTGCGCGCGTGTGAGCCGAGCCATTGGCGCGCTCGGGCGGCCGGTGTTTGCTAGCGCGGAGGCGCGGGGAGGAGGAGAGAGGAGGGGGCCGACCGCGTAGCGTGTTGCGGACGCCGAGGCGCATCGGCAGGCGTGCGGGGGAGGCTCGAGGTGGTCGGAGGCGTCGGGCAGAGGGCGGCTACAGTACGGGAGCGCACTGTAGCGCGCTCCAGAGCGCCCAAATGGCCGGCATGGCATTTTCTATGCCTTGTGGGCGCGGCCAACCGTGTCCAGTAGCTCAAGGGTGGAGCAAAGAAGTAGGGGGAGGCATTGGATGCTCTGGATGGCTGCTGGGGTGAGGAGAGAGGTGAGGAAGAGGGAGAAAGGGGTTGTCCAGAGAGGGAAAGTGGGGTTTTACCCATCCAATAATTGAGATGTGGACTTGAAATTGTTACTGGAGGTGAAAGGGGTCTAGGAGGAGCTGTGGTAAAAAGTTGAGCTCAAGGAGAATAGTTTTAGTGGTCAAAATGGTGATTTTTGAAAAGTGGCAGAAGGTGTTTGATAAAGGTTTTGGCAAGCAAATGATTTCAACCATGAGACTCCACAGGGTGAAATGACACATATAATTAGGGCCCTCCACCAATTTGGAGCTTATTTGGGCAAAGTTGCCAATGCAACTTTTGTAAACCCTAGAAATGAGCAGAAATAGACTTGTGTAGATCTAGTTGAGCACATCACTTCTCCTTGATGCACCACTTGCTGTAGTGGCCTCATTTGGTCATGTGAACATGCTCACCGAAGTTGGGGTCAAGGAGAGAAAGTTGGTAGTACAAAGTTGATCAAATATGATTCTGGTCAGAGAGGGTTTTGGGTCATTTTGGTGAACAAAAAGTACTTTAATTGACATGAGGCTTTGCAAGGTGATCACAATATGCATTTGTGACTTGCTGGATTTTTCTTGGATTTTTGTGAAAATATTTCCTGTAGAAATATTTCAAATCCTTGAAATGGGCAGAATTGGTTTTGGGGGGTTTTGTCCAATATTTTGAACATGACCATGTGTTGAAGCTCTTATATATGGAAAATATATGTCCACTGAGTTTCCCTGATTTTTGTCAAATATTTTTGAAACAATAAAATAATTTTTCCCTATTAAAGACCATTTCTGGCCTTAAGAAAAAGCTTTTAAATAAAATAGTAAAATAGTTTTTAAAATTATATTTTTGTGGTTTATGGGAGTCCTATATCTAATAGGTCTCAAATATACTTTTTGAAATATTTTTCATACCCCAAATCAAGTACTTGCAGTGCAAACCTCAATTTAGGGGTTTTTGGAAAACTAATTTTTGAAAATACTTTTTGGCCAAATTATTTTTGTTAGAAAATACTATGTTGTACTATACACATGGCATGATCATTGGGCAGAAGTTTGGGGTAAGGAGATGAAGTACAGAAGGTGGAGTAGTTGACTCTAAAGAGCACTTGAAAAACCACACAGAGAAATCCAACTCCAAAAATTAAAAGCCAAATAATGCAAAAGTTTTTGTTGGTCCAAATTTTCATGCTTTAATAATGCAAATGAAATGTTACAAAATGCAGGGTGTGACAGACCTACCCCCCTTACAAGAATCTCGTCCTCGAGATTCCTAAACTAGGCTTTAAAGAGATACGGAAACTCGGATCTAAGGTAGTCTTCACGTTCCGAGGTTGCTTCTGCTTCAGTGTGGTTGCTTCACTGGACCTTGAAGTAATTGATGGTGCAGCTTCGAGTGTGTCGCTCAGCCTCATCCAGAATGCAGATGGGCCTCTCACGGTAAGTCAAATCAGGCTGAAGGTCAATGGCTTGGTGATTGACGTCCTTGTAAAGATCAGGCTTGTCTAGAACTTGGAGGCACTTCCGGAGTTGTGACACGTGGAATACGTTGTGCACATCGGATAGTTCAGGTGGCAGTTCCAACTGGTAAGCCACTTCTCCTCGTCGTTCAGTGATCTTGAAGGGGCCGATGTATCTTGGTGCGAGCTTCCCTTTAACATGGAAACGCTGGGTTCCCTTGAGAGGTGTGACCCGGAGGTAGACATGGTCTCCAACTCAGAAGTTCATGTCTCTATGACGTGAGTCAGCGTAGCTCTTCTGCCTTGACTTGGCGGTCTTCAAACGCTCTCTGACAAGTTGGACTTGCTCTTCTGCTTTACGGAGGATATTGGGCCCAAATACTAGTCCTTCTCCGGTTTCTGACCAATTGAGGGGTGTGCGGCATTTCCGTCCGTATAACACCTCAAATGGTGCCATCTGAAGGCTTGACTGATAACTGTTGTTGTAGGAGAACTCCGCAAAAGGAAGGCAATCTTCCCACTTAGCTCCATATGCTAAGACATAGGCTCGGAGCATGTCTTCGAGTGTCTGATTCACTCGTTCTGTCTGACCTCCGGTCTGTGGGTGGAAAGCAGTGCTGAAGGACAACTTGGTCCCCATGGCTTCTTGGAACTTCTTCCAGAACCTTGAGGTAAACTGGGTTCCTCGATCTGACACAATCTCCTTGGGAACACCATGAAGGCTTACGATCCTGTTGATGTATAGAGTTGCTAGTTGGTTGCCATCATGGGTAGTCTTAACTGGAATGAAATGGGCTACTTTGGTCAAATGATCGACTATGCCCATATGGAGTCATGTCCCTTGTTTGACCTAGTTAGTCCAGTGATGAAATCCATTCCGACTTTATCCCATTTCCACTCAGGAACCTTGAGTGGTTGGAGCAATCCAGCAGGTCGCTGATATTCAGCCTTGACTCTTTGGCATACATCACACTTTGCAACATAGGTGGCGATCTCCCTTTTCATCCCGTGCCACCAAAATCTTTCCTTCAGGTCTTGATACATCTTGGTTCCTCCAGGATGGATGGAATACGGGGTGTCATGAGCTTCTTGCAAGATCAGGTTCTTGAGCTCAACCTTGTTGGGCACGCAAATGCGATTCCCAAATCACACAATTCCTTTCTCATCCTCTGAGAATCCTGGGGCCTTGCCTGCCTTGATCTTCCTCTTGATGCCTTCAATACTTTCGTGTCCCTTCTGAGCTTCCTTAATATCATCCATCAAGGTAGGCCTAACTTCGAGGTTGGCCAAGAATCCTGGTGCAACCAGTTCCAACCCGAAGCTTTCAAGTTCTTCATACAAGGCGGGTAGCTTGTCCTTAAGCATAGCATTCAAGGAACAAGCCTTTCTGCTTAATGCATCTGCTACCACATTAGCCTTCCCAGGGTGGTATTGAACACTGAGGTCATAATCTTTGATCAACTCTAGCCATCTTCTTTGCCTCATGTTCAATTCCTTTTGAGTGAAAATATACTTCAAACTTTTGTGATCCGTGTATATCTCACACCGCTTCCCTAGGAGGTAATGTCGCCATGTCTTCAGGGCATGAACCACTGCTGCTAACTCAAGATCATGAGTAGCATAGTTCTCTTCATGAGGCCATAGTTGCCTTGAAAGGTAAGCTACGACTCTGCCTTCTTGCATCAGAACACCTCCCAGTCCGGTTCTTGACGCATCACAATATATCACAAACTCCTTGTGTATATCTGGTGTGGCCAGAACTGGGGCGGTGGTCAGTCTCTTCTTCAGCTCCTGGAAGCTCTCTTCGCACTTCGGCGTCCATTCAAACTTCTTGTCCTTCTTCAAGAGCTGAGTCATTGGTCGGGCAATGCTTGAGAATCCTTCAACGAACTTGCGGTAATATCCGGCGAGTCCGAGGAAGCTTCTGACTTCCTTCACATTGCTTGGGGATTGCCATTCAGTCACGGCTTCAATCTTAGCAGGATCGACCGACAATCCTTCTTCGGTCAAAACATGACCCAAGAATCCAACTTCACGCAGCCAAAATTCGCACTTGCTGAACTTGGCATATAGTTGGTGCTCTCGAAGCTTGTCTAGGACCATCCTCAAGTGTTGCTCGTGCTCTTCTTCCGTCTACGAGAAGACAAGAATGTCATCAATGAAGACAATGACAAACTTGTCCAAATATTCCATGAAGACCTTATTCATGAGATACATGAAGTAAGCCGGGGCATTGGTCAATCCAAAGGACATGACCGTGCACTCATACAGGCCATATCTGGTTACAAATGCCATCTTCGGAATATCTTGGGGTCTGATTTTCAGTTGGTAGTACCCAGATCTGAGGTCGATCTTGGAGAACACCTCGGCCCCATTGAGTTGATCAAACATATCTTCAATCTTGGGAAGTGGATACTTGTTCTTGATTGTAACTTCATTGAGGGAGCGGTAGTCAATGCACAAGCGGATGGTACCGTCCTTCTTTGCCACAAATAGAACAGGTGATCCCCAAGGGGAGGCACTAGGGCAGATAAATCCCTTCCTCAACTGCTCTTCCAGTTGCTTCTTCAATTCTGCTAACTCTTCCGATCCCATTCTATAAGGCTTCTTATAGATGGGTCCCGCTCCGGGTATGAGCTCGATGATGAACTCAATGTCTCGGTCAGGAGGCATTCCTGGTAGCTCATCAGGAAAGACATCGGGGTATTCACATACTACCGGCACTTGCTCCAATTCAACTTCAGTCAGGCAGTTGATTTGGTTGGCTTGAGCAGAGGAGGGGTTGGGGGCAAATTTAACTTCGACTCCTTGGTCATTGGTCACAGGGATAGTCCGATTGGCACAATCTAACAAGCCTTGGTGCTTGATGAGCCAATCCATTCCTAAGATCACATCCAAGCCTTGCGATCTTAAGATGATAAGGTCTGCTAGGAAGTCTACCCCATTAATGACAATCCTGACTCCTTTACATCCTATCTTGGCTCTCATCTCTGCTCCGGGGGTTTGTACCACCATAGGGTTATTCAGGGGTGTAGGGGTCATGCCACTTTTTAATGCAAACTTTTGGGTGACAAATGAATGCGTGGCTCCAGAATCAAACAAGACAGTTGCAGGTGCTGAATTGACAAGGAACGTACCCAGCACGATGTCCAGGTCTTCTTGGGCTTCTTCTGCAGTGACATGATTCACACGACCCTTGCCGTTGTTGGGCAGGTTGCGGGGAGCTTGGTTCCTTGGTGGCATTCCACAGCCTTGTCCTGGGTTCTGCGCATTGGGGCGTGAGGCGTCGGGCTTCTTGTTGGGGCAATTCTTGGAGTAATGTCCTGGTTGACCACATCCAAAGCAAGTGACTTGGTTGGGGTTGCTGCTCTTGCCAGCATTGTTATTGGGGTTGTTGTAAGCTGGCCTGGGGTTGGCATACTGCTGAGGTGGATAGTTGGTGCGGGGTGCAGGAGCTCTTGGCTGCTGATAGGTTGGCTTGACCGGGGCTGGCTGCCACGGGCGAGGCTTCTGGTTGCTGGAGCTACCCTTGCTGATCATCTTGCGCTTATGGGTATCATCCAAAGCACGTAGCTTGTCCTCAAGCATGAGTGCCTTGTTCACCAGATCAGGAAAGGTCGGGCAGTCACACACAACAAGCGAGTAATGCAGAGTCTGGTTAAGGCCTTCCATGAAGCGCTCTTTTTTGGCAGCATCAGTGCTGACATCCTCAGGGGCATACCTTGAGAGAACACTGAACTTCTGCATGTACTCCTTGACAGTGCTACTTCCTTGCTTCAGGGCTCGCAACTCACGCTTCTTGATGGCCATGATTCCAGAAGGAATGTGGGCCTTGCGGAATTCTGCCTTGAAGTCATTCCAAGTGATGTTTTGCTTAGCATGCATGGCCTTGAATCCATCCCACCAAGCTCTAGCAGTTCCCCCGAGACAGTGGGCAGCATATGCCACCCTCTCACGGTCTTCAGTGCAGCCGACTAGTTCCAACAAGTCCTCAATGGTGCGGACCCAGTCGTCTGCATCCAGGGGTTCAGCAGTCTCGATGAAGGTGGGTGGTGCATGCTTCTTGAACTCCACCAACGTGGAACGTCCATTGCCGTGTCCCGCCAGCTGGCGACTGACAGCTTGAGCAATCACTTGGAGGGCTGCAGTGTTGGCTTGGCGTTCCTCTCGGAAGGCTTGGAGAAGCTGAGCCATGTCCATGTTTGGAGGAGGTGGTGGGGGTGGAGTCTGTCCTCGGGCTTGGTCCTGGCTGACTCCTGCTTCGGCAGAACCTCCGGCTTCTTGCTGCTGGGTAGAGATACCAGTACGTGTTACAACAGGCATCCTGTTGGAGTGGTCAAGGTCTCATGATTGGGAAAGATGAGGAAAGCAATATAGATGGGACGCCTAGTAAGGGGGTTGGTATGGCACTAATTGTTTTCATGCAAGGGCCAAAAGGGCCAAACACATTCATTAAAGTCCAAATGGGTGATGTAGTCGCTTACAAGTTCCCTAAGGAAAGCACGACATCCATCAAACACATCAAAAACAAACACAACACTACATGGTTTCATATGAACCATTACATGGACTCGACTTCGCATAGGGGTACACGACCTATCCTACCGTAGGGTTACTAACGGGCATATCCAAGTTGTGAATGATGCCTAAGTGGTGGAATGCTCGGTCGCGTAGTCTGGCTCTTCTGGGTCTTCCTCCTCCTCATCAACTTCCTGACTTTCCTCTTCACTTGAAGGGGTGGGGGAGTGGAGGAGTTCAACACGGCGTTGCTTTGCTAGTGGTGCGAAGAGCTTGCGGTATTCCTTTGCGCTCATGCGGTGTTGCTGTGGTGGTTCTCCATCCTTTGGGGGTCTTCCGCCTCTGTATGCGATTGCGGGTTGTCCAGGGGGAGCACCTTCCTTCTTGATCCTATCCGTCTTCCCTTGTGCTTGAAGAAGAAGTGCCTTGGTCTCATGAAGTTCCTTTCGGAGTTACATTGATTCCGAGGCCAAGTGTTGTGCCAAACTATCGGCACAAAGGCTGAAGTAGGTCTGGAATCAGAGTGGAAGTCCTTCTTCTAATGGTGGAGCTGGTGCACTGCTCTCATCCTCACCTTCCTTCCGATAAGGCAAGAAGCGGGTTGCCAATTCGTCTGCCATCTCTGGAAGAAGGTCTCAGAGGCGGGTGAGTGCCTTGAGGGTTGCCGTATCGACGACAAGAACTAGTGTTGCCATCTACAAAGGTTTAATGGGAGAGGTCAATAAGGGAAATATATCTTGGGTTGGGTAAGCTTTAGAAAAGAAGAGAAGTTTAGATGGTCTCAAGCTAACTAACGTCCATGCTAACTAAGGCTTCCTACAGTCAGGATGGCTCTGATACCAGCTCTGTGGGGACCCCGACTCATAAGTCGAGATCACCGAATGCACGTGTACAGTGATCCCAGAGATCAATGCTCACTGAACACACAGAAGCTGAATAACAAGAGTCTTACATCCTTACATACCGTCTTACACAAATTATGACCATTATGGTCAAGTCTTACATTGATAAAGCCTTAAGGGCTGAACATCAAATGAAACACAAGTAGTGGAAATCTTCGTTGATAAGTAGAACCCATGCCATCTGCCTTAACCCTACATGCATTCTGACTGGGAAACGTCCTAGTTTGCATGTTCGTCTCCAAAAAATTCTTCTTCAAACTCCGGTTCTTCCACGCCTGGCCAATTAAATAACCAGTGGCAAGCCAATGAGTACTTTGAATGTACTCGCAAGCAACCCATGTTTTGGTCCAAGATGTAACAATACATGATATAGATAATTTTTTGCAGAAAGCTAGTTTTGAATGCAATGACATGTTCAACAACTTGTAAGACATGCATCAAGAGAATTCAAGTAACCATGAGGACAGGTTACAGGTATCAACATAAATAGAGTGGGCACCAACCCATCTCAATCACGTCAAGTCCTTTGACTTGACCCAAGTAGTTATCCAAACACACACACTGGTTTGTAAACTCTGGACATAGTTTAAGCAGCACCGCCCAACTGTCCTTGACCGTGGACACGACTATTCGAATAGTTTTACACTCTGCAGAGGTTGCACACTTTACCCACAAGATCCGGGGAACTTCCATGTCATCCACGACCCGCAATACCTCAAGTACCCGGGGTAACCACCCGATCACTATCTTTCCCTAGACGACACTAACAAGGAGTCCACTCGTTGTTCCGTATCCTCACGATGTACATCATACAAGACTCACTCGAGATTGTAACATCCGAGATGGGACACAACGGTGTATCTGGTGCCCTGTGAAAACAGTCATGGCCGCCCTACCTGGCACGACCCCGTCCCGAGAGAGAGCACCAACTCTCCCCCGTCACTAGTAATGCGGGCTCCAAGCTAGCATCGTCCTAGGTAATCAATAATGCCCTTTCCCATATAAGGGTAGAGTGGTTGCGCATGTAAGGTTGGGACAGTCATCAAGTCTTAAATCTAATCCGTTTTCGAAAACAACACACACACTTGCCTCGGTACACCACTTCGTCATCAAGTGGTTACCCATCTCATCATCTCTCTCGGGCATAAGTGGCACCCGACGAGGTTTTCGAAAAGTCTTTTGAAAATACTTTGCCTCCTTCATTATGCATATACCCGTCCCTTTTTGCGTAGCATCTACTTTAGCATCCTATCTACTCCCACCGGCATAACCCTCATAAGAAGGTATGGTCATACACAATGCAAGTATCAACGAGGAAGTAACGGTGGCAAACCACCCCATGTGGTTATCACAGTACCATGTTTCCGATGCAAGCAATAAAGTGCTATATGACATGCATAAAAAGGGTTTCATAGACATGGTCAAAGGGCTGCTTGCCTGGCTCAACAAAGTCTTCTGGGTCTTCAAAGTCTTCTGGTCCAACTCCTTCGTCAGCAACACAATCCAATGTTGGGGATATCGCTTATCGGGAACTTATCGGTCGACCCATGATAAGGGGTAAATCGGTGAGCTTATCGGAATATCGGCCGATTTATCGCCATATCGGCTGATTTATCAGCCGATTTATCTTATCGGCCAGACAACGATAAGCGATAAATCGGCCGATTTATCGGAATATCGGAAGATATCTTGACAGTGACGCAATCTATCGTTGCAAAATAATAACGAGAAAAATAAGGCAATAATAAAACAGAAAAACCAAAGTGCTCAGAAAAATGTCAACTCATTTTTGTTAAATACTAGGGTGAAAACTAAGAAGGGGAAAATTTCTAGTTTTGGATTTGGAGTAGTAGATTAGGAGAAATGGATTTACAAAGGTATATTTAAATGCTTAAATCACATTTAAATATTTATGGTGAAGAAAAGGTTGTTGGATTTGAATGGAAGTTGCACCATTAAATAGGTGGGATTTTTACATGAATTTAGGAACTGGAATTATTTCATTTGGATAAATATTTTATCCTGTGGGATTTTTGGAAGGGTGACAGAAAAAGAAAAATAAAAGGGCTCTGTGCCTGCTGGGCCAGAACAGCCGCAGGGTAGCAGGCCCAGCCAGAGAGGCGGCCCAGCGCACTGGTGCACGCGCGCGTGCTAGGTTTAAACCTGACGGGCAGGGCCCAGGCGTCAGGACGTGAGGCTGACGGACGGGCCCCACGACCGTCGTCGTCAACCCTGGGTCAGAGAGGGCGGCGAGCTCACCGGCGATGATACGGGGCACGGCGAGCTTGGACAAGGGCAGGGACGGACTCAGCATCGTGTCGCCGTTCGGGTGGAGGTGGTGGACGTCACCGGAGTTGCCTGGTTCGCCGGCGACGAGGTCTCGCGGCAGAGAAGCTTCGGGCATTGATGGTTCCGGCCGTTTCCGGTAGCTACAGAGAGGGGAAACAAGCGGGAAAGGATCAGAGGGCTACAGGGGTTCCAGATCGAGGCAGAGGAGGAGCGGGGGAGGCCTATACCTCGCGAACTCCGGCGAGCCGAAGCGGCGGAGCTCAAGCTCGATCTCGAGCTCCGGCAGCTCTAGAGAGGAACTGGGGGTGCAGGGGGAGGGTTTGGTGGTGCAGAGAGCGAGTGATGAGGAGAGGAGGGCTCGGGGAGGCCTTTAAATAGGCAAACGGCGAGGTCCCGTAGACTCGTGTGCCAGCGAGCTCACGCTCGTCGCTGCAGGGCTCGGGGGAAGCAGGCGTGGTGTCTGGGGTGTTCCTGGACGTCGACTACGTCGGGTGAGATAGAGAGAGGGAGTGGGGAGAGGTCAGAGGCGCGCGCGTGTGAGCCGAGCCATTGGCGCGCTTGGGCGGCCGGTGTTTGCTAGCGCGGAGGCGCGGGGAGGAGGAGAGAGTAGGGGGGCCGACCGCGTAGCATGTTGCGGACACCGAGGCGCATCGACAGGCGCGCGGGGGAGGTCTGAGGTGGTCGGAGGCGTCGGGCAGAGGGCGGCTACAGTACGGGAGCGCACAGTAGCGCGCTCCAGAGCGCCCAAATGGCCGGCATGGCATTTTCTATGCCTTGTGGGCGTGGCCAACCGTGTCCAGTAGCTCAAGGGTGGAGTAAAGAAGTAGGGGGAGGCATTGGATGCTCTGGATGGCCGCTGGGGTGAGGAGAGAGGTGAGGAAGAGGGAGAAAGGGGCTGTCCAGAGAGAGAAAGTGGGGTTTTACCCATCCAATAATTGAGCTATGGACTTGCCATTGTTACTCGAGGTGAAAGGGGTCTAGGAGGAGCTGTGGTAAAAAGTTGAGCTCAAGGAGAATAGTTTTAGTGGTCAAAATGGTGATTTTTGAAAAGTGGCAGAAGGTGTTTGATAAAGGTTTTGGCAAGCAAATGATTTCAAATTGCCATGAGACTCCACGGGGTGAAATGACACATATAATTAGGGCCCTCCACCAATTTGGAGCTTATTTGGGCAAAGTTGCCAATGCAACTTTTGTAAACCCTAGAAATGAGCAGAAATAGACTTGTGTAGATCTACTTGATCACACCACTTCTCCTTGATGCACCACTTGCTGTAGTGGCCTCATTTGGTCATGTGAACATGCTCACCAAAGTTGGCGTCAAGGAGAGAAAGTTGGTAGTACAAAGTTGATCAAATATGATTCTGGTCAGAGAGGGTTTTGGGTCATTGTGGTGAACAAAAAGGACTTTAATTGACATGAGGCTTTGCAAGGTGATCACAATATGCATTTGTGACTTGCTGGATTTTTCTTGGCTTTTTGTGAAAATATTTCCTGTAGAAATATTTCAAATCCTTGAAATGGGCAGAATTGGTTTTGGGAGGTTTTGTCCAATATTTTGAACATGACCATGTGTTGAAACTCTTATATATGGAAAATATATGTCCACTGAGTTTCCCTGATTTTTGTCAAATATTTTTGAAACAATAAAATATTTTTTCCCTATTATAGACCATTTCTAGCCTTAAGAAAAAGCTTTTAAATAAAATAGTAAAATAGTTTTTAAAATTATATTTTTGTGGTTTATGGGAGTCCTATATCTAATAGGTCTCAAATATACTTTTTGAAATATTTTTCATACCCCAAATCAAGTACTTGCAGTGCAAACCTCAATTTAGGGGTTTTTGGAAAACTAATTTTTGAAAATACTTTTTGGCCAAATTATTTTTGTAAGAAAATACTATGTTGTACTATACACATGGCATGATCATTGGGCAGAAGTTTGGGGCAAGAAGATGAAGTACAGAAGGTGGAGTAGTTGACTTTAAACAGCACTTGAAAAACCACAGAGAGAAATCCAACTCCAAAAATTAAAAGCCAAATAATGCAAAAGTTTTTGTCGGTCCAAATTTTCATGCTTTAATAATGCAAATGAAATGTTACAGAATGCAGGGTGTGACAGTTTAAATCTGAAATCATGGCACTCGGGCCCTAGTGACAAGCATTAAGCATAGCAAAGTCATAGCAACATCAATCTCAGAACATAGTGGATACTAGGGATCAAATCCTAACAAAACTAACTTGATTACATGGTAAATCTCATCCAACCCATCACCGTACAGCAAGCCTGCGATGGAATTACTCACGCACAGCGGTGAGCATCATGAAATTGGTGATGGAGGATGGTTGATGATGACGACGGCAACGAATCCCCCTCTCCGGAGCCCCGAACGAACTCCAGATCAGCCCTCCCGAGAGAGATTAGGGAATGGCGGCGGCTCCGTATCGTAAAACATGATGAAACTTTCTCTCTGATTTTTTTTCTCTGTGAAACGGAATATATAGAATTGGAGTTGAGGTCGGTGGAGCATCAAGGGCCCACGAGACACGGGGGCGCCCCCCCCACCCTCGTGGACAGGGTGTGGGCCCCGTGGCCTTGATTCTTTCACAAGTATTTTTTATATTTTCCAAAAGTTATCTCCGTGGATTTTCAGGTCATTCCGAGAACTTTTGTTTTCCGCACAATAAACAACACCATGGCAGTTCTGCTAAAAACAGCGCCAATCCGGGTTAGTTTCATTCAAATCATGCAAGTTAGAGTCCAAAACAAGGGCAAAAGTTTTTGGAAAAGTAGATACGTTGGAGACGTATCAACTCACCCAAGCTTAAACCTTTGCTTGTCCTCAAGCAATTCAGTTGATAAACTGAAAGTGATAAAGAAAAACTTTTACAAACTCTATTTGCTCTTGTTGTTGTAAATATGTAAAGCTAGCATTCAAGTTTTCAGCAAAGATTATGAACTAACCATATTCACAATAACACTTAGGTCTCATATTTACTCATATCAATGGCATAATCAACTAGCGAGCAATAATAATAAAACTCGGATGACAACACTTTCTCAAAACAATCATAATATGATATAACAAGATGGTATCTCGCTAGCCCTTTCTGAGACCGCAAAGCATAAATGGAGAGCACCTTTAAAGATCAAGGACTAACTAAACATTGTAATTCATGGTAAAAGAGATCCAGTCAAGTCATACCCAATATAAACTAATAGTAATGAATTCAAATGACAGTGTGCTCTCCAGCGGGTGCTTTTTAATAAGAAGGATGATGACTCAACATAAAAGTAAATAGATAGGCCCTTCGTAGAGGGAAGCAGGGATTTGTAGAGGTGCTAGAGCTCGATTTTGAAATAGAGATGAATAACATTTTGAGCGGCATACTTTCACTGTCAACACAACAACTATGAGATCTCGATATCTTCCATGCTACATACATTATAGGCGGTTCCCAAACAGAATGGTAAAGTTTATACTCCCCCACCACCAACAAGCACACTCCTCGGCCATCTGAAACAATGGGGTACCGTCCATACCAACAACAGTCCTGGGGGAGTTTTGTTTAATTATTTTGATTTGCTTTGATCTTTTTGATCATGGGACTGGGCATCCCAGTTACCAGGCATTTTCTCGTGAATGAGGAGCGGAGTCCACTCCTCTTGAGAATGACCCACCTAGCATGGAAGATACAGACAACCTTAGTAGAAACATGAGCTGCTTGAGCATACAAAACAGAATTTCATTTGAAGGTTTGGAGTTTGGCACATAAAAATTTACTTCGAACGGCAGGTAGATACCGCATATAGGAAGGTATGGTGGACTCATATGGAATAACTTTGGGGTTTATGGAGTTTGGATGCACAAGCAGTATTCCCGCTTAGTACAGGTGAAGGCTAGCAAAAGACTGGGAAGCGACCAACTGAGAGAGTGACAACACTCATGAACATGCATTAAAATTAATCAACACTGAGTGCAAGCATGAGTAGGATATAATCCACCATGAACATAAATATCGTGAAGGCTATGTTGATTTGTTTCAACTACATGCGTGAACATGTGCCAAGTCAAGTCACTCGAATCATTCAAAGGAGGATACCATCCAATCATACCACATCACAACCATTTTAATAGCATGTTGGCACGCAAGGTAAATCATTATAAGCTCCCAGCTAATGAAGCATGGTATAAACAACTATAATCTCTAAATGTCATTGCAAACATGTTTATTCATAATAAGCTAAATTAGGAACGATGAACTCATCATATTTACAAAAACAAGAGAGGTCGAGTTCATACCAGCTTCTCTCATCTCAATCAGTCCATCATATATCATCATTATTGCCTTTCACTTGCACGACCGAATGATGTGTATAATAATAATAGTGCAAGTGCATTGGACTAAGCTGGAATCTGCAAGCATTCAAATCAAGAGAGAAGACAAGGTAATATGGGCTCTAAGCTAAATCAACAATCATGCATATGAGAGCCACTAGGCATTTTCAATATGGTCTTCTACTCTCGACCCCCAAAGGAAAGAAAAGAAAATAAAACTATTTACACGGGAAAGCTCCCAACAAGTAAAAGAAGGACGAGAAATCTTTTTGGGTTTTCATTTTAATTACTACTACAAGCATGGAAATTAAACTAACTAATTTTTTAGTTTTTTCTTAAGGTTTATCGAACACACAAGAAGAAAGCTAGAAAAAGAAATTAAACTAGCATGGATAATACAATGAAAGAGTATGAGCACCGACAACTAGAATAGTGTGTGAACATGAATGTAAAGTTGGTGGGAAATACGTACTCCCCCAAGCTTAGGCTTTTGGCCTAAGTTGGTCTAATACCAAGGGTAGGCTGGCTGATATCCGAAGTTATAATTGGGGTCGTACTGAGATGCAGCAGCCAATGCATCCTGAGCTGCGGCATGTTGGTGAGCTGCCTCCGCTCTCCCCTCGTGTTCGGCTGCCTCCTCCCTGGTAACAACATATCTTCGTTTTGCCTGGTTATCAAAAAGGAAAGGAGCAAGGAGGGTAACATGGAAAACACTATGTTTGTCAAAGATCAGTCGATACTGGAGGAATTGTTCATTCCTCAAAAGAAAATGATGTTTGACCATCGCGTCATAATCTAAATAAGTAGGAGGCAACTCCATATCCTCCTCTCGTGGGGATATACCAAGATAATTAGCAACACGGGTCGCATAAATCCCTCCAAATAAATCTCTAGATATACCATTATTATGCAACCTATGTGCAACTATTGCCCCCAAGTTGCAATATTTATTACCTAACACAGCACTCTTGAGGACACAAAGATCAGGAACACACATGTGACATGCTTCTTCTTTACCGTTAATGCATCTACTAATGAAGAGAGCAAAATAATGTATAGCAGGAAAGTGAATGCTCCCTATGGTAGCTTGTGCTATATCCCTAGATTCTCCCACAATAATACTAGCAAGAAAGTCTTTATATTCAGATCTGTGGTGTTCATGAAGATTGCCCCACTGTGGGAGTTTGCAAGCAGTTGTAAAATCTTCTAAGTCCATGGTATAAGATTGATCATAAATATCAAACAGGACATTCTAATAATTACGCGAAGATGTATATTTAAATCTTCTCACAAATGAATCAGTCAATTGGTAGTAATGAGGACACTTATCTTGTATGAAGTCCTCAAGATCGGCGTTACGCACATACACGTCAAATTTATCCTTGATGCCTGCATTAACCATAAACTCTTCTGATGGCCATTCACAAGCCCGCACTTCTGCGTCCCTTGGTGGTTCATCGTCTTGCTCACACATAGCACACCTAGGTCCTCTCTTTATTGAGGAACCACCTTCGTACATTCTCCTGGACATATTTCTCTCCTCTGAAAAATTTCTGAAATTTTTAGTAACTTCAAAATAAAAGTGTCACAAACTAAACAAGATTGGTAGCAACTACTCCCACAAGTGCCTAGAGCCTATATCATGCACTAGAATTACTTGGGACCTCATAAATTTGACATGCAAGCTCAAGAACAGGGTCACCTATGCAGCAAAAATTTTCAATGAATAAAGCACTAGAACAAAAACTAATTGGACCAATGGAGGAGTCACATACCAAGAAACAATCTCCCAAAGCAGTTTTGTGAATGGAGCTTTGAGCAAGGAGATCAAAAATCGCAGCAAAGTGAGCTAGAACTCGTGCTTGAGCTGGATGGGGATTTTTTTGGGAGGAAGATGGAGTGTGTGGGTGCAGGAATAAGTGGAGGGGGGCCACCGTGGGCCCACGAGACAGGGGGGCACGCCCAGGGGGTGTGGGCGCGCCCTCCAC
>NC_041389.1:196327084-196371006 GCF_002162155.2 Triticum dicoccoides | reverse complement strand
CTCAGTGCCTAAAGTCCTCAAATAATCCATAAAAAATCATACTAAATTTGTAGTGCATTTGGAGCACTTTTATTTTCGGGGTATTTTTTATTACACGGATAATTCAGAAAACAGACATATAATACTATTTTTGCTTTATTTATTTCAAATAACAAAAAGTAAAAAGTGGGTACAGAAGGTTGTGCCTTCTAGTTTCATCCATCTCATGGTCATCAAAATGAATCCACTAACAAGGTTGATCAAGTCTTGTTAACAAACTCATTCTGAATAACACGGAACCGGAGAAATTTCGAATAGCACTAGGTTACCTCAAAGGGGATATGAACATCCCCAACACTAAGAATATCATACTTTTTCTTGAAAGTAGGAAGAGGGAATTTAAAACCTCCAATGATGATAGTTGGAACTTTTCCAATAGAATTGATACTATGAACTTGAGGTTGTTTCCTCAGAAAGTGTACCGTATGCTCATTACCATTAACATGAAAAGTGACATTGCCTTTGTTGCAATCAATAACAGCCCCTGCAGTATTCAAAAAGGGTCTACCAAGGATAATCGACATACTATCGTCCTCGGGAATATCAAGAATAACAAAGTCCGTTAAGATAGTGACATTTGCAACCACAACTGGCACATCCTCACAAATACCGACAGGTATAGTAGTTGATTTATCAGCCATTTGCAAAGATATTTCAGTAGGTGTCAACTTATTCAATTCAAGTCTATGATATAAAGAAAGAGGCATAACACTAACACCGGCTCCAAGATCACATAAAGCAGTTTTAACATAGTTTCTTTTAATGGAGCATGGTATAGTTGGTACCCCTGGATCTCCAAGTTTCTTTGGTATTCCACCCTTAAAAGTGTAATTAGCAAGCATGGTGGAAATTTCAGCTTCCGGTATCTTTCTTTTATTTGTAATGATATCCTTCATGTATTGAGCATAAGGGTTTACTTTAAGCATATCAGTTAAGCGCATACGTAAGAAGATAGGCCTAATCATTTCAGCAAAACGCTCAAAATCCTCATCATCCTTTGTCTTGGATGGTTTAGGAGGAAAGGGCATGGGTTTCTGAACCCATGGTTCTCTTTCTTTACCGTGCTTCCTAGCAACAAAATCTCTCTTATCATAATGTTGATTCTTTGATTGTGGGTTATCAAGATCAACAGTAGGTTCAATATCTACATCAGTATTATTGCTAGGTTGAGCATCAACATGAACATTATCATTAGTACTAGGTTCATGTTCATCACCTGATTGTGTTTCAACATCAGAAATAGAAATGTCATTGGGATTCTCAGGTGTGTCTATAACAGGTTCACTAGAAGCATGCAAAGTCCTATCATTTTTCTTCTTCTTCTTTTTAGAAGAACTCGGTGCCTCTAAATCATTTCTCTGAGAATCTTGCTCGATCCTCTTAGGGTGGCCTTCAGGATACAAACATTCCTGAGTCATTCTACCAGTTCTAGAGCCACTCTAACAGCAAAATCATGTTTATTATTTAATTCATCAAGTAAGTCACTTTGAGCTTTAAGTACTTGCTCAGCTTGAGTGGTAACCATAGAAGCATATTTGCTAATGAGTTTAAGTTCACCTTTAACTCTAGCCATATAATCGCTCAAGCATCCTATCTCGAAAGCATTATTCTTTAATTCTCTACCAACATAAGCATTAAAACTTTCTTGTCTCGCCATAAAGTCATCAAATTCATCTAAGCATGGGCTATGAAATTTAGTAGACGGGATTTCAACTTTATCAATCTATAGAGAGAATTTACCTTTACTACCTGTGTCGGGTTATCAAGACAATGTGTTTCTTCGACAGGCGGTATGTTAAGACCATGTATTTCTTCAATAGGAGGTAAATTCTTAACATCTTCAGCTTCAATACCTTTTTCTTTCATTGATTTCTTTGCCTCTTGCATATCTTCAGGACTGAGAAATAGAACACCCCTCTTCTTCGGAGTTGGTTTGGGAATAAGCTCAAGAGTTGGCTCAATTGGCTCAGGAATTGCCTCAGGAATTGGCTCAGGAAGAGTCCAATTATTTTTGTTAGTCAACATATTATTCAATAGTAATTCAGCTTGGTCGACTGTTCTTTCCCTGAAAACACAACCAGCACAACTATCCAAGTAGTCCTTGGAAGCATCGATTAGTCCATTATAAAAGATATCAAGTATTTCATTTTTCTTAAGAGGATGATCATGCAAAGCATTAAGTGATCGGAGAAGCCTCCCCCAAGCTTGTGGGAGACTCTCTTCTTCGATTTGCACAAAATTATATATTTCCCGCAAGGCATCTTGTTTCTTATGAGCAGGGAAATATTTAGCAGAGAAGTAATAAATCATATCCTGGGGACTACGCACACAACCAGGATCAAGAGAATTAAACCAAGTTTTAGCATCACCCTTTAATGAGAACGGAAATATCTTAAGGATATAATAATATCGAGACTTCTCATCATTAGTAAACAGGGTGGCTATATCATTTAACTTGGTAAGATGTGCCACAACAGTTTCAGATTCATTGCCATAAAAAGGATCAGAATCAACCAAAGTAATAATCTCATGATCAACAGAGAATTCATAATCCTTATCAGTAACACAGATAGGTGAAGTAGCAAAAGCGGGGTCAGGTTTCATTCTAGCATTAAGAGATTGCTGCTTCCATTTGGCTAATAATTAAGATCATATCTATCATTGCAAGCAAAAATAGCTCTAGCAGCTTCTTCATCCACAACATAACCCTCAGGAACAACAGGCAATTCATAATTAGGGGGAGAACCTTCATCATCACTATCATCAATAATTTCAGTCTCTCTAACCCTAGCAAGTTGTTCATCAAGAAATTCACCTAATGGCAAAGTAGTATCAAGCACAGAAGTAGTTTCATCATAAGTATCATGCATAGCAGAAGTGGCATCATCAATAACATGCGACATATCAGGATTCATAGCAGTAGCAGGTTTAGGTGTCGCAAGCTTACTCAAAACAGAAGGAGAATCTAGTGCAGAGCTAGATGGCAGTTCCTTACCTCCCCTCGTAGTTGAGGGAAAAATCTTAGTTCTTTCGTCTTTCAAGTTCCTCATAGTGACCAGCAGATATAAATCCCAAGTGACTCAAAGAATAGAGCTATGCTCCCCGGCAACGGCGCCAGAAATTAGTCTTGATAACCCACAAGTATAGGGGATCGCAACAGCTTTCGAGGGTAGAGTATTCAACCCAAATTTATTGATTCGACACAAGGGGAGCCAAAGAATATTCTCAAGTGTTAGCAGTTGAGTTGTCAATTCAACCGCACCTGGATAACTTAGTATCTGCAGCAAAGTATTTAGTAGCAAAGTAGTATGATAGTAATGGTAACAGTGGCAAAAGTAACGATAGCAGTTTTGTAGTAATTGTAACAGTAGCAACGGAAAAGTAAATAAGCGAAGCACAATATGTGAAAAGCTCGTAGGCATTGGATCAGTGATGGATAATTATGTCGGATGCGATTCCTCATGTAATAGCTATAACATAGAGTGACACAGAACTAGCTCCAGTTCATCAATATAATGTAGGCATGTATTCCGAATATAGTCATACGTGGTTATGGAAAAGAACTTGCATGACATCTTTTGTCCTACCCTCCCGTGGCAGCGGGGTCCTAGTGGAAACTAAGGGATATTAAGGCCTCCTTTTAATAGAGAACTGGACCAAAGCATTAGCACTTAGTGAATACATGAACTCCTCAATCTACGGTCATCACTAAGAAGTATCCCGATTATTGTCACTTCGGGGTTGTCGGATCATAACACATAATAGGTGACTATAGACTTGCAAGATAGGATCAAGAACTCACATATATTCATGAAAACATAATAGGTTCAGATCTGAAATCATGGCACTCGGGCCCTAGTGACAAGCATTAAGCATAGCAAAGTCATAGCAACATCAATCTCAGAACATAGTGGATACTAGGGATCAAACCCTAACAAAACTAACTTGATTACATGGTAAATCTCATCCAACCCATCACCGTCCAGCAAGCCTACGATGGAATTACTCACGCACGGCGGTGAGCATCATGAAATTGGTGATGGAGGATGGTTGATGATGACGACGACCATGAATCCCCCTCTCCAGAGCCCCGAACGGACTCCAGATCAGCCCTCCCGAGAGATATTAGGGCTTGCTGGCGGCTCCGTATCGTAAAACGCAATGAAACTTTATCTCTGATTTTTTTCTCCGTGAAACGGAATATATAGAGTTGGAGTTGAGGTCGGTGGAGCATCGGGGGGCCCACGAGACAGGGGCGCGCCCAGGGGGAGGGGGCGCGCCCCCCACCCTCGTGGACAGGGTGTGGGCCCCCTGGCCTTGATTCTTTCGTCAATATTTTTTATATTTTCCAAAAGTTATCTCCGTGGATTTTCAGGTCATTCCGAGAATGTTTGTTTTCTGCACAATAAACAACACCATGGCAGTTCTGCTGGAAACAGCGTCATTCCGGGTTAGTTTCATTCAAATCATGCAAGTTAGAGTTCAAAACAATGGCAAAAGTGTTTGGAAAAGTAGATACGTTGGAGACGTATCAAGTTCCCAAACATTATTGAGCTCGAATTGATGTAATTCCTCTTGCATCGCTTGAATCCACTTAGGCTCCAGAAATGCCTCATCAACTTTGGTGGGCTCTGTGATGGAGACAAAAACAAAGTTCCCACAAAAGTTAGATAAATGTGAAGCTTTTGAGTGTGTGAGAGGACCTGGTGCATTGATGCCATCGATGATTCTCCCAATCTGCACTTCATTTGCCACAAGAGGATGAGCGGGATGACGACTTTGATTGGGCTCAGCATTTTCTTCAGTGCCATTTCCTTAGATGCACCAGCATGATTTTCTTCACATTCTGGAATGACTTCCTCAGCAGATTCTTCAGTGGATATGACATCCTCAGTAACCTTGAACTTGATGGATTCCTCATGTGACATTTCATCTAGCACAGGAGGTAGGCGCTCTCTTTGCAAGCCGTTAGTTTCATCAAACCGCACATCTACAGTTTCAACAACCTTGTGGTGATAGGTGTTGAAGACTTTGTAGGTGTGTGAGTCCTTTCCGTAACCAAGCATAAAACCTTCATATGCTTTTGGTGCAAATTTAGTATTGTGATGAGGATCTCTAATCCAAAATTTAGCACCGAAGACTTTGAAATAAATCACATTGGGTGTCTTGTCAATGAGGAGTTCATATGAGTCTTCTTGAAGAATTTGTGAAGATATACCCTGTTGATGATGTGGCACACAGTATCAATAACCTCAGGCTAGAAGCGAGGAGGTGTATTGTATTCGGCAAACATAGTCCAAGCCATCTCAACAAGAGTCGTGTTCTTGCGCTCCACGACGCCATTCAGCTGAGGAGTGTAAGGGGCAGATAACTCGTGAGTAATACCAAGTTCATCAAGATAGTCATCAAGACCAGTATTCTTGAACTCGGTCCCATTGTCACTCCTAATGTGCTTGATCTTCACAGCGAAGTTAGTCGAGGCCCTTGAGGAAAATCATTTGAAGACTTCCTGCACTTCAGTTTTGTAAGTGATGATATGCACTGTGCAACGAGAATAGTCATCAACAATAACAAAGCCATATAGAGATGTTGCATTTGTTAGTGTGGCATAGTAAGTAGGGCCAAAGAGATCCACGTGAAGCAATTCAAAAGGACGACTGGTAGTCATGACAGTCTTCGAGGGGTGCTTGGCTCTGGTCATCTTTCCAGCCTCACAAGCCCCACAAAGATGATCTTTGAGGAATTTGACACCCACGATGCAGATGACGTGCTTCTTCTTTGCGAGAGTATGTAAGTTTCTCATGCCAGCATGCCCTAGTCGTCGATGCCATAACCAGCCTTCTGAAGCTTTTGCAAGTAGACATGTGGCAGGCTATGGTCCTACAGAGAAATCAACAATATACAAGTCTCCTCTCTTAAATCCTCCGAAGACTTTGGAATTGTCAGATTCCATTAGCACAATGTAGTGATATTTGCCAAAGACGACAACCATATCAAGATCACAAAGCATTGAGACAAACATGAGGTTGAATCCTAAGGACTCGACAAGCATGACTTTGTCCATGTGTCGATCCTTTGAGATCGTGTCGCGAGAAACCACGGCCACCTATGGGACTAGGCCCCTTGCAGGTTCGGCAGGGGGAGTCGCGCTGCACAAAGAGCAGAACAACGTGAAACAGCACGGGAGAGGTCACACGGGTAGTTTTACCCAGGTTCAGGCCACTGTGAGGCGTAAAACCCTACTCCTGCTTTGGTGGATTGATGGTGGAAAGGTGGTGGTAGTGCGTAGTACACTTGCCCGACAAGGGTTGCCTCGGGGCGACAACGACTACACGTGTATGGAGGGTGCGAGTGGTCTAGCTTTCCCACCTCGCAAACCCCTTCTATGGTTGCCATGGGCCTCCCTTTATAAGTTAAGGGGTCACCACAGTCGCAAATTAGTCATTAGACACTGATATGATAGCAAATAGTGCTATCATACCTAACTTTGCAGGCTGACAGTGCGCATTTAATGCGCCGCTTAGTGTCACGTTGTTGGTTACCCGGCAAGTGCGCATTTAATGCGCCTCTTAGTGTCACGTTGTTGGTTGCCCGGCAAGCCTTGCCGGGCTAATTCGCCAGCTCCACGCCTGCTCGCTTGACACGTCACTGGACGGGTGTCATCTGTGGGTTTCCTTGGTAGGAAGTCTCTGCCATGTGGCGAATGGTTGCCACTTAATCACTTCGCAGTTTGACACCGCACTGATCGACAACGTGGGTTGAGGTGGAGTAATCGGTGAGGTAATCTGGTCTCCGCGAGTCCCGGGAGGCCCTGCCTGGACGTCTTGGTCATCTCCCTCTGGGGGTGGCCTCGCCCCTTGCCGGACCCGCCTGCCCAGCAATGGGGGCTTCTCTCTTGATGATATCTGGCTCCTCTGTCTTGGCCTTGGGTCCTTTCGATCTGTTGGTTGGTTCTTCGAGTTTCTTGGTATCTTGTTCGTCTTGTTCTTATGCTTCAATTCTAATCTTGTGCATGTGCACAATCAAGGCAACAGGCCTCGGGTTTGTTGCACCGACAGAAGCCCCCGGGCCTGCCCCGAACGCGCTGTCGAGTGTCGTCGGGGTAGGGCCTAAGAAGTGCATAGGCTGCACTGCTGAAAAGGATGGTCTCTTGAGATCTTCTTTGCTTCTTCATTAGTCTTGATTTCAGGCCAGTTCCCGATTTCCCTGCATGTCGTGCGAAGCCAATAGTGGTGGGGCCGCTCCAGTAATGGCATGTGAACGACTTTAATGCGCGGGATAGAAACTGCCAATTCACTCTTCCCACCATGCCCTAATCCTTAGCCACGTACGCCACATGCATCGTGCGGGGTAGGTAATGGAGGCGCGTGGCATGGGAGAGCATAATGGCGACGGCCCGGATTCCTTGAACTGCTGGAGGAGGGCGGTGGTTGCTTGTTGCGGATCCAGCCCCCAGTCCCCCATTCACCTATAAAAGTAAGAGCGGGGGAGGAGTGGAGGCATCCAACTGCATCCTCCTCCTCTTCTGTCTTGCTCCATCTTGAATATGCCGGAAAGGGGAGCCTGGGGATGGCCTCCGGGCTTTAGCTTCGAGTTGATGATGCCGAACGAGGGTGTCAGCGCTCGGGGAATGAGCTTGGTCCTAGTCCAAGGTAAAAGGTTTGGGACCGCTGGAAATCCCAGTACGGCCCCTCTCCTCGGAGCTGGGGTTGATGTTGATGAGGGGCGTGCCTTGGCTGTTCACCGTCTCTCCGAAGGGGGCGCCGGACAGGAGTCTTGGTGCTTCCCGGGAATGACGGTGATGGAGAGAAAATGAGGGAAGGCGGAGGGTGGCGAGTGGCGAGGGTCCAGGTTGGAGTATGATGGTGTGGATGCCTTCGCCTCCGACCGGCGACCTGCCACCTCGTCTTTTGTCCCTCCCTTCCCTCCTCGACACCATCATCACCAGCCTCTTTGGGCTATATCCGGGGAGGGACATCTCCTTGGTGCCTCCACATTTCCTCTAGTGATCTCTCGACCGAGCCCCTGCGAATGGTCCCTCCAGGGCTCGAGCGTTGCCTTCTCGCTGGTGGAGGCGGCCCGGGGTGCTCCGTGCTACGTATTGAGCTTGCATTGATTTTCCTTGAAGAGGAAAGGGTGATGCAGCAATAGTAGCGTAAGTATTTCCCTCAGTTTTTGAGAACCAAGGTATCAATCCAGTAGGAGGCTCCTCAAAATCCCACGCACCTACACAAACAAACAAAGAACTCGCAACCAACGCAATAAAGGGGTTGTCAATCCCTTCACGGCCACTTGCGAAAGTGAGATCTGATAGAGATAGTATGATAAGATAAATATATTTTTGGTATTTTATAATATAGATTGGAAAAGTAAAGATGCAAGTAAAAGTAGATTGAAAGCTTATATGATAAAAGATAGACCCGGGGGCCATAGGTTTCACTAGTGGCTTCTCTCAAGATAGCATAAGTATTACGATGGGTGAACAAATTACTGTCGAGCAATTGATAGATAAGCGAATAATTATGAGATTATCTAGGCATGATCATGTATATAGGCATCACGTCCGTGACAAGTAGACCGACTCCTGCCTGCATCTACTACTATTACTCCACACATCAACCGCTATCCAGCATGCATCTAGAGTATTAAGTTCATAAGAACAGAGTAATGCATTAAGAAAGATGACATGATGTAGAGGGATAAACTCAAGCAATATGATATAAACCCCATCTTTTTATCCTTGATGGCAACAATACAATACGTGCCTTGCAACCCCTGCTGTCACTGGGTAAGGACACCGCAAGATTGAACCCAAAGCTAAGCACTTCTCCCATGGCAAGAAAGATCAATCTAGTAGGCCAAACCAAACTGATAATTCGAAGAGACTTGCAAAGATAACTCAATCATACATAAAAGAATTCAGAGGAGATTCAAATATTTCTCATAGATAAACTTGATCATAAACCCACAATTCATCGGATATCGACAAACACACCGCAAAAAGAGTTACATCAAATAGATCTCCACAAGAGAGGGGGAGAACATGGTATTGAGATCCAAAAAGAGAGAAGAAGTCATCTAGCTAATAACTATGGACCCGAAGGTCTGTGGTAAACTACTCAAAACTCATCGGAGGGGCTATGGTATTGATGTAGAAGCCCTCCATGGTCGATCCCCACTCCGACGGAGCGCCGGTGAAGGCTCCAAGATGGGATCTCGCGGATACAGAAGGTTACGGCGATGGAAATTGTTTTTCGTTAGCTCCCTGGATGTTTTCGGGGTACGTGGGTATATATAGGAGGAAGAAGTAGGTCGGTGGCCGCCCGAGGGGCCCACGAGACAGGGGGCGCGCCCTCCTATCTCGTGACCGCCTCGGCTGCTTCTTGGCTTGCACTCCAAGTCCTTTGGATCACGTTCGTTCCAAAAATCACGCTCCCGAAGGTTTCATTCCGTTTGGACTCCGTTTGATATTCCTTTTCTTCGAAATACTCAAATAGGCAAAAAAACAGCAATACGGGCTGGGCCTCCGGTTAGTAGGTTAGTCCCAAAAATGATATAAATGTGTAAAATAAAGCCCATAAACATCCAAAAGGGGTAATATAATAGCATGTAACAATCAAAAATTATAGATACGTTGGAGACGTATCAAGCATCCCCAAGCTTAATTCCTGCTCGTCCTCGAGTAGGTAAATGATAAAAACAGAATTTTTGATGTCGAATGCTACCTAGCATAATTCTCAGTGTAATTTTCTTTATTGTGGCATGAATGTCCAGATCCAAATGATTCAGAATAAAAGTTCATATTGACATAAGAAATAGTAATACTTCAAGCATACTAATAAAAGCAATCATGTCTTCTCAAAATAACATGGCTAAGGAAAGTTATCCCTACAAAATCATATAGTCTGGTTGTTGCTCTATCTTCATCACACAAAGTATTTAATCATGCACAACCCCGATGAAAAGCCAAGCAATTGTTTCATACTTTAGTAATCTCAAACTTTTTCAACTTTCACGCAATACATGAGCGTGAGCCATGGACATAGCACTATATGTGGAATAGAATGGTGGTTGTGGAGAAGACAAAAAAGGAGAAGATAGTCTCACATCAACTAAGCGTATCAACAGGCTATGGAGATGCCCATTAATAGATATCAATGTGAGTGAGTAGGGATTGCCATGCAACGGATGCACTAGAGCTATAAGTGTATGAAAGCTCAACAAAAGAAACTAAGTGGGTGTGCATCCAACTCGCTTGCTCACGAAGACCTAGGGCATTTTGAGGAAGCCCATCATTGGAATATACAAGCCAAGTTCTATAATGAAAAATTCCCACTAGTATATGAAAGTGACAACATAGGAGACTCTCTATCATGAAGATCATGGTGCTACTTTGAGGCACAAGTGTGGTAAAAGGATAGTAGCATTGTACCTTCTCTCTTTTTCTCTCTTTTTTTCTTCTTTTTTTCAATCCTTTTTTTTCTTTTTTTTCTTTTGGCCTTTCTCTTTTTTTTGTCCTTTCTCCCTTTTTTCTTTTGTAAAGTTCGAAGTCTCATCCCAACTTGTGGGGGAATCATAGTCTCCATCATCCTTTCCTCACTTGGACAATGCTCTAATAATGAAGATCATCACACATTTATTTACTTACAACTCAAGATTACAACTCAATACTTAGAACAAGATATGACTCTACATGAATGCCTCCGGCGGTGTACCGGGATATGCAATGAATCAAGAGTGACATGTATGAAAATTATGAAGGTGGCCTTGCCGCAAATACGATGTCAACTACATGATCATGCAAAGAGCAATATGACAATGATGATGCGTGTCATATAAACGGAACGATAGAAAGTTGCATGGCAATATATCTCGGAATGGCTATGGAAATGCCATAATAGGTAGGTATTGTGGCTGTTTTGAGGAAGGTATATGGTGGGTGTATGGTACCGGCGAAAGTTGCGCGGCACAAGAGAGGCTAGCAATGGTGGAAGGGTGAGAGTGCGTATAATCCATGGACTCAACATTAGTCAAAAGAACTCATATACTTATTGCAAAAATCTACAAGTCATCAAAAACAAAGCATTATGCGCATGCTCCCAGGGGGATAGATTGGTAGGAAAAGACCATCGCTCGTCCCCGACCGCCACTCATAAGGAAGGCAATCAATAAATAAAATTGTGCTCCAACTTCATCACAAAGCGGTTCACCATACGTGCATGCTACGGGAATCACAAACTTCAACACAAGCATTCTTTAAATTCATAATCACCCAACTAGCATGACTTTGATATCACTACCTCCATATCTCAAAACAATTATCAAGTATCAAATTGATCATAGCATCCAATTCACTTCCTATGATAGTTTTTATTATACCCAACTTGGATGCCTACCATTCTAGGACCAATTTTATAACCATAGAAAATACCATGCTGTTCTAAAAGACTCCCAAAATAATATAAGTGAAGCATGAGAGACTAGCAATTTCTAAAAAATTAAGCCACCACCGTGCTCTAAAAGATATAAGTGAAGCACTAGAGCAAAAACTATCTAGCTCAAAAGATATAAGTGAAGCACATAGAGTATTCTAATAAATTTCAATCAAGTAGGCTTCTCCCAAAAGGTGTGTACAGCAAGGATGATTGTGGTAAACAAAAAAGCAAAGACTAATATCATACATGACGCTCCAAGCAAAACACATATCATGTGGCGAATAAAAATATAGCTCCAAGTAAAGTTACCAATGAACGAAGACGAAAGAGGGGATGCCTTCCCGGGGCATCCCCAAGCTTAGGATTTTTTGCTATTCTTGAATGTCTTGGGGTGCCATGGGAATCCCCAAGCTTAGGCTTTTGCCACTCCTTATTCCATAGTCCATCAAATCTTTACCCAAAACTTGAAAACTTCACAACACAAAACTCAACAGGAAATCTCATAAGCTCTGTTCGTGAAAGAAAACAAAACCACCACATAAGGTACTGTAATGAACTCATTCTTTATTTACATTGGTGTTAAACCTACTGTATTCCAAGTTCTCTATGGTTCATACCACTTAATACTAGCCATAGATGCATCAAAATAAGCAAACAACACAGGAAAAACAGAATATGTCAAAAACAGAACAGTCTGTAGCAATCCGTAACTAACGCAAACTTATGGAACTCTAAAAATACTACCAAAATAGGAAGTCCTGGGAAATTTATCTATTGATCAGAAGCAAAAGGAATAAACGCAAAATCTCGTTTCTGTGATTTAACAAAACTAATTTCGTGCGCACAAAGTTTCTGTTTTTTCAGCAGAATCAAATTAACTATCACCATAGGTTATCCTATAAGTTCTACTTGGCACAAACACTAATTAAAACATAAAAACACATCTAAACAGAAGGTAGATGCAAAATTTATTACTAAACAGAAACAAAAACAAAAAACACAAAAAAAATTGGGTTGCCTCCCAACTAGTGCTATCATTTAACGCCCCTAGCTAGGCATAAAAGCGAAGATAGATCTAAGTAGTGCCATCTTTGGCACTCGGAAAGAAAAGAGAAAATTTCCTTTCTATGGCATTCATCCTTCTATTTTGGGAAAGCACATTGCCATCAATGGAGGAGGTAATATTAAGCACGTTACAGAAATTTGCATCTAAACTAGACTTCATTTCTTTGATAATTTCGTTTTGATAAAAGCATAAGAGGGTGGTAGATTCAAACTTATCATTCATGGGGTGCCCAAATATAGATTTCATTCTTTCATAGGTATCTATAGCATCCCCTTCAAGAAAACATTCTTAAAAAATAGAATCTAGAACTTGCTTGAAAGAAGTGGGTAGGCCAACATAGAAACTTTTTAAGTAAACTTCAATTTGATATTGTGGCACATAGCTAGCCCAAATCCTTAATAACCTATCCCAAGCATCTTTCAAAGACTCATCAAGCAAATAGCAAAAAATTCCGGAGTCATCTTCATCAAAATTATTTAAGCTCTCATTGGTGACCTCGGTGGGTCTTTCCATAACATCTTTATTTATGAGCTTAGAGAGGATAGAGGGGTTATCCAAGGTACTAGAACCCTGGAAAGGACCCTTAGTTCTTTTTGATTCGGCCATGGCAACGGGAAGGCAAACGGAAAAGAGAGAGGAGAAGATTGGGAAAGAGAGGGCGAATAAAACGGCAAGGGTGAAGTGGGGGAGAAGAAAACGAGAGGCAAATGGCAAATAATGTAAATGCGAGCGAGATGAGTTTGTGATGGGTACTTGGTATGTCTTGACTTGAGCGAAGACCTCCCCGGCAACGGCGCCAGAAATCCTTCTTGCTACGTCTTGAGCTTGCATTGGTTTTCCTTGAAGAGGAAAGGGTGATGCAGCAATAGTAGCGTAAGTATTTCCCTCAGTTTTTGAGAACCAAGGTATCAATCTAGTAGGAGGCTCCTGAAAAGTCCCATGCACCTACACAAACAAACAAAGAACTCGCAACCAACGCAATAAAGGGGTTGTCAATCCCTTCACGACCACTTGCGAAAGTGAGATCTGATAGAGATAGAATGATAAGATAAATATATTTTTGGTATTTTATAATATAGATTGGAAAAGTAAAGATGCAAGTAAAAGTAGATTGAAAGCTTATATGATAAAAGATAGACCCGGGGGCCATAGGTTTCACTAGTGGCTTCTCTCAAGATAGCATAAGTATTACGGTGGGTGAACAAATTACTGTCGAGCAATTGATAGATAAGCGAATAATTATGAGATTATCTAGGCATGATCATGTATATAGGCATCACGTCCGTGACAAGTAGACCGACTCCTGCCTGCATCTACTACTATTACTCCACATATCGACCGCTATCTAGCATGCATAGAGTATTAAGTTCATAAGAACAGAGTAACGCATTAAGAAAGATGACATGATGTAGAGGGATAAACTCAAGCAATATGATATAAACCCCATCTTTTTATCCTCGATGGCAACAATACAATACGTGCCTTGCAACCCCTGCTGTCACTGGGTAAGGACACCGCAAGATTGAACCCAAAGCTAAGCACTTCTCCCATGGCAAGAAAGATCAATCTAGTAGGCCAAACCAAACTGATAATTCGAAGAGACTTGCAAAGAAAACTCAATCATACATAAAAGAATTCATAGGAGATTCAAATATTTCTTATAGATAAACTTGATCATAAACCCACAATTCATCGGATCTCGACAAACACACCGCAAAAAGAGTTACATCGAATAGATCTCCACAAGAGAGGGGGAGAACATGGTATTGAGATCCAAAAAGAGAGAAGAAGCCATCTAGCTAATAACTATGGACCCGAAGGTCTGTGGTAAACTACTCAAAACTCATCGGAGGGGCTATGGTGTTGATGTAGAAGCCCTCCATGGTCGATCCCCACTCCGACGGGGCGCCGGCGAAGGCTCCAAGATGGGATCTCGCGGATACAGAAGGTTACGGCGATGGAAATTGTTTTTCGTTGGCTCCCTGGATGTTTTCGGGGTACGTGGGTATATATAGGAGGAAGAAGTAGGTCGGTGGCCGCCCGAGGGGCCCACGAGACAGGGGGGCGTGCCCTATAGGGGTGGGCGCGCCCTCCTATCTCGTGGCCGCCTCGGCTGCTTCTTGGCTTGCACTCCAAGTCCTCTATATCATGTTCGTTCCAAAAATCATGCTCCCGAAGGTTTCATTCCGTTTGGACTCCATTTGATATTCCTTTTCTTCGAAATACTAAAATGGGCAAAAAAACAGCAATATGGGCTGGGCCTCCGGTTAGTAGGTTAGTCCCAAAAATGATATAAATGTGTAAAATAAAGCCCATAAACATCCAAAAGGGGTAATATAATAGCATGGAACAATCAAAAATTATAGATACATTGGAGACGTATCACTCTGCCCCGCTCCTACGCTTATCCTCCAAACCTACGCCAGCCCCGGTCTCGTTCGGCCACTTCCGAGCGGGCCGTGGCGGGACCGGGGTGGGTTCCCACCTGGGTTCTTTTCTCGTCTTTTCCTGCTTCCGCCGCAGTGCCTGGGGGAGGGAAAACGAAAAGAGGAGATCACGGGGCACTTATCTTTTTTCAATTCTTAAATCTATAGGCACTTGCCAAATTTTAATTCAAATAATGTAATCTCTCATGTCCATGTTTGTGTTCTGTAATGCTTGTACTTGTATCAGCATATTAATGAAAAAGATGAACCTTGTCGGGAACTCGTGCATTTATATGTCCATGTAGAGGTGAGATACCTCTTTAGTGTAAATAAACGAGTTTGTCCCGACAGGCTATCATGTCGGCCCCCTTTTTTGTCTGCCGGAGAACATCATCTGCCAGGTTACAGGCGGAGGGGCCAGCCCCCCGCCAACTTCCTTTTATCAAAGGCAACTACGACCATCCTGACCAAAGTAGCATTCAGGTCAGGAATGGGAGCACCTAAGTCTAGAAGGAGCGGCGAGGTTTTCCAATGCACAAGTTATAGCTTACAGAACACGAATGGACAAGAGGTGGTACTTATCTGTTTGGCTTGCTGGGATCACAGTGTCGGGCAACCTTCTCAACTCCTTGTCGAAGCCAAGTCCATAGAAAGAACCTGCAGCTTCATGCAGATGAGAATGAATGCAGGATGTGATCCTATCTATTTGCATATGCAGATGCTCATGAAAATTCTTATGCAGTCATCTAGAATGCTCATGCATGCATGTAATCTAGGTTGGGGGCCCCTATAGCGCTTCTTTATTTTCTCTTGCACGGGGTCATCGCCCCGGCTTTGTACAAGGGGCTACATGCAACTGAGGCAAGGCATGTACAAATGGGAGGTTGCCAGCCTCGTGCCTTATGGGTAGAACTTGCGGAGATGCTCAATATTCCATGAGTTTTGCAACAGAGTGCCATCTCCAGTCTCCAGGCGAGCTGCGCCGGGCCTGGTGACTCGTACTACCTGGTAAGGGCCTTTCCACTTTGGTGACAACTTGTGTGTACCCTTGGCGGACTGAATGCGCCTAAGGACAAGGTCACCTTCCTCAAAACATCAGGCATGAACCCTGCAGCTATGATAGCGACGCAGGGCTTGCTGATAGCGTGCAGCATGTGTAGCAGCCCGGAGACAGTTCTCCTTGAGTAGCACAGCGTCATCACGCCGGTGCAGATCTTGTACGATTTCATCGTAAGCAAGTACTCGAGGTGACCCGTAAATGAGTTCCGTGGGGATAGCTGCTTCTACCCCGTAAACCAGGGAGAAGGGAGTCTGCCTGGTAGCTCATTTTGGTGTCGTTCTGAGGGACCAGAGAACTACCGGCAGCTCCTCGATCCACCGGTCGTCGTGCTTCTGCAGTGTATCAAAGGTTCTTGTCTTGAGTCCACATAGCACTTCAGTGTTCGCCCTCTCAGCTTGTCCATTGCTCCGGGGGTGTTCCACAGAGGCGAATGAGATCTTGCATCCGAGGGCATGAACATATTGCATGAAGGAACGACTCGTGAAGTGGATGTTGTTGTCGGTGATGATCCTTGCCGGAACCCCGAAACGACACACCAGATCTTTCAAGAACTTGATAGCTGACTGAGTAGTCACCTTTCTCAGGGCAGTCACTTCCGGCCACTTTGTAAACTTGTCGATGCCAACGAACAATAATTCAAAGCCCCCAATTGCTTGGGGGAAAGGGCCGAGGATATCGAGCCCCCAGACTGAAAATGGCCTTGATAGAGGGATTGTTCGAAGCGCTTGGGCAGGCAGGTGGGTTTTCTTGGAATGGAACTGGCAGGCTTCACACTTAGTAACTAGCTCGACCGCATCTTGGAGTGTTGTGGGCCAATAGAATCCTTGCCAGAATGCATTCCCAACTAACGCCCTTGATCCAATGTGGGAGCCGCACATTCCGTTGTGTATCTCAGCCAGCAGTTCCTTTCCTTCTTCCCGGCAGACACACTTAAATTTCACACTGTTGGGCCTCCTTCTGTACAGAGTGTCATCAACAAACTGATACATGCTAGCCCTCCGGGCTACTCTTTCATCTTCGTCTTGATTGGGGGGAAGCTCTCTGGTTTGGAGGAAGCTGACAATGTGCCTTCCCCAAGTTGGAGCATGTGGCTCGGCAACAAGGACTAGCGGCACCTCCTCTGCTGCAGGAGCACCAGCCTCATACACGAGGTCCATGGACCCGGCTGGAGGGGAGGGTCCAGCAGGCTGTGAGGAGTTGTTTCCGGTAGGGTCTCTGCCAGGAGCACACGGCTCTACCGGGAGAGGCTTTCCGGTGTCCAACTTTTTCCTCTTCCGGGCCATTGTTGCTGGGGATACGGAGGGCTGAGTAAGACGGAGAACAAAAGTCCCTGGTTTCATAGGAAGCTTCTGCGCAACACACTTTGAGAGATAATCAGCAATGTTGTTTTCCGCGCGGGGTACGTGCTTTGTTTGTAATCCGTCAAAGTGCTCCTCCAATCTTCTCACTTCCTTGATGTATGCCTCCATCAATGTACTTTGATAATACTTGTTAACTTGCCTCACCACCAACTGTGAATCTCCTCGAATGATTAGCTTCTTAATTCCCAACTCTGCTGCGATTTTGAGCCAGGCAAGGAGCCCTTCATACTCTGATGTATTGTTGGTTGCTTCTTCTCGTGCAAAATGCATTTGGACGACGTACTTCAAGTGCTCCTCAGAGGGGGCGACAAGAAGCACGCCAGCCCCCGCACCTTGCAGGGAAAAAGCACCATCAAAATACATAATCCATTCTTGGGGGGATTCCTTGCCAGGGATAACTATTTCTGTCACTTCCTCATCAGGGTTTGGCTTCCATTCTGCAATAAACTCTGCCAACGCCCTGCTCTGGACAGTTGATGTGCTCTCAAATCTCAAACCAAAGCTGGATAGCTCCAAAGCCCATTCCACTATTTTTCCGGTAGCCTCTGGGTTTCGGAGTATCCGTTGCAACGGGAAATGAGTAACAACCATGATCTCATGGGCTTGGAAGTAGTGGTGCAGTTTCCTTGAAGCCATGATGAGGCCAAAGATCAACTTTTGCACGCCAGAGTACCTCGACCTAGCCCCCTGTAACAAGGAGCTGACGAAGTACACTGGGCGCTGCACCACTTTCTTCCTTGTCGCATCCTTGGGGTTGTCATTGTTGCGGTGCTTGCTGCTATTTTGATCCTCATATGTCCCTGCTGGCCTCTGATCACTCTCTTCTCATCCACTTCTCGCTGTGCTACCAAGGCAGCACTGACCACTTGGTTGGTTGCCGCTAAGTATAGCAACAACGGCTCCTGGGGATTGGGTACAACTAGGGCAGGCACAGAGGACAGGTAGGTCTTCAATTCTTGCAAAGTTGCATCTGCTTCAGGGGTCCACTTCATGGGACCTGCCTTCTTCAAAATCTTGAAGAACGGCATGGCACGCTCGCGGACTTGGAGATGAATCTTCTTGGCGCGGCAACACATCCCATCAGGCGCCTCACATCTTTGACTGTCCTTGGCGCTTGGATCTGCTCAATGGACTTGATCTTGTCGGGATTGTCTTCGATTCCCCTGTGGGACACAAAGTATCCAAGCAGCTTGCCGGAGGGAACGCCAAACACACACTTCTCTGGGTTTAGCTTCAAGTTGATCTTGCATAGATCTGCAAACGCCTCCTCCAAATCCTGAATGAGAGTTGCTCTATCCTTGGTTTTGACCACAGTTTCATCCATATAAGCCTCAACGTTTCTGTGTAGCTAAGGTTAAAAACTAATCTGGACCGCCCTTGCAAAAGTGGACCCGGCACGCTTTAATCCGAATGGCATGCGGACAAAGCAGTACGTACCACATAGAGTGGTGAATGATGTCTTCCACTCGTCTTCTTTGAACATGAAGATTTGGTGGTACCCCGAATAGGCATCCAGGAATGAGAGCAAATCACAACCTGAAGTGGAGTCCACTATCTGATCAATACGCGGCAAGGGGAACAGGTCCTTTGGGCAAGCCTTGTTGAGGTCTATGAAATCGATGCACAGCCTCCACTTCCCCTTTGCCTTCTGGACCACCATTGGGTTTGCTAGTCAAGTGGGATGTAGCACTGCTTTGACCAAACCAGCTGCCTCAAGCTTCTTAATTTCTTCTGCAATAAACTGATGCCTCTCCAAGGCCTGCTTCCGGAATTTTTGTTTAACAGGTCTGGCGTGTGGGCAGACAGCAAGGTGGTGCCCGGTTACATCCCTAGGAACACCGGGGATATCAGATGGTTGCCAAGCAAACACATAAATATTCGCCCGCAGGAAGGCAACGAGGGCGCTTTCCTATTTTTCATCGAGGGTGGCGCTGATGGTGAAAGTACCATCAATGCCAGCCAGCCCTACCGGAACCTTTTTCACTTGCGGAGCAGCAACCTTGGATCTCTTGCTGTTGGAACACTCCGGCACGTCGTCAATGGGTGTCGTGCACTCGGAGGGGGCACGCTTCCCGGACTCTTTGCCGGAGGTCCTAAAATCATGTTTCTTCCCTTTGTTTTCCTTGGCGGGAACCGTTGTCGCCGCCGCCTTTGCCACGACTGCGTCCAGGTACATCTTGTCCACACAAATGATGGCATCTTTCTCATCTGATGGGATGGTGAGGAATCCCAGTGGCCCATGCATCTTCAGGGTGTTGTAGGCATAGTGGGATGCCGCCATGAATTCAGCCAAGGCCAGGCGTCCAAGGATCCCATTGTACGGCAGGGGGAGATCAACTACGTCAAACACAATCTTCTCGGTCTGGTAGTTAAGCTCTCCCCCAAATGTTACTGGCAACGTAATCTTCCCCTTAGGATGACTCCTGACGGGGTTGACTCCTTGAAACACGTCAGTATCCTCTAGCTCTTCCTCTACTATTTGAAGCTTGCTAATAACTGCTGGGGAAATCAGATTCAGTCCGGCCCCACCGTCCATGAGCATCTTTGTGACCTTGAGGTTGTGAATTGTTGGAGAAACCAACAAAGGCAGGCATCCTACTGCAGTGGTATGGCTAGGATGATCCTCTTCATCAAATATGATGGGTTTACGGGACCATTTAAGTGGCTTCCGGGCCTCTGACGCTAGTTCCACGGCATTGACTTCCCGTGCCCATCGCTTGAGTTGGCGGTGGGAGGTGTGCAAAGATGCACCCCCGTCAACGCACAGGGCATCTGTGGCCTTCTGAAACTCTTGCTCACTGGTTTCCTCTTCATCCCCTTTATCACTCACATCATCACAGACTTCCTTCTCTTGGTCCCTGGCGGGTTTTCCTTTATTCCGAAAGGGCTTGCCGGGGAAATTTGCTCCATCACCTCGGCCCTTACTGGCAGCGACGTTCTGACCCTTTTCCTTATCATGCTTCTCATATTTTGCTCTCTGTCTCTTGACCAACTGCTCAACCTGATAGCACTCCTAAAGGTCGTGGCCTTTGGTCTGGTGGATCTTGCAGTACGGCCCATCGCCCTTCCCGGCCTTCTTGGCAGCTGCAGCTTCCCGGCAATCGGCGCACATGGCAACCTCCTTGCCGGGGGCCTCAGTCTTTGCGATCTTGCCGGTACTTGGGGTTCCTGACCCTTCAACAGTCAACACTGCCTTATCCCTCCGCTTCTTACTGCGCTTCTCAACCTCCTTCTGACTGGTGGATTCATCATCATCCTTTGAATCAACATCAATGCAATCTTCCTCTCTGGGCAACTTCCTCCCTTCCTCCATCCGTCACAGTCTTGGGCAACCGCACGTTCATCTTAGAACGGATCCGGCAGTTGTGCACATTGGACTGGAAGGCAGCTATCACGGATGCCGGATGGATATTTGGAATATTTCTATGAACTTTGCTGAATCTCTGTAGATACTTACGGAGGGTTTCTCCTTCCTTCTGTTGGAGAAGCTGCAGATTACTGGGACGGCCTGGCTCCTGGTGGCCACCGGTGAAAGCGCCGATGAACTCATGGCACAAGTCTGCCCATGACGAAATAGAGTTCTCCGGCAGGTGCATCAACCAAGACCTCACATTGGATTTGAGGGCCAATGGGAAGTAGTTGGCGAACACCTTCTCATCTCTTCCCCCGGCAGCCTAAACAGCGATGGTGTAGATGCTCGGGAACTCTGTCGGGTTCAGCCTCCCGTCGTACTTCTCAGGTATCTGGCTTGAATGTGCGAACGGGCGGCCAACAGACTTGTCGCAGCTCATGGGTGAAGGCAGGGCAGCCAACCTTGAAGGGCAGGGGCCCGTCAACACCGAGAGTGGGCTCGTCAATGTCGGGGCTGTCGCGCCCGCCGACTCAGAGGAGGTTGTCGTGGCGTTGCTCGATGATGCACACGCCTCCTCTTTGCCTATCTTTCGGGGTTCACCGTTGGCCTGGACGTGCTTGAGGATCAAAAGAGGCCATCGAGATGTCATTGGGGTCTTGATTTGGTCGCGCCCGTGCTGGCTGCCACTGTTGGGACTGCATCGTATGGACGGCTCCCTTCGTGTGGGCAGCAGCATGGGCCGTTGCCGTCGCTTGGGGAGGTCGCAGCGGTGCAGCTCGTCGTGAGCCCTCAACTTCCGCGAAACTGAGCAGACTTTGGATGGTGGCACCTCATTCATCCATCTGCTCGGCCGCTGGTGGAAACCTCAGCAGTAGCTGAGCCCGCGCCATGGCCTCCGAGGCCGTGCTCGGCATAGATGATGATGAAGTCGATCGCGCCGTCGCTCGGCTCATGATGGAGCCCCAAACGTTTGTGGTTGACTATTACCACACATTTCATCGAAATATCTATCCATTCCTTGTAAAAGGCATGAGAATTTACTAAATGGCACGGGCATCATTTTCCAGACGGTTCTTGTGCACCCTTTCATGCACCGATTGTGTGAACTTGAATTATGTGCATTAATGCCTAGAAAATGCACATAATCCCCTAAATATGGTAAATGAACCCGGAAAAGTGTCAGATTTGAACATGGTGATTTGCAGGGTGTATGTTCATCATAGAAAAAACTCATGGACAAAGGACAAAGGAAATTTGGATCCCCTTCAATCTTGGTGATTTCCCTCTTGAAACCATGAAACTTCCTCGGTGATGGTTCGATTTATGAAAGGCGTGCATGATGACATTAGAAAAGCATTCTCAAATTTTTACCAGGGCATGGTGAGACCATACCATGGCACCATGCCAGGCGTCATGTTTTTCAAGCATTTATTTCATTTTTTGTATAGATGTTAACCCAGTAAACGATGCATTTATGGTTGACTATTGCCACACATTTCTTTGAAATATCTATCCATTCCTTGTAAAAGGCATGAGAATTTACTAAATGGCACGAGGATGGTTTTCTAGACCATTCTTGTGCACCTTTTCATGCATCGATTGTTCAAATTTGAATTATGTGCATTAATGCCTAGAGAATGCAAATAATCCCCTAAATATGGTAAATGAACCCGAAAAAGTGTCAAATTTGAATGTGGTGATTTGCACGGTGTATGTTCATCGTAGAAAAACACTCATGGACAAAGGACAAAGGAAATTTGGATCCCCCTTCAATCTTGGTGATTTCCCCCTCGAAACCATGGAACTTCCTCGGTGATGGTTCGATTTATGAAAGGCGTGCATGACGACATAAGGAAAACATTCTCAAATTTTTACCAGGGCACAGTGAGGCCATACCATGACACCATGCCGGGCGTCATGTTTTCCAAGCATGTATTTTATTTTTGTATAGTTGTTAACCCAGTAAACGATGCATTTATGGTTGACTATTGCCACACATTTCCTTGAAATATCTGCCCATTCCTTCTAAAAGGCATGAGAATGTACTAAATAGTACGAGGATGGTTTTCCAGACCATTCTTGTGCACCTTTTCATGCACCGATTGTTCGAATCTAAATTATGTGCATTAATGCCTAGAAAATGCAAATAATCCCCTAAATATGGTAAATGAGCCCAGAAAAATGTCAAACTTGAACACGTTGCATCTGAAGCAGTATGTTGATCGTTGGAAAAAACTGAACGACAAACTAGGACGGAAATTTGGATTCCCCTTCAATCTTGGTGATTTCCCTCTCGAAAGCATGGAACTTCCTTGGTGATGGTTCGATTTGTGAAGGGTGTGCATGACGACATTAATCAAACCTTCTCAGCTTTTAACCAGGGCACGGTGAGGCCATACCATGATGGCACCATGCTAGGCGTCATGTTTTTCAAGCACGTATTTCATTTTTCTATAGTTGCTAACCCAGTAAATGACGCGTTTGGGTTGACTATTGCCACGCATTCCCTTGAAATCTCTGCTCATTCCCTGTAAAAGGATTGAGAATTTACTAAATACCATGAGTATGGTTTTCTCAGACCATTCGTGTGCACCTTTTCATTCACCGGTTGTTTGAATTTGAATTATGTGGATTAATGCCTAGAAAATGAACATAATCCCCTAATATGGTAAATGAGCCCGGAAAAATGCCAAATTTGAGCACGTTGCATTCGAGGGGGTATGTTGATTGTAGAAAAAACTGAATGACAAGCTTGGAAGGAAATTTGGATTCCCGGCCCCTTCAATCTAGCTGATTCCCCTTGAAACCATGAAATTTCCTAGGTGATGGTTCGATTTATGAATGGCATGCATGACGACATAAGACAAACATTCTCATTTTTTTTACCACGGCATGGTGAGGCCACACATTTCCTTGAAATATTTGCCAATTCCTTGTAAAAGGCATGAGAAATTACTAAATAGCATGATCATGGTTTTCCAGACCGTTCTTGTGCACCTTTTTCGATTGTTTGAATTTGAATTATGTGCATTAATGCCTAGAAAATGCACATAATCCCCTAAATATTGTAAATGAACCCGGAAAAGTGCTAAATTTGAACACGGTGATTAGCAGGGTTTATGTTCATCGTAGAAAAAACCTCATGGATAAAGGACAAAGGAAATTCAGATTCCCATTCAGTCTTGGTGATTTACTATCGCACACGATTCATCTCTGTCGCCTCTGCGAACCGTGTGTGTTGCAAAAGGAAAAAAGAAAACCCTCGCCCCCTTCATCCCCACCCACTCGCCACGGACTCCTCCGCAACTCTGCACCTCATCAACTTCTATCGCGGTGGCCACCTTAAGCTCGATGGCGCTATTGTCGGCGGGCGGAGGTCGCGCTCCAAACGGCAGGGGATTTCGCCCCTACCGCTTTCTGCCGCCTATCTGCACCGACATTCTAGACTCTGGTCGACTCGGGTTTTCTGCGGGATTTGCCCGGGGATTTTTCTCATGGAGAAGGTAATCAACTTAGCAAAACATTCACTCATCTCTTATCGCAGTCCGTCCGTCGCTGTTAATCAACCAGTGGAAATCACCATGGAATCATTTTGTTCTAGCTGATTCGTGGGTGTTCATTCATGTGTCCACAGTGCAAGCACAAATCGGGCAAGTGTGGTCGCGGCCAGTCGGAAACGAAGTTCTATCTCACCATTCCGGATGACTTCAGGGAGCGCTCGGTATGTTCAATCTCAACCTACCACGGTCGGCATGGCCTAAATATGTGATATACCGTCTGTTTCTACATTATCTATATATTTGCATCAAATCTTTGTTACATTATCTATTTTTAATTATATATTTTTGTACTTGCTTTCATCTATATATTGATCTATTCTATCAGTTACTCCCACATTTGCATCTTGCTCTGTTATTTCAATATATCTAATTTAGGAGCTTAATTTTCATTTCATGCAGTACATCCCTTGCTTTGCAAGAACAGGAGTAGAAGGAATCTTGGGCTTTACTTTGTTGATGACTCACAGGATGTCATATTGACAACGCTGCATGGACATACAATGACGGTTAGGATAAAACTTGATAAAGATGGTCACTCCTATTTTAATGCGGACCTTTGGAGAAAAATGTCTAAGTGTTATGAACTAAAAGCTGGCAATAAAATTCTAGTGCGTCCACCACAGCCTGGTCTAACTAACATGGATGTTTACTTCCCCAACTCATCAGCCAATCAAATTCTGATCGAGGTTAGTGTCCTTTCAACTTTCTCCATGCTGTCATATTACTTAAAAAATCAAGGAATTTGTTCTGACTAATTGATCACTATTTATGCAACCAATTGTGATTTCATTTTCTAACTCCATTCCTAGGCAATAACAAATTCTATTTACCAAATTATGCGCATTATATATTCTTCTGCCATGTTCGGAATAAATAATACCTTTCCACCTTTTAAGCAGGATATGTTGGATGCATAGTGAATGATCAGTATGTTACTAAGCATACCAAATTTCACTGGAAGGACTTGAAGCATGTCATAAACTTTGTTGATAATCTGACAGAGATAGCACAACGTATGAACGCTGGATTTTGGATGGGATTAATTATACCTATGGTGCACACATTGAACAAGACCAATTGTGTGCACAAAACGCTGGTAAAAAGTCTTATTTTAATGTTGATGCTCATAAACTATATATATCTTCAACAATATGTTACAATTGGTTTTTATTCTACATTTCAACAGAAATTGCCCGCTGTAGCAGTTCCTGGTTCGATTTCCCGGCGTGGTCGAATTACACTTGTGCCTGCTAATAACGCAAAGTGATTGCAAGGTACTGCATTTCCCACAGAAATGGAACCATTCAAATTAACAAGTTCTCGCTTGTCGTGGCAATGCATCCATATTGGAAAAATGGAGACACTATTCTACTCATGTTCTATCAAGGCACAAGAGGGCTCTTCCCTTTCACTGACGAGATGCCGAGTCGCCGTGATCAAGCTGCTTCCAGCGGATAGTTGTGGTTGTTGGCCCTCAGCCTCTTAAAATGTGCTATCTATTACTATGTTAAGTATGTAGATATGGACCATATGGTTGTTGGTCGTTAGCCTCTTAAAATTTGATAGTTTTTACTATGTTAAGTATCTAGATATGGACCATATGGTTGTCAAAACTGTGTTACGAAGATCCTCCTTTTGTCAAATAGTGTAACCACTATATATATGTTACTCAAATGATGTTAGCCAAGTTCTTAAATTTTCATGGAAAGTATTAGTATCGTACACAGTTCTTTGAGTTTAAGCGTCTGCCCGATGTCCAGAAGGCATTTGCATATTAACTATCCATATTGCAAATTCACACACATGTTAACATAAGGAAACGTATGTGTAACTTACTAATCATCGCACACGAGTACTCGCAGACGCATCGTGTGCGATACTCCTAGCCACCACAAGCAACTAGTTTGCATTTTTCAAAGTTTTTTGTACGAACAGAATCGCGCATGAACTTACTATAGTAACTGTCTGTGTTATAATTTCTCATTGCAAACAGTTTGTCCGAGTGAGTTGTTTGCTATTATCACGCACATCATGTTTACACGAATCGTTTGTGTTCTTTTGGCTGATCGCAAATGTCGCATATCACACACAACTTGTTAAGATGAACCGTTTCCGTTCTCTTACCTAATCGAAAACAGTTTGTCCGAGTGAACCGTATGTTCTATATCACACACACCTTGATCTGGCTGACCATTTATGTTGCATTCCCTAATAGCACACAGTTCATCGGAGTAAACGGTATGTCGTATATCACACACACATTGATATGGCTGCCCATTTCTGTTCTTCTTCCTCATCGCAAACAGTTCTGCTGGATCAACCGTATGCCCAGCATCGCACACGCAAGTAAAATCTGAACCGTGTTTGATGTGTCCGCCATCGCAAACGTTTGCACCTTTTTTGACGGGTTTTTTTACACCGCCGTTTGTGATTATTGCATTGCACGCAGTTTCGTCGAAGGGTCTCTGATCGTACTGTCACGTTAGCAGCATCCTGCAGTAGTGGTATGTAAGTACCTCGTACCAACATGACCTAGTTATCGATGTCATAACCAGCCTTCTGAAGCTTTTGTAAGTAGACATGTGGCAGGCTGTGGTCTTATAGAGAAATCAACAATATACAAGTCTCCCCTCCTAAAGCCTTTGAAGACTTTGGAATTGTCATATTCCATTAGCATAATGCAACGATATTTGCCAAAGACGACAACCATATCAAGATCACAAAGCGTTGAGACAGACATGAGGTTGAATCCTAAGGACTCGACAAGCATGACTTTGTCCATGTGTCTATCCTTTGAGATCGCAACCCTACCTAGACCCAATACCTTGTTTTTGCCTTTGTCAGCGTAGGTGATATGCTTCAGATGCGATGGAGATAAAGCAGAGTCCATCAATAAGTTCTTGTCATCGGTCATGTGATTTGTACATCCACTGTCGATGACCCACTCAGTTGCTTTGGGTTGATCATCCTGCAGATGAATTAGTGCATCTTACGAACTCATATACTTCATCAGTGAAGAATATGACATCAAATTCATCAGATTAAATTTCATCAAGTAGTACAACAGATATAACAGTATAAGGACGTGAGAAATGAGTAATCATTTCTTCATGGTTAGCTTGCGTCCTTTCAAGCATATTCAGGTCTCCAACAAATTCTTCAGACGTTCAAGTTTGTCTAGAGACCTGACCCTGCACAAGAGATTAGTTATTTTTCTTCACCACCCACATCTAGAGGGGTGGCAAAGAGTTCATCATTCTGCGAGCTCCATAAGAGAAAGGTGGCATTGAAGCCAGTGCACTTCGTTTCACAAAAAAGGGGTTAGAGTATGCATATGCGTAAGTAGAGAAATTCTTCGAGGACTTATGAACACAATGATTTGAAGAATAATGCACATATTCGTAGCTTTTAGCTTTTCCCTACGGAACAGAAGCATTAGCACAATAATGATCATATGAGGATTTGGATCCATTTGAGGAATTTGATCCACGTGAGGAATTTGGTCCACATGAGGACTTGGATCCATATGAAGACTTTGGTCCATATGAAGAATTTGATGTGGAGTTCCTATTCTTCACAAGTGGTGTCATGATGACATTCACCTGAAGACTTTCAAAGCACCTTTTGGAAACCCAGATTTTCTTCATATTGGGACCGTTCCTATAGTTAGTACCAACATATCTACCAAATACTTCACCATTCTGATTTTTGAACAATTTATAGTTGGAGTTAAATGACTCATCAGATGAATATGAAGATTCACATGTAAAGCCTGATAAAGTGGATGGATCTACGGGAGGTCCTTTCCAAGCAACCCATGAGGTTTTGGGATACTGTTCAGGTTTCCAATAGGTCCCATCAGCATTGAGTTTCCTATCAAATGCAATACCCTCTTTCCTAGGGTTTCTATGGAGGATATGCTTTTTAAGCACATCACAAAGAGCCTGGTGCCCTTTGAGGCTTTTGTACATGTCTGTCACATACAACTCCTTCAACCCTGCATTATCGTCAGTGATACTTGTGGTATCCTCCAATGAGGAATTTGTGACCACAGAGACAGTTGAAGAATTTTGAGCAATAGAAGCAATTGAACTTTCAGGTCAAGAATTAGCAGATTCACGTTCAATGCATTTCAAACATGGTGGAATAAATTCTTCCTGAGCGGAAATGATCTGTTGAGCAAGCAATGAATCACTTTCTTTCTGAAGATCTTCATAACTCATCCTTAGCTTCTCAAGATCTTGCTTTCTTTGAAGAAATTCATAAGAAAGCTTCTCATGATCGGCTAAGAGAGTGCTATGATGACTCTGAAGGTTATCAAACTTAGACTGAAGTCAATGAAGATTATCTGTCAGAGTTTGAGTTTGATCCATTTCTTCACCCAACAGGTCATCGCTTTTGTCTAGCAGATTTTGAACCTTTTCAAAAGCCTTTTGTTATTTGACGGCAATCTTAGCAAGTTTGGAATAGCTAGGTTTGAGATTTTCATCAGATTCATCCTCACTAGATTCGGATGAGGGATATTTGGGTACCTTTGCGCCATTTGCCATGAGGCATGGTGCTGAAGATGATGATTCAGGTTTGAAAGTCATCGTTTTGAGTGATTCCTTGAACTCATCAAACCAGGGATCATGATGAGTTTGATGACCTTCATAGACGTCAGAGATTCGGTCCCAGATAAGCTTCGCATTGCAAAGATTCATAATGCACCTGAATTCATCGCTGCATAGGTAGGAGCAGATGATATCCTTCGCCATAGTGTCCAGCTAAGTGTACTTGCGAATATCATTAGCATGCACCATCTTGCATAGATCGTTAAGGCCAACCTCAGTGACGGTCCACAACTCGCTGTTCTTCGCCATGAGGTGCTTCCTCATCATGGCCTTCCACTTGGGATAATCATGACCGTCAAAGATGGGGCACGACACTTTATTCATACCTCCGGTCGACATAACTAAAACTCCAGGTGGTTAAACCAAAATCACACAGAACAAGGGAGTATCTTGCTCTGATACCAATTGGAAGTGCGTTATACAGACTAGATAGGGGTGAATAGGTAATTTTTTACGAATTCGTCACTGAGGAAATTGTAAGTAAGGAATTTCCTAGGCAACGAACTACTCACAGCAGAATAAGTACTCAGGTGCAAGCATAACATGGCAGTAACACAGTCATCATGATGAAATGAAACAAGCACAAAGCACAGGTAGCGTGTAAACAAGATAAGTAGGCTGAAGACAAAGTGACTGGAGAATTAGGATTGAGGAAATAGACAAAGTCTTCAGTAAAAGTCTTCAAACAATAACGATCAAGTACATCAACACATGAATGAGGAAATGAATGAGTTGAGGAAATAGAACCAGTAGCTTGGTGAAGACGGTGATTTGGTAGACCAGTTTCAACTGTTGTGACAGTTGTACGTCTAGTTGGAGCGGCTAGGTATTTAAACCTGAGGACACACGGTCCTCACCGTATTCTCCTTGAGCTAAAGTCACACAGACCTCGCCAATCACTCGTGGTAAGTCTTCAGGTGACTTCCAAACCTTCACAGACTCGGTCACTCGGCGATCCACAATTCCTCTTGGATGCTCTAGACCATGACGCCTAACCATCTGGAGGATGCACAGTCCTCAAGGGTAACAAGCGTCGGTTCCACACAGGAACAATCTCTTCAGTGATGCTCAATCACTTTGGGTTGTAGGTGTTTGGGTTTGGGTTTTCCTCACTTGATGATTTTCACTCAAAGTCCTCGGAGGATGGGATGATCTCAATGACAAGTGTCAGTTTCTCTTGGAGCAGCCAACCAGCTAGTGGTTGTAGGGGGCGGCTATTTATAGTCGGGGAGCAGCCCGACATGATAAGACATAAAGGCCCTTCAATGATATGCCCGTTAGGTGGATAGGATGTTTTGGACAGCTGGCACATAGCACAACAACGGTCGGAAATTTGAGCTCTCAAATTCCTCAGGGCTGTCATGTTCCTCACTTGTAGGCAATTCGCACTGGCAAATTCCTAACTCCTCGGTCGGAACAAATTCCTCAGAGAACAGAAGATCTTCGTCTCTGTCACTGAAGAAATTGACTGAATTGTATGAGATTTCCAATGGCTTCACTCTGAAGGATTGGGAATGTGTAGACTTTGAGATGAGCATCACTTGGAAACTTTTCCTTAGTTTTACCTCGGCCCCCTTTAACAGTATAGTGTTTCCTATGACTCAAGAAAGAGAAAATGAAACTACGAAAACAAAAGTCTTCATGCTTCATAATCCTCGCATCAATATCAAAGTCTTTAAGGTCACACCAATTTCCTCATTTTCAAAGTCTTCAGGTGAAGACATTCATTTTTAGGGGTCAACTTTCATCATAAACATCAAACTCCTCATACACTTATAGAACATGTGTACACTCACAAACACATTAGTCCCTTAACCTATAAGTCTTCAATACACCAAAATCACTAAGGGGCACTAGATGCACTTACACAAGCGAAGATACAAACAAATAGAAGGCACGTGGCAACTAGGAAAGAAAACAAAAACAAGCAAAAAGAATTTTTTTTGTGCAAAGGCACCTGATTTGTCAGGTGATTTCTTCCCGGCAACGGCGCTAAAAATTCTTCTGCTACTCATGATGGTTGTTGGGTTCCCCAAAGAGTAAGGGTGAAGTAGTATAGTAGCATATAGTATTTCCCTCAGTTAAGAACCAAGATTCTCGAACCAGAAGGAGGCACCATACCAGCAACATGAACAGTACCTGCACACAGACACGACAATAGCTTGCATCCAACAAAGGCAAGGAGGTCATCACTCCCCTTGTTCTTGCCAGTTACAAGATTAACAATTGTAGGATTCTTAGATTATTAGAGAATGGACCCTGGGGCCATAGGTCCACTAGACGAATCTCTCTCATAAGCATATCAATGGTGGGTAAACAAATTATTATTGGGCAATTGACATAATTGGCATAGTTATGATGATCATCCAAGGCATAATCAATATATAGGCATTACGTCTATGACAGGTGGACCGTTAATCCAACTTCATCTACTACTATTACTCCACCCCAAGACCGCTATCCAGCATGCATCTCAAAGTACTAAGTTCATGATAAATAGAGTGACGCTTTAAGCAAGATGACATAATGTAGGCAAAGTAAGACCAATCAATATGATCGAACCCAGTCGTTTTATCCTTAGTAGCAGCAATACAAATACATGTCTTTGCCCCTCCTGTCACAGGACAAGATTACCGCAAGATTGAACCTAGTACAAAGCACCTCTCCCGCTGAAGATAAATCAATCTAACTTGGCCAAAGTACATGGAAATACAACCCTATAAATTTATGTGGTAGATAAATCTCAAGAGACTCAAATAATTTCAATGTATAATCTGATCATAAACCCACAATTCATCGGACCCCAAAAACACACCACAAGAGATTACATCGGATTGATCTTAGAGAAGATCATTGTATTGAACATCAAAAGAGAGTGAGAGAAAGCAATCTAGCTACTACTATGGACTCATAGGTCCTAAAGGAACTACTCACACACATCATCATGGAGGCATCAAAGTTGATGAAGATAGCCTCCCAATGATTCCCCCTTCGGCCAAGTACCAAAACAGGGCTCCAGATGGGATCGCGGAAGAACAGAGGCTTGCGGAGGCGGAAGAATTATTTCGGGTCTCACTCAGAGGGTTTCAGAATATATGTGAATTTATAGGCCAGGATTAGGGAAAATGGAACTACGTGAAGCCCACAAGTCATGGCGCGCCTATCCCCCTGGGTGTGTCGGCATGGCTTTTGGGACCCACGTGGGTCTTCTCGCCCTCCCAGAAGCTTCTAGGGTCTCTTATGTTTCAGAAAAAATAATAATAAAGTTTCATCGTGTTTGGACTTCGGTAGGAATGGTTTTTCTGCGAAACAAAAAACATGCAGAAATAGGAACTAGCACTGGGCACTAAATTAAAAGGTTAGTCCAAAACATTATATAAATTGTCATATAAAGCATATGACAGTGATAATATAATAGCATGAAACAATCAAAAATTATAGACACGTCCGAGAAGTACCAGGGAATCCAACAACTCCTACGGGAGTAGCACAGACACATCGTGAGTTGATCACAGTGATGGCAGAACACAGGAACAAAAAAAGAGAACAAAAGTGGGGGAACTGGCATAGTGGTCAAGTTGTTCATAGCGATGCCGATAAATCTCACCTCCGATTTTCTAATGGGTCATGAAGCAAAAGGAATAGCATACATTACCTACAAGTTCACTCGGTATTTATTCATGTGGGTATAGGGGTCAATATGGATGTCAAGGATTCCGCTATTGATCATTAAATGGAAGGAGTTCCGGTTAGATCTATTTTCCACCGAACCTACAGGGTCACACGCTTAAGTTTCATTGATCAATTAAGTACTAGATTGGTTAGGTGCATGAGAGAAAATCACCAAAAAAAGTTTTGAAGATGGCCAAAGTGTTTCGGGGAGAGAACCGGAAGTGTTTCGGAGGAACCAAAAAAGTTTCGGAGAGAACGAGATAAAACCCAGTTCGGGAAAGTTCTGAAGAAGAAATGATTTACCCCAATTTCCATAGGAGGGCTCCCAGATTTTTACGGAGCCCCTAGAAGTGTTGGGGGCGCCATGGGATGCCCAAAGGCAAGTCCTTAAAGGGGCTGCCAAATGGGCCTAGCAATCAAATAGATGGTGCATTGTGAAGTGAACTGCCACAAATAGATGATACAGAGAAGAGAAAGTGGGTGGTTACGCTGAATCGAATGCACCTACCGGACCTCGCCCCTGGTTCCTGACCTTTGCGGGCGATGAAGGTAGCGACATCGTTGCTCTAAAAGGAGCACCGGATGAAGCAGAGAACCTACAGTTGGTCGCACCCGCCTTTATTTCCCCTAGACTAAACTAAAGGGAGCATAGCTCTTTCTTTGAGGGGTCGACAGGAGCATAGCTTGGGAGCAGGCATATGATTCATCTTGGGGCATGAAGTGACTTGTACAAGGGAAGGACATGACGACACCTACCTACAATAAATGCGGCAATGTAAATGGTGATCATAGTTTTGTGAGAATAAAATTACTTTCATTCTTTTTTGCCGATGTCATGAAGTTAGAGAGTTTTGTTTCATCCGATTAATTTGGTCTGATAGGTTTATGTTAGTGTTTCAAGTTTTTCTTTTTGTTGATTTGATTCTTTGTGAAGGTGAATTCTCTCACCATTACTCTCGTGTAATTGCAGCCTATTTACCTAAGTCTTGAGAGTATTTCTTCTAGGCAAGAGATCTCAGTGTAATTCTTAGTCATAAAAGTTACTTTGTATTTTCTTGAATTATACTCTCTCCGTTCCAAAATAGATGACTCAACTTTGTACTAACTTTGTACTGTTTAGTACAAAATTAGTACAAAGTTGGGTCATCTATTTTAAAACGGAGGGAGTAGATCCAAATCAATTTACTTGTATGAATATGAATAAAATTAGAGAAATGATATGTTTCAACGCGCTGATTATCACGCTTGCGTCCGCCACCTTGGTTGCACTCCACGCGTCCCCACGTGACGTGGTGGATTTGGCACAGCAAGGCAAGAAAAAACGAAAAGAAAAAACTGTAACAAGACTTCTATTGCCAAAAAAAATTACAACATGAATTCCACTGAAAAAGAAAACCATAACATCAACAAAGCCTCTACCACAAAGGGTCGGTTTTTTGGCAGCTTAAAAAATAAGCCGCCTCCCTAACTTTTCCCTAAGCCGTCTCTCCTATGCATCGAGACTTTTAAGCTAGTTATGGGATAACAAATTTAGGGAATGTCTTATTTTTTTAATCTAAGGAGAAGCAGCTTATTTTTAAGCCGTCCAAAATAAAATCTACAATTTGACCAATGTTTTGCAAAAAAAACTGCAACATGAGCCATGTATTGCAGAAAATATTGCAACTATCCTCCAGTCCTTTTCGCCTTCTCGGGGCCTGCGTCAAGGTGACCCATATTCTCCTTACCTATTCCTGCTCGTCGCAGATGGTCTCTCTACTCTGCTACAATCGGAGATCAACACCGGTCATATTCAGGAGTTCAAGATCTGCAGAGGGGTGCCTGGCATTTCTCACTTACTATTCGCGGATGATAGCATGTTATTCTTTAAGGCGAATCAGGACCAAGCCTCGAGAATTAAGAATGTACTAACGAGGTATGAAAAGGCTACGGGTCAACTGTTAAGTCCTAGTAAATGCTCTATCATGCTTGGCAAATCATGTAATCAGGAGGAAGGAAAGAGAGTGGCATAGATCCTGGGTGTTCAGAAAATTGATTTTGAAGAAAAGTATCTGTGACTGCCGGTCCCTGAAGGAAGGATGAAGAATGGTAAATTTCAGGCCATTAAAGAGCGTTCATTGAAGAGATGTACGGATTGGTGTGAGAGATATTTATCCAGTGCGGCTAAGGAGAGCCTCATAAAATTGGTACTCCAGGCACTATCTACCTATGCCATGAGTGTGTTCAAATTTTCTGCAGGCCTGTGTGAGGAGTTGTCACAGATCACCAGAAACTTTTGGTGGGGGGACGAAAATGATAGAAGGAAGATACACTGGCTTGCCTGGGATAAGTTGCTAATGCCAAAAGAGAAGGGAGGTATGGGATTCCGGGACCTCCGCTTATTTAATCAAGCTCTCCTGGCGAAGCAGGCTTGGCGACTTATCCAATTTCCGGACAGCTTGTGTGCGAGACTGTTAAAGGCAAAATATTACCCACATGGCAATCTTGCTGATACTGCTTTTATCCAGAACGCGTCACCGTGTTGGCAAGGAATCTGTCATGGTTTGGATCTCCTTAAAAAAGGCATCGTTTGGAGGATTGGTGAAGGTGATAAAGTCAGAGTGTGGAGAGATAATTGGATCCCAAGGGGAAATTTAAAAATCACTGGGAAACAATCTTGTACTAGGATAAAGTGGGTCTCCGAGCTGATCGATCCAGTGACAAGGACATGGAATGAGGAACTGATTAGGAAAATATTACTACCTCATGATGTTGACGAAGTGCTAAAAATTCGCCTCCCACGGTCTACCTCATAGGATTTTATAGCATGGCACTTAGAACGCTCAGGTGTTTTTTCGGTTCGCAGAATGACAAGGAGGCGAATCGAGATTTGGGACAAAGCAGTACGGCGCCAACTGGAGAAAGAAAGATTTGGAGCGTGCTTTGGAAAGCAAATGTTCCTCCCAAGATTAGAAATTTTGGGTGGCGTTTGGCGACGGAGTCACTCGGAGTTCAGACAAGTAGACATAAGAGAGGGTTGGAGCTATTCCCTACATGCTCTATCTGTGGGATGGAACCAGAAGATGGATATCACGCAGTCATGAGATGCACAAAAGCTAAAGCCATGCATGACACCATGCGTGAGGTCTGGACCCTTCCTCGGGACACTGATCTTACATGTACGGGGCGTGAGTGAGTCCTTCTAACTCTTGATAAGGCGAATGAGGAGGAGCGTACACACCTCCTCTTCATCTGGTGGCGAGCATGGCACCTTAGAAATAACATTATATTTGATGACGGGAAAGATACAATAAAGGCATCAGCAGAATTCCTACAAAATTATGCTAGCTCCTTTGCGGCGATCAAAGCAGGACAGTCGCTTCCTGACTTTAAAGGAAAAGGAAAAGTGATGCCAGACATTTCATTCCGTGAGACTAAACAAAGAGTTGCAGATTATCAATGGGTCAGACCTAACTCAGGTTGGCTCAAACTGAATGTTGATGCAAGCTTTATTCATGAGACAAACCATGGAGCTTGGGGGCGGTTCTACGAGATACAAATGGGGCGGTGATTGGATCTGCTTGGAACACAATCCGTAACTGCGCTAGTGCTGAGGCGGCCGAAGCTAAAGCCTATCTTGAAGGAATCCGAGATACCATGCAGTTCGTAGACCGGCCAGTAGTTATTGAGAGCGACTGTGCGAATGTCATCCAACAAATTTCTTCAAAGGACTTTAATAGATCTCCCATTGGTAGCTTGTGTAGGGAAATTCAAAGTTTACTGGGCCAACTCCTTGATTTTACTATTGCTAAGATCTCTAGAAATGGCAATAGGGTTGCCCACGCTCTCGCTAGTTTTGGTATGAGTGGTGTGAGTAAGGGTGTGTTGATCGGCTCAGTTCCAGCCTGCGTGTTGCGATTGGTCGATGATGATTGTAATGAACCTATGTTGATTATTTAATATAATACACACCTTTTTCAAAAAAAAATACTGCATCACGACCTTTATTGCAATGATAGAGGTTGGCGCTCGGCCATGCGTAGCAGCGCCCATAAAATTACAATCGTTTCTTAGAAAAAAACTAGAATAAATGAGCTAAGCAGGCCGATGTTTACACGCATATGTACGGAAATACAGCAACAAGTACGTGATGCGATACCGATCTCGAAGCGAACGGTCAGAGGACATACCGAGAGCATCTGACCTTGGGCAAAGAAACGAATTTTTGGGAAAGCATCGAGAAGATAATCAAACTACAAATAGCGGTATGCAGCCATCAGAGCATAACTACTGTCATGCAGTTACCAGCTCTGGATCGACAGATTCGTAATTCTAAACCAGCCGTTACAAAAGAATAGCTGAGCCAAGCCAATTTTCATGCATGTTCTTCTATGCACAAAATGGAAAGTGAGCATGTCCAAGATACCATTGCTAACTCTCAATCATGAAAATGAACACACAGAACGAATCTACACGGCTGGGGAAACAAATCAATGCACACTTGTGTGCAATAAAACTGTTTGCAGATCTACTGGAGATCGACAATATCCTTGTTACACTCGAACAGGTTTCCTGCAACACAACAGACATGTTCAGTCGCAGAAGTTTCTGATAGCATACCACATGCATAAACAGTAAAATCAATAGCAGGTTTAGACTGCTTCTGGCGGCAAATTTAACAGATTTGACCTATAGACGAAATCAAATCACAGAATGAACTGTCCGTGAAACTATTTCACGCGGCTGACCCGTGGCGCCTAGCTCTCAGGCGCTGCACTAGTGCAACGCCCGGGAGCTAGGCGCTGCACTAGTGCAACGCCCAGGAGCTAGGCGCTACACTGTATAGTGTGGCGCCTAGCTCTCAGGCGCTGCACACTGACTTAGTAATTTTCTGAACACACGGGTGCGATGCTGGCCGTGTAGCGCCTATCTCTAAGGCGTTGCACAGTGTAGTGTGGCGCCGTCGTGTCAGGGCGTCACACAAAAAGGTCAGCCGCGTGAAATAGTTTCACAGATAGTTCATTCTATGATTTGATTTCGCCTATAGGTCAAATTTGTCAAATTTGCCGCTTCTGGCATTCCTTGGTACAGTAACAGTCATGTATTTGAAACTACTCCCTCTGTAAAGTAAAATAAGACGTTTTAGATAACTACTTGTGATCTAAAACGTCTTATATTACTTTAAAGGGATGGTATTACTTAATGCTCTGGATGTAACAAATTTTTATTTTCGTTTACTTGTACAGACTGAGGTACAATAAAGACAAAATTTTGTTGTGAATAGTATCTTAGAGAGAAACAATGTTAATATTCACTGCACAATTAATCTTTTTTTATTCTCCTGACATGTATTGTGTTTTGAAATGAAATTTTATAGGATGCTAGATTATACTACAATCTAAATGTTGTTCAAAAACAACTTTCAACGAGGGGGAGGGGGTGTACCCTTAGCAATGTGGTTAGTATGAGTAGGCGAGGGTGTGTACGACAGACTTGTAGCAAAGGTCGTCATACACTCATACAACAATCTTTCTAAAAATAGGTTCAGTCGCCTCATCGGAGCACGACCTATGTCCTATGAGGAGAGACGTCGAGCATGGTGCTCAGCACACAGAACACTTGAGTGTTACCGCTTCCGATGTCCCACGACTCAAGACTAGTCCGAGCCTTACTAGGCCCCTCGGCCTCCGATACCCGGCCTCCAGTCGAGCCTCAACTCTTAGGAAGGGGGAGAGTAACTCTCTTGAGTTTATTCAAGTAGGGAGTGAATGATTTACATGCCTATTAGGGGCCTTATATAGCCTAGGTGATGCGGAGCATCCTACGGTCATCCCCATGGACCTACCTACGTCTCCCCAAGTGCCAAGTGGACCGATGACACGAGCACGTGCAAGAGCTCTCGAGACCGAGGTGACATCTCTCCTTAGTGATATTCCGTATGATCCACATGAGACATGGCTACTACCTAAAGCCGGAATGCTATGCGTGCTTAGGTACCAAGAATACTCTCCCCGAGATGCTCATGATGATCGACAAATCCCCAAGTACATGGACGAAGGAGCACGACGAGAGGAACCGGAGAAAGGCTACAGGCCCCGGACATCCGGCCCCTGGAGATGTCAACCACAGCAACAACCTAGCCAAAGAGCACCTACAGGCACCAGACATCCGGCCCGACCAGCCCCGAAAATCCGGCCCCTCCTGTACATAGAGCAACCGGAATCGGTCCCCGCCGGCCCGGACATCCAGCCCGACGCGAGCCGCCGAACAACCGGCCCCTGCCTGCGCACAGTGAACGGGCCAAAGGCCCATGATCCCTCCAACTCGCCCCAACTTGTACTAGCACTATATATAGACCTCTCCCTCTCCATCTAGGGTTAGCAATGTGATAGCTCATTAGAGATAGAGCTTTGCTCATCCACTTATCACCTACTGCTTTGGAGACTGAGACCTCCTAAGGAGAAGATCCCCCAAGTGGATTCAAGACCCCTCCTGAGGGAAGATCCCGCTAGTGGATTCAAGACCCCTCTTAAGGGAATATCCCCTAGTGGATTCAAGACCCCTCTTGAGGGAAGATCCCCTAGTGGATTCAAGACCTCTTTCCTCACGGATTGGGATGAACTAGTTACCATGTATCCTCCCTTGTTGACTTTGGATCTTGTATCTCCCCTTTGTGTATGTGGATTTAGCACATGTGTGATTGGATCTCGTTGATTTGAGTGTTTTCCTCTCTTGTGTTCATCGTGTTCTTCAGGAATTCCCATCCAAATCATGGAAGATCGGCCATTAGGGTTCCGCCCTACATCATCCTGGTGGTATCATGAGCCATGGTTGATCACGAATTTGGAGTCCCTACCCCCACTTTTAGCCTGATCTTGCTTTGTTTGTCCCAATTTCAAAAATCCTCACAGAAATAGCCCTACCAAAAAAAATTGATTTGTTGGTGTGATGTTTTGTTGGATTTGATCCATGGATTTGTTGTGTTACTAGTGGATCTAGCTTCCCTCCACTTTTCCCCAATTTCCATCCACGAAATTCCACGAATTTTTGCCCCGATTTTTCTTTTTCCCACCTAGTTCATCGAGTTCGTCCATGGATCGGAGGACTTGGACATCTGGCCCCTGGCAGCAACAAACGTCTCCACCGCCACCATTTTTCCCCAACTTCACCAATTTTGACCGAGTTCCACCTATACTTCCGCATACCACCATCGCTTATCCACTACCACCTCCGACAATTTTGACACATTTGTTTTGAGAATTTGAGTTGCGGTTTCCGTTTCCTAACATGTTTCGGCCACTTAGGGACGGTTCGACACCGACATCACCGCCGCTCATCTTCGCCACGAATTCGTCATCGACAACGACCACTTCATCATCATCCGCCATTGCTTACAAATGACAAACCAACGTCAGTAACCTCGACGACATCTTCGTACACTCTCCCTTGCCATTGCATTGTTAACCCCGAGCCCATTTTTGCGTCACTTTCCTATCGAGACTAGCCATTTGAGTATTACCAGGCAACATTACTTGTGCACTTTAGTGACAACCGATCCGCACCTTCCATTGCGTGCATATATAATTGTATCATCTCTTGTGTTATCAATTGTCCCCGCATATACATCATTGCTACATTGGTTCGAAAATTTTGCATAAGTGGCCAAAGGACAATATCAAAAGAACAAAAAGCTTTTAAGCAAAGAGAAAACAAAAAGCTTGTAAGCAATAGCCATAGCAACACCACATTGCATATCAAATTGTCATATTCGATCATCTTGGACCATAGTGAGAGAACCACCGGGAGCCATACATACATAGCATATTTGGGATAGAAAGTCGATACGCTTTGTCTCTTATAGGTTGTGCATAAGTCTCGTATCCGCCTATTGAGCAATCGTGCTAGCGTCTCTCTAGAGTTGTGCAACAAGAGCATTTTCCGTCGATTCTACATTTTGAGCTCGTTCCTTGGCTGCACGACCCCATTTATCTATTGGTCTACTTGTTTCACTTTCGAATTTGTGAATCCCTTTCAACATTATTGAATCTTGCTAATGCATAAATTTTGTGCCACCATTCTCACCAAGCTACTCCAAAAGATTTACTTGTGTAGGTGCGAGAATCGACAAGATCCGGTACCAATTGTGCTACTTCCATAATACTACATTGGGGGATCTTTGACCCATCTTCAACATTGGATAAGGTACATTTGGTCTAGTTCTTTGCTTTCTTCCACTCACATATTTGCTTGAGAAAATGGGCCAAGTACTTCTACCAACCCACTCTTCATCGAGCAAGAAGAGGAGCCCAACAACTACGTCACCAAGAACCAACTATTCAGCGCGCATAGAGCTTTGCACCAAGAGAATGAAGCATTAAGCGAACTCACCACCGACATGCGACAATCCAAAGAACGAACAAGAGACTACCTTGACAACAAGCTTTCCAACCACATGGAAGAGCTCGACGCCAAATTGGCAACACAAATGGACGACTTCCGAGCCTTGTTGATCAATTCCTCGACGTCATCAACATCATCAAGACGGCGCAAGTCAAGTCGACACTCTTTGGATACATCTTCGGATTAAAGTCACTCAAGACTTCGTTCGCATCATCGTCAAGTTCATGAGGATCGTCAAGAATCATAAAATCCATTCCATGGTAATGGTTTGCAAGGCCGCCTTCGAGAGCGCGAACAACAACGTCGACAAGAACAAGTCGCGATGGACCAAGAGCAAGCTCTAATACGCCAAGATCGCCAAGTAAACCAAGATGGCGACGCCCTTGGACAAGAGCAACAACGCCGTGACAAACAAGCCCTCGAAGCAAAACGTGCTCTAAATGAAGCAACCCAAGCCGTCCGCGCACGCAACCAGAAACAAGAAGAGGCCATTCGACGAGAGCGACAAGAAGAAGCCACACGCCTCAAGGAGCGCCAAGAAATGAGAAACCGTGCAAGAATCCAATGACCTCAACATCAAGCTAATCAAGCGGAGCACGAGGAACAAGCGGTCGAAGACCCTCAACCAAGGCAAGAGCGCCATCACAATCGACCCGCACGCATTGAAGAACAACGCCACGGCAAGCTCAAGTTCACCATGCCTAAGTTCTCCGGAAGCAATGATCCCGAAGACTACCACCCGGACTACCTCCACTTCGTGGCATCGAACACCGCATCGACCTCGTCCCCGACGTAACCCTACCGAATAAGGCACCATATCGCGTCAACCCCGAAGAAATACAAAGGCAAGTACAACATCTCATTGACAATGGGATGTACATGAGAGCTTAAGTCCTTGTGCCGTTCCGGTTATTCTTGTGCCTAAGAGGGATGAACTTTTCACATGTGTTCTGATTGTTGTCCCATCAACGCTATCACCGTTCGCTATAAGCATCCCATTCCACGCCTTGACAATATAATAGATGAGCTTACCGAAGCCACCATTTTCTCAAAAATTGATCTTAAAAGTGCCTATTACCAAATTCGCATTCAAGAGGGTGATGAATGGAAAACCACTTTCAAAACCAAGTTTGGCTTGTATGAGTGGTTAGTAATGCCTATGGGCTTATCCGAAGCACCTAGCACTTTCATGCATGTGATGCATTATGTTCTTCGCAAATACATTGGCATATTTGTTGTGGTCTACTTTGATGATATACTTGTGTTTAGTGAATCTCTAAAAGATCATGTCATCCATCTTAGGGTCGTTTTGCAAACTCTTAGAATCGAGCGACTTTATGCTAATATGGAGAAATGCACTTTCGGTGTTGACAAGCTTGTTTTCTTGGGTTTTGTTGTGTCTTCTAAGGGTGTTCATGTAGATGAAGCTAAAATTGAAGCTATTAAAACTTGGCCGCAACCAACCAACTTGCAACAAGTGTGTAGCTTCCTTGGTCTAGCCGGTTTCTATCGTAGATTCATTAAGGACTTTAGCACTATTGCATCTCCATTACACGCATTGAGTAAGAAGAATGCAGCATTTGTTTGGGGAGCATCCCAAGATACCGCATTTCATGAGCTTCAGAATTTGCTTACACATGCTCCATTGCTTGCATTGCCCAATTTTGATAAAACTTTCGAAGTGCATTGCGACCCTAGTGGTAATGGCATAGGAGGTGTGTTGATGCAAGAGAAGTGCCCAATAGCTTTAGCGAGAAACTTACCAGAGCGCAACTTAACTATCCCATTTATGACAAAGAGTTATAGCTTTAGTGAGAGTCTTGCATGTGTGGGAGCATTATCTTCGTCCTCGTGAATTTGTCATCCATACGGATCATGAGACGCTTAAATACCTTAAAGGTCAAACAAAATTGAATAAGCGACATGCCAAATGGAGTGAGTTCACTGAGTCATTTCCTTATGTCATCAAGTATATCAAAGTGGACCGATGACACAAGCACGTGCAAGAGCTCTCTAGACCGAGGTGACATCTCTCCTTAGTGATATTACGTATGATCCACATGAGACATGGCTACTACCTAAAGACGGAATGCTATGCGTGCTTAGGTACCAAGAATACTCTCCCGGAGATGCTCGTGATGATGGACAAGTCCCGAAGGAGCATGACGAGAGGAACCGGAGAAAGGCTACAGGCCCCGGGCATCCGGCCCCTGGAGATGTCAACCACAGTAGCAGCACAGCCGAAGAGACCTACAGTCACCGAACATCCGGCCCGGCCAACCCCGAAAATCCGGCCCCTCCTGTACAGAGAGCAACAGGAATCAGCTCCCGCCAGCCCGGACATCCGACCCCAGTCTGTGCACAGTGAACGGGCCAAAGGCCCATGTATCCCTCCAATTCGCCCCAACTTGTACTAGCACTATATATGGACCTCTCCCCTCTTCATCTAGGGTTAGCAATGTGATAGCTTATTAGAGATAGAGCTTTGCTCATCCACTTATCCCTTACTCCTTTGGAGACCGAGACCTCCTAAGGAGAAGATCCCCCAAGTGGATTCAAGACCCCTCTTGAGGGAAGATCCCCCTAGTGGATTCAAGACCCCTCTTGACGGAAGATCCCCCTAGTGGATTCAAGACCTCTTTCCTCACGGATTGGGATGAACTAGTTACCATGTATCCTCCCTTGTTGACTTTGGATCTTGTATCTCCCCTTTGTGTATGTGAATTTAGCATATGTGTGATTGGATCTCGTTGATTCGAGTGTTTTCCTCTCTTGTGTTCATCGTGTTCTTCGGGAATTCCCCTCCAAATCGTGAAAGATCGGCCATTAGGGTTCCGTCCTACATCACTAGGGGTCCTTGATAAATGACCAAGACTACCCTTCAAAAGAGGAGATGGGAGAGTAGAACTATGTAATCTTTAGTCCTTTAGCCCATGCGCCTCTCGCTAACCTGAAGGGG
>NC_041389.1:196326208-196326967 GCF_002162155.2 Triticum dicoccoides | reverse complement strand
CTTTTTGGCTTGAGTTGGGCTTCTTTGCTCCTTTATCTTCTTGTTTGACTTATTTTTTATGGGCTCTCCTTCCTTTGACTTGTTGACCATGAAGACTTGCTTGGACTTTTGTTGAGCAAGGTGTCTTGCTTGGAATTTTATTGACTTGTGTTGACTGTCAATGACTTTTGTTGACCGTCTATGTGGAGTGGCATGTAGGACTTGGTTCGGGCCCTGGGAGTAATTTTGGATATCACACTATATATACAAGAAAATAACAAACTTTTCATAGCTTTTTGGCGGTGCCACCATTCCTCAGTAGCAGCAGGGTAGCACCATAAGGATTGGTAGCAATATAACTTCTCTGGAAAATAGAGGCGTCCTAAAGAGCAGTTTACTAAAATAACTGCATTTTGAGTAATTTCGCACCTTAACTGCCAGGGTTCCAGTACTCGTTTTTCAGTATTTGAGGTTTGGAATCTAGGCAAGAAATCATAGACATACATTTGGCAAGAATATGTAAAAAATATTAACATCAGATCAAATCCTGAAACTTGAAGGTATTTCAAACTCATGATCAATTATCTAATTTACCTTCTAATGATGCACTTAACAGAGAACGTGTTCTGAAGTGATATGTCCATCTAGCAATAATTGAATCTCACTGCACACTTGCTTCTCTGTGGAACATTGAATTTTTTGGCAGTAGCCTATCAGCACAGCTGCATAACCTCAATCTTTAGTTTTGGTAAAACAGCAAATTAAATGAAGAGATTGCTT
>NC_041389.1:196271862-196326092 GCF_002162155.2 Triticum dicoccoides | reverse complement strand
GAAATATACAAGATATTTGGGTATATACCACCTTAGAGGTTGCAGCTTTGGGTATATAGAGTTAATTGCACAAAAATACCACAATTGGGGCTAGGTTAATGAATTGGTATCATTCTTATTTATCTTTTACAAATCAGTACCGGCTCTGAGGCAGAGTAATGCAAAGGCACTGATGGCCGGTTGATGACGTTTTGACAGCAATCCTGTCTAGTGGGACCCACAGTCAGCAATGATGTGGCAGCATATGTTGCACCGAAAGACCTGGGAGGCAGCCGAGGGCTTCCCGGAGTTACACTGCATGCGATTGGAGGGGAGGCAGGAAGTGACGAGGACCGATTCATAACCACCTTGACACCGCGAGCACGTGAAGGTTGTCGATGGTCGTCGAGGATCAACGGATCCTTGTCGCCCGCGGTAGAGCTTGACGGAATCACATACGCGACCCTTTTCTTTTGAAATTGAGCTGGGCGAGATGCTAGTGGGGTTAAAAGGGTGGCAAGGACAGGAGGAATTGGAGAGGGAAGCCATGGTAGCGACAGGATATTGCTCGGTTTGGTGGCGGCGATTCTAGACGGAGCCGAAGATGACGAGGCTCGCGGACAAAATTGTGCATGCTTGAAGCTTAAGAGAGGGAGTAGGAATAAATGCAGGGTAGAAGGAGAGTTTCGGAGTGCTTTTTGAGGGCTGGCAACAAGCGCCGGGAGGCCGTCACTGGAGGAGCTCGGCATGGTAATGAACGACAAAGGCAGCATGCTGCGGCGATGTGGACGTACTCAGGGGCTGCGGAATACGCAAAGGAAGCGAAGGGGAGGCAGCAGGAAAGCTCACTGTTGGCCCGGCAAGGTGGAGATGGGAGTGCCGAGAACAGGCTCGCCCGCATACATGCGCTCTGGCGGTAGAGCGGCGAGTAGCACAGGAAGTAGATAGAGAGACGCACATCGGGCATTGAGACGTGGGAGCACGTTGGTGCGAGAAACCGCTAGGTGGAGGTGGAAAGAAAGGGTTGAGTGGCGTCGGTTTCATGCACACAAGGTGCTCGATGGAAAGTTTGCGGCTCAGGAGGAAGAAAGGGAGGATGCCGAGCAGGGCATTGCTCCTGCGTAAGCAATGGAGCATAGGGGAACAATGGTGCTGGGGAGGGAGAGTGATGGGGTGTTAGATGCACGGTAGGAGCAGCGTTTTAGTTCCCAAACCTCTCCAACACCAATGCTTCCATGATGTAAGCTGGTTATGTGTTGGCCTCCTTTCCTGTCACGAGAGAGTGACAGGTGTATCTGCTGTGATGACGACATGTTGCCATCCACCCAACAGTTGCAGTGTTTGATGGGGAGGAGACCCCGTCCACCATGATATACGTGGTTACACAACTCGGAATCACAATAGATATATGAGTTATTCCTGATGGTTTCTTGTTCTCCATTTCTTGGTCAGACCTGCGGTACTTTGTCTTATAAGAAATTATCTACCTTCTTGGGTGATCTAATCTTTATTTGATTTGTACGAACAAGATGGTGACGGTGCAGGCTAGCACAGTGCACAAGATGCTCCGAGCTACAGAGGGTGTGTCCAGCATTTTCACAAGGCCATTTGTGCCAGAACTTTTTGTTGTCAAACAACATTCTTGTGTACGTGACAAGGGGCTGCGCCGTATCTTCTCTGGTAGATATCTTGGTAGTTCGGCTAGGTGGTTAGCTAGAGTTTATCTCCTCTTTGTAATCTTATCTCTACTTAGCTTCTTCTCCAAGATGTAATCTAAACTGTATGCGCTATCAGGGAGGTGCGCCCCTGCCTATAAACACGTACGGCGTCCCCTCTGGTTGAGGCAAGACGCTTTCCGCCATCGCACATGGTAATCAGAGCTATTCTCTTCCACGTCTAAACCCTAGAACTCCATCCAGTGCAACTATGTCGTCTTCCTCTTCCTCCGGTGCCTCCCAGGCTGGCCCCAATGGCCAAGTCACGGAGAGGCTCTCCCGCACCAACTACGTCCTCTGGCGCGCGCAGATCGTGCCGCAGCTGAGGGGCGCAGGTGTCTTCGGCTACGTCGACGGCACGACACCGGAGCCGGCCAGGATCCTCCACACCAAGGACAAAGAAGGGAAGGAATCCACCGAGCCGAATCCCCTCCACTCCATCTGGGTGCGAGAGGACCAGCAGGTGCTCGGGTACCTGCTAAACAACCTCACCAAGGAGGTGCTCGTGCAGGTGACCGCGATCACCACGGCGCGCGAGCTCTGGGCGGCGCTGTCGAGGATGTTCTCCTCGCAGTCGCTGAGTCGCGTAAACAACATCAGAACCTCTCTGGTGAACGCCCAGAAGGGCAACAAGACCGTCGCCACCTACTTCGCCGAGATGCGTGGCCTCGCCGATGAGCTGGCCGCCGCCGGAAAACCTCTCCAGGATGATGAACTCATCTCATACATCCTGCACGGCCTCGACATGGACTACCAGCCACCCGTTTCTGCCCTCGACGCCCGCATCACCCCGGTATCCCTCGATGAGCTTTTTTCAATGCTTAGTAATTTTGATCAGAGGGTGGCGCAGTACCAGGGATCGGGCGGCTTCAAGTCGTCGGCTAACGCCGCGACGCGCGGGCGTGGCGGCTACGCTCGTCACCGTGGTCCTCCTCGCTCCAAGGGCAAGCAGGGGAGCGGCGGCAGCAACGGCGGGTCCAACTCCCGCGGACGGCCCCACTACACCAACACCAGGGGCCGTCGCGGTGGTTCTTCCAGGTCACGCCCAGATGCGGTGCGCTGCCAAATCTGCGGCAAACCGGGCCACGCGGCAAAGGATTGCTGGTACCGGTTCGATGAGGATGAGGCCTCCTCTGAAGATGAAGAAAAAGTTGCCACTGCTGCTGACGGTTCATATGGCGTCGATACCAACTGGTATCTTGACAGCGGCGCAACAAACCATCTCACCGGCGAACTAGAAAAGGTGACACTCAAGGAGAAGTATCATGGCAAGGACCAGATACACACTGCAAGTGGTGCAGGTATGAGGATATGTCACATTGGTCATTCAGTTTTTCGTACCCCACTTCGAAAATTTCATCTTCGGAAAATTTTGCATGTCCCTAGCACTGACAAGAACCTTCTATCTGTTCATCGTATCACACTTGATAATCATGTTTACATTGAATTTCATCCTTTTTTTCTTCTTGATCAAGGATCAGGTCACGAGGAGAACTCTTTATCGAGGTAGATGTGTTCGAGGTCTTTACCCGTTGATTCCGGAGCTTCAAAGATACAATAAACAAGCTTGTGGTGCTATCAAGCTTTCGGCCACACGATGGCATGACCGTTTAGGGCATGCTTCATTTTCCTTAGTTGATCGTTTACTCAAAAAGAATAAACTCCCGTTTGTTGGGGAACGCAATATTGAAACCATTTGTGATTCTTGTCAGAGAGCAAAAAGTCATCAACTCCCTTACCCTGTTTCCACTAGTGTCTCTACTTAACCATTGCAATTAATTTTTTCCGATGTATGGGGTCCTGCCCCAAGCTCTTTTGGTAGACACACGTACTATGTCAGTTTCATTGATGACTACAGCAAGTTCTCTTGGCTCTACCTTCTTAAAAAAAGGTCCGAAGTTTTCCAAGTCTTTAAAAACTTCCAAGCTCTTGTTGAACGGCAATTTGATAGAAAGATTCTTGCTGTCCAATCCGACTGGGGTGGGGAGTACGAAAAACTCAACTCCTTCCAAACATTAGGAATTTCTCACCATGTGTCATGCCCTCACGCTCATCAACAGAATGGGTCTGCAGAACGTAAGCATAGGCACATTGTTGAAGTTGGCCTTGCTCTCTTGGCCGGAGCTTCTATGCCCCTAAAATTTTGGGACGAAGCATTCCTCACGGCCATACACATCATAAACATGCTCCCTAGTAGGGTTATCAACAACGAAACTCCCATAGAACGACTTCTCCACGTAAAACCAGACTATAAATCTCTTTGTGTGTTTGGATGCGCATGTTGGCCAAATCTCCGCCCTTACAACAACCGCAAGCTTATGTTTCGCTCCAAACAGTGTGCGTTCCTTGGGTATAGCGCTCAGCACAAAGGTGTCAAATGCTTAGACATCTCGTCTGGTCGTGTCTACGTCTCTAGAGATGTTGTTTTTGATGAGACAAAGTTCCCCTTTGCTGATCTTCACCCCAACACCGACGCCTTACTCCGTCAAGAAATCCTACTCCTTCCACCTCAACTCTCTGGTTATGATCAAGGGGGACACGAGAAATGTGATGATCATTTGTTGACTAATCCTCCTAACCATTTGCATGAGTCTTGTGATGTTCCAGGAGATCATAGCGGTGAAAATGGTGAAGAAAATGAAGAAAACAGTGCAACACACCGTCCATATCGCGTGTGTCACGGCAGAGGGAGCAGATCCGCCTCGGGATCCGGCGCGCCAGGTGCGGCAGGCGAATCCGCCTTGGGATCCGGCGCGTCAGCTGCGACAGGCGAATCCGCCTCGGGATCCGGCGCGTCAGCAGCGGCAGGCGAACCTGCCTCGGATCCAGCCGCGACCGACTCCGCGTTGGCCACGCGGCCTGCTGTGGTTGGTGGTGGCGGCTTCACCAGCCCGCACCAATCAGCGGCTGCCATGCGCCCGGCTCCCACGGGCCCGATCGGCTCGCGGTTTGGCGCTCAGCCGGCTGTGTACAAGCGGCGCGAGGCAGGGCGATCGGCTGGCACGGGCCCAGCTGCGGAAGGCGCGGGATCAGATGCCTGTCTCGATCAGCCCGTGGTCGCTGGTCGGGTGGGATCTTCTGCGCCGGTTTCCTCCTCAATGCCCCAGCCGCGAGCCACAGAAGATCATCCAGGAGCGGAACCTGCCGAGACTGCTGGCGCAGGCGGATCCGCCTCGGATCTGGCGCAGGTGGACTCATCTGCCGGATCTTCTGTGGCGCAAAACAGCGCTGTTGCACCACAACGTCGCACACGGCTGCAGTCAGGGGTAACTAAGCCCGTTAATTATAAACACATAACAAAATATGGTTTGATCTGCTCCACAGGTGAACCAGGTGAGCCCAATACGCTTGAGGAGGCCCTTGGTGATGAGAAGTGGAGAAAGGCAATGCATGAGGAATATGTGGCACTACACAAAAATAAAACGTGGCATTTAGTTCCTCCAAGGCAAGGTAAAAATCTCATTGATTGCAAATGGGTTTTTAGAATCAAACGAAAGTCTGATGAAACAGTTGATCGTTACAAGGCAAGGCTAGTTGCTAAGGGTTTTAAACAAAGATATGGCATAGACTATGAGGACACATTTAGTCCGGTGGTAAAAGCTGCAACTATTCGTCTTGTCCTATCTATTGCTGTTTCCAGGGGATGGAGTCTTCGACAGTTAGACGTACAGAACGCGTTTCTTCATGGTGTTCTGGAAGAGGAGGTTTACATGAAACAACCTCCTGGGTTTGAAAACAAACATGCACCCTCTTATGTATGCAAGCTTGATAAAGCACTGTATGGACTGAAGCAGGCCCCCAGAGCATGGTATTCTCGTCTCAGCAAGAAGATGCAAATGCTTGGATTTGTTCCTTCAAAGTCTGACACTTCATTGTTTATTTACAATAAGGCCAATACATCAATATTTGTTCTTATATATGTTGATGATATTATCGTCACAAGTTCATCTGATGAGGCAATAACAGGACTGTTGAAGGACTTAAGTGCTGAGTTTGCTCTAAAGGATCTTGGGGACTTGCACTATTTCCTAGGGATTGAAGTGAAGAAGCACAAGGATGGACTTCATCTCTCTCAGGAAAAATATGCAAATGATTTGGTAAGAAAAGCTGGGTTGCAAGGCTATAAACCTACCACCACTCCTTTGTCTAGTACAGAAAAATTGTCTCTCACAGAAGGAACACCCTTGAGCTCAGAAGATAGCACAAGATATAGAAGTCTGGTGGGTGCACTTCAATATTTAACCCTCACTCGACCTGATATTTCTTTTGCTGTGAACAAGGTGTGTCAATTCCTTCATGCACCAACCACAGTTCATTTGACTGCTGCAAAACGAATAGTAAGATATGTGAAAGATACTATGGGTATTGGCCTCAATTTTAGCAAGTCATCTTCCACTCTTGTTAGTGCATTCTCTGACTCAGATTGGGCAGGATGTTTGGATGATAGACGCTCCACTGGTGGTTTTGCAGTGTTTCTTGGATCAAATCTGATCTCTTGGTGTGCCAGAAAACAAGCTACTGTTTCAAGGTCCAGCACAGAAGCAGAGTATAAGGCACTAGCTAATGCTACTGCAGAAATTATATGGGTACAATCCATTCTTAAGGAACTTGGTGTGAAAATCACTCAAGCTCCATGTCTATGGTGTGACAATTTGGGTGCAACTTATCTCTCAGCAAATCCAGTTTTTCATGCAAGAACGAAACACATTGAGATAGATTTCCATTTTGTCAGAGAAAGAGTTGCTAGTAAACTCCTAGACATTCGGTTTATACATTCTCAAGACCAGGTTGCAGATGGGTTTACTAAAGCCTTGCCTATACGAAGCTTTGAGAACTTCAAGTATAATCTCAACTTGATGAAGTTGTGATTAAGGGAGGGTGTCAAACAACATTCTTGTGTACGTGACAAGGGGCTGCGCCGTATCTTCTCTGGTAGATATCTTGGTAGTTCGGCTAGGTGGTTAGCTAGAGTTTATCTCCTCTTTGTAATCTTATCTCTACTTAGCTTCTTCTCCAAGATGTAATCTAAACTGTATGCGCTATCAGGGAGGTGCGCCCCTGCCTATAAACACGTACGGCGTCCCCTCTGGTTGAGGCAAGACGCTTTCCGCCATCGCACATCTGTGTCTTGATGCATTCAGCACGAACAAGCCCATCATTGAAGTGTCTTCTGGGAATGGCCACGGTGATGAGAGGAAGAATCATTAGGAGTGTGATACAGAGAACAGAGGAGGGAGCAAGAAGCAGACGAGCTGGTCTTACACCAGGTTTTACATGAGAAACTCACACTTTTTCTTTGCAGCAGAAAACTAAGCCAAAATTCGCACTGCCTAAGATCTTGTGGAAGATCCGGTACTTTGGGAGGTATTTAAATGAACCAGATTGTATACATATATCCAACATAATTTGTGGTGATATATAACAAACTTTATAAAAGCATATAGAGCGTTGCCAATGATACCTTATTTCAATTCAGGAGCATATAGAGCAGGGCAAGGTGATACGGTATGATCAGGCAAGCCACTTATGAACTCGTTAGCAGCCTGAAGACAGCCATGCAGCATTTTCTTCTCTAACCTTACAAGTCTAGTAGCAACTTCTTTCTTTGGTTCCAAACTGCCATCGGCCAACTGGCAAACACAAAAGCAGTTCAGTAATGTAACAGAGAAATGAGGAAAATATATACACAAGAACCCACGGCTCGTTACCATTGCTTCGTCCTCGTCCAAAGTAGTCGGATAACCAGCCAATCTTGATTTCAGGTAGACAACAAGTTGGTCAAGTACAGCTCGCTCTGAGCATGGACTAACCTAAAGAATAGCAGTTTTAGGTGACATGTCGCATCTATAATACCTAAATAGTTCATCCCCACTAACATATTTCTCTTGACATGCAGCCTATCCACCTCAGCAGCCTTGACACATCAGCAATCATGCCCTCTAAAAAATTATTCAGCAAAAAAAATCATAGCATGCATATTGGCCGGTCATGCATTCAGTTTCCAGCTGAATGTGTTGTCTGTTCGTTTCATCGTGCCATTAAACCACCGATCCAGTCAGCTTCCCCCTTCCCACCTCCCCCCATGGCCCCACCACAAAAAGAAAAGCAACCGGCGCACAAACACAAGTGAACGACTTAAACAGGGGAACAAAACATGATTTTTTTTCCAAGATCTCAGCTCCGAGAGATATCTAGAGAGGCGCTTCGGAGAACGGAGATGTACGGCTTCTGCTCCACACACCCCTACGGATTCGCCGTCCTGGTTGACGGCGTGCTGGGCTACCTCCGCCGCGGCAGCACCGACTCCCTGGCGGGCGGCGCCGACCTAGGCGGGCTCCTCTAGAAAAGAGACCAATCATTTGGTGTGGGGGATGTGTGGCGATCGCCTCCGACGGCTCTTCGGCTCCGGCATGACTGCCAGTCCGAGGCTCTCCGGCTTCGCCATGACCACGGGTTCGCCTCCCACGACTCTCCGAGATTGAATTGTCCCGTTCCAGGTTGGTTCCTATGGCTTTGGCCGCCGGTCCTTCTTTGACGGCACCGCTGATGCACCTCACCTATTCTTTTCATCCTCCCCTACTGACTACTGTCTCCGTTCCTGAAAGTGCAGGTAGAGGAGAACATGGTGTTCCTTTTTCCCCAATTGGCAGTGGAGTATGTATGAGCCCTCTATGGTTGTTGTCTATTTGTATGCAGAGGCAGGCTCGCCCTCAAGAAGACCCATCTATGGACTGACACTCTCAACCATCCACATCGGCTTTACCAAATCGGCTTCAGAGATTGTGCAATGATCTTTGTGCTGGTCCAATTTTGGTTGATTCATGAATATGGGTAACACTAACTACTTTGCTTTTTTTGCGAAAACTAACTATCTTTATACAATTACTGAACTTTTATCCATACTTTTTACGGTTATATCAAAGCCACAAGAACTCACAACGTTCTTTTCCAACAGTTAAGATAGGGCTTCTGTAACTTATTTTGATCCAAACCACTGGTAGTATTTTGGGCTTAGTTCTGTAGACTTTTATTCTTATTATTATCTGATGCAAGATTATTTTCTTCCATTTACTATCCACTTTTTTCTAATCTTTTATTAGATCGTTGACAACTTCATCTCCCTCCTGCAGTTAGTGACAACTTTGTCTCCCTCCGGAGGCGACCAAGCTGATCTGCAGTTAGTGACAACTTCGTTTTATTTTAATGCACAGATGACCGGTACTCTCCATACATGTGGATATCCAATCACAACACACTCAATCCAAGAAATGCAGCCTTCAAGTACCTGGTATGCTACACATCCCTCAGTGCCAAACTTGGGATTTTCATTTTGTTTTTGAATTGATGTCTAACCTTTGCAAATACTGAGAGGAAGACGAGCAATGTGATCCAGTATTGGAAGTAGCATCACTATTTTTCATGTATTGCACTCATAGGCAAGATCTCCTTTTCTTGGTTTATTTAACTATCTGTTCATATGTGATTTAGATTTACACTACGTTTTTCGTCAAAATTCAGTTATAGGTCAAGGCATCACATATTAATGATCGTGCTTCCTATTGGTGTTGTATTCACATGACGAAACAAGTACTATTTTCATGTTCGTAATAATATACCCCTTCATCTTATTTGATGAAAACAGCAAGAGCATTGCCAGTGCATAAAAGGAGAAGAAAGACATAAGATTACAACTATAAACAGGTTCTATACCTTGCCTGAATCCTAATTATGGATTACTCACTCGACATGGACTCTCTTATTTATTCCCACTGGTGTATACCATACAATTCCATGTTATTATGTATCGAATATATTTCTTTGCATTAATGCTATCGATTTCCCGGTCCTGTCATGTTTTCTTTGGTGCAGCTTATACTTTTTTATTGCGCAACATTCCTTCTCCCAACCGAATCTGCACTCCAACAGCCAATTTCCCTTTCTATCTTCTCTCTCACACATTGATTTTTTTTGCATTTTTTAACACAAATTATGTTAGTTTGTGAGAGGTAGTACAATCTCTATCCCATGCTTATATCAATGGGATTGAATCTCATGTATAATAGCCTTTGTTTCTTCACGTCTTTCAGTGGATGTCCATTCTTCTGCTACTGCACTTTCGTACATCCTTTGTTTGTTGTAATTTGATTTGTGGTGCTGAAGGTCACTATTACTTATTTTTGTTGAGATATATTGCCCTGGTCAACTGTTGAACTATTTCTTTCCCTTTGTGATGATAACATTTTTAGTATGAAAAATCAGATTATTGATGAATTGATCAGGTCTACTCCGTTCGACATCTTAACATGATGAAAGAAGTACCTCCGCAAAAAAGAAAAGCATGGTATGAAAATACCATCTGAAGGCAAAAATAGTCTCTTCAAGATTTCAAGTGCCTTATATGGAATGCCTCTTCCTACTATATATGTATTACAAATTCACTGTTGACTCTAATTTTGTGTGCCATACAGTACTGTTATGTATAACAGCTCACAAATTATGCTATTTATATCACCTTACTATGTGTTACCATGTGATTTGTGTTGTTCAGATTAAACACATTTTTAAGCGTAACTTTGTGGTTCACAAATTCTTTTTATTTCACTGGAAAAACATTTTTAAAATGTTTGAAAAGCTTATCTATCTCTAGATTATTCATGAGTGTTGTATTCAACACAAGGCTGTTTGTATGTTGCAATCTTATGGACTTTCAACCATAATCAAATAGTTTTACAACCGATGATTCATGTACGGATCTTAGTAATGAGCATATGTTACCGCAGCAACGCGCGGGGTATTATCTAGTTTTATACAAACTATCGTGCCATAATCCTGAAGGGGAGCCTTGGCGCAGTGGTAAAGCTGCTGCCTTGTGACCATGAGGTCACGGGCTGGAAACAGCCTCTTACAGAAATGTAGGGAAAGGCTGCGTACTATAGACCCAAAGTGGTCGGACCCTTCCCCGACCCTGCGCAAGCGGGAGCTACATGCACCGGGCTGCCCTTTTTTTTATCGTGCCATAATCTCTTGGTTGGCGGTTTTTCTCTACATTGATAAGAAGTCACACACACACACACACACACACATATATATATATATCCCTAGTTTTCACCCATTGTAATGCAGATAAATGATGCTAGTGTCCCAGCCACCGCTCATTTCGTTTCAGTGAATATATGGTTAATGTCAACCAGATATAATCCAGTACAAAATACCAGGTGGAAACCTTTACTTGACTAGGATCTTGAGCATGCCAAGAAAAGGCTTCAAAAGTAAAACCAATTTCCAGATTACATGTTGTGCTGTCTTCAATCTCTTGCTAAAATTTCAACCAAAGGGAAAGTACGTATTTTGAATTTTTTGCAAAACCAAGCAAGTTCTCTACATCAAGGGCTGCCCTTTTTTTTATCGTGCCATAATCTCTTGGTTGGCGGTTTTTCTCTACATTGATAAGAAGTCACACACACACACACACACACACACACACACACACATATATATATATCCCTAGTTTTCACCCATTGTAATGCAGATAAATGATGCTAGTGTCCCAGCCACCGCTCATTTCGTTTCAGTGAATATATGGTTAATGTCAACCAGATATAATCCAGTACAAAATACCAGGTGGAAACCTTTACTTGACTAGGATCTTGAGCATGCCAAGAAAAGGCTTCAAAAGTAAAACCAATTTCCAGATTACATGTTGTGCTGTCTTCAATCTCTTGCTAAAATTTCAACCAAAGGGAAAGTACGTATTTTGAATTTTTTGCAAAACCAAGCAAGTTCTCTACATCAAGGGCTTAGCCTAGCACCAGTTTAAAGACTTATAACCACTATGCAGGTCATGAACGGGTTGGTTACTTTAGGGAATACTACTTTGTTCAACTTGAAAATCTAAACCGAACCATCCAAATAGAAGCCTCATATAAACCTAAGCAAACAGAAGGTGAATTCAAAGGGTTACAAACAAGAAGCCAAAAAAGCCTTGTTCTTTTGTATATATTGCAAATCTGCTGAGACCACGTGGACTCGTATTTTTTAAAATCGTTTGGTGCATGGTGTTGCATTGTTATCATGTTGCTCCTATATTTTTCACGATATTTGACAACATCTAAGCGGGTGTTCACTTTGCTCGGCTACGGTTAACTAAAGTAAGCCTATGTGTAAACCACCTGAGATACAAGTCAAGCTTGATATGAAATAACAGGAACTGCCCCATATAGGTCAAACACCATTCACGACAATCTAGAGATCAAATAGTAATTTATCAAATGCAATATGTTGCAATGTCAAGGATGGTAAGCCGGCTTACTGGACATGTATCACCTTCTGACGAAAGTATACATTGCATTTCATCTGGATCTGAAATGTATCCTAGTCTCAAGTATGGCAGCATTTCAGAAATAGTTTCCTTCTCTTTGCCTACACAGACCTGAAAAGTGAGGCATATCAATATTCAACACATTCTACTCTCAACTAAATAGGAAAAAGGAATTGAAAGTCCCACTTGGAATTTTTGGATAGCAAGCTTTCCATTTCTTTGAGCGACCATTCTCTTCTCTTGGTATTGAGGATCTTCAGTGTTTAGGGATGCCTGTGATAATAATTTAGGCTTGGTTACAACAACCAAATAAGGACTGTAAAACAGTTTTAGAAATCCCACCTCGATTGCTATGCGATCATATGGATTGTCTTCATCAACAAAACCATAATTGAGAAGCAACCTGGAGTTTGGTTGAGGCCCACACCTGGATATTTATATATTTAAAATCATTGCATACAAGAACAGTACATGAGATCTGTCTACAACATAAATTAAAATCAGCATCCTAATTGCCAAATATAATGAATGAGGACAAGATCAATGCACTGAAGCAAACATAATACCAAACAATTATCGGTTCTCCTGCTTTGTACGGCCGATCGACCAGCAATCGAACAGAACCATCAACAGCAGTCAGCATTGCTTTGCAGTTGCTCTTGTACGTCAACAGTGGTGGGCCCAAGGGAACTAGTGCAAATCTTCGAGCTAAACTAACCTTCTGCTCTTGAGATAAGAAGTACAACAAAGTCAATGGAATGCAGTTTGGGTATGGAGAAATCACAAGCAATGCAATGTTGTTCTCACACAAAAAATTAAGCAAATAAGACAGATTTAAAAAAAAATCTGCACTAAATATGGAAAGATAATCTAGAGACAGTTGAGCATTGACTGCGAAAGAACAAAATATGTAACTTACAAACTTTTCTAGTGTTACGCTCAAACACTTCATCTACCGTTTGTTCACGATCGTGGTAAGTGTGTCTCGCCCGATTCTATCTCCCTATCGCTTTCATCTCCCTTCGCTAACCCAGCCACCCAGGACCCAACAGGCGCACCGTACTTTCGCTCAACCCCCTCTGTCATATTGATTCCCCATCACCACCATGTCGGCGGTCGGCTTAGTCGAACTCCGCCAAGGCGCTGCCCCGCACTGATCCCGCGTGGCCACCAACGCGACACAGCGTGGCGGAGTCAGCTCGAACCAGCGCTTCTCCCGGGCCGCGCAGCACCACAACCATCGGTCATCTACCCAAAATCCGGCAACCGTCCGCGGTAGCACCGTCTCCTCCTGTCCTCCAACGGACCACGGCCATACCCATGCCACCATCCACGTCGCACCGCTGTCGTCCCCATCCAGGTGGGCCACAGTGTCGCCATCGAGCTCAAACCGCACACCCACATCCTCGCCAAGCCGGCGCCATCTCCGATCTCATGGGGTGCCATCCCCCAGCCCCATAGTAGGCACAGCATGTATAGGTCCAGTTACCACCATTGCATTTTGATGTAGCCCACCTCAGTTACCATTGTTCCTGTGATATAGTTACCAATTACCTATGTTACCTTACCACAATGAAAATGATGTAGTTATCTACATTTCAGAGTTATCATCATAAAATTACAGTTATTGAACTCTATAATTATAATTACCACCATGGCACTGATTTAAGTTTCCCACCTATTCAGGTTACAATTATCATCAAAGCATTGTGTAATTAACCCGTAGTTCATGTTAGAGTTGTCACCTATCTTCCGTTGATATAAATATAGATGCCCAACTTCCGTTGCAGTTACAACACCATGGCAAGTGAATGTGATTATCCAGTTGCCTAGGTTTCCAGGTATCAACATGGCACCGACAGCCACCCAGTTGTTTATGGTATAGTAACCATCATAGCACTAGTATAGTACCAATCATCCAAGTTATTGTTCAAAAAAAGTTACCCATCATCCAAGTTACAATTACCAACACCGCAATTATGTAGTTACCTTAGCTAATTGACCCAGCGCCTGTAGCTCTGCTCGAGGTCGTCCAAATCGACCATAACGCTGAAGGGAGCGCGTCGACCCAGCGCCTGCCTCTTTTCTTGAGTTTGTTAAAAGTCCTAGTCTTGAGCCCTTTAAGGATCAGTGTGTTAGCTCATTCTGCCTGCCCGTTGCTGCGTGGATGAGCGACGGAGACAAAGCACAGCCTGATCCCGAGCTCCTCACAGTACTAAGTGAACGTGGCGCTGGTGAATTGGGTGTCGTTATCAGTAATGATACGGTTGGGAACCCCAAAGCAGCACACAATTCCTATGAAGAGTTTGATCGCCGTATTCGCGGTGACCTTGGCGACGGGCTCGACTTCAGTCCACTTGGTAAATTTGTCAATGGCGACGTAAAGGTACTTGTAGCCCCCAACTGCTCGGGGGAATGGCCCCAAGATATCCAATCCCCAAACTGTGGAGGGCCATGAGAGGGGGGTGTTTTGAAAAGCCTGAGCGGGTTGACGAATCCGCTTTGCATGGAACTGACAAGCCTCGTAGCTTTGAACTAGCTCGATGGCATCTTGGAGGATGGTTGGCCAGTAGAAGCCTTGCCGGAAGGCCTTCAAACCAGCGTGTGTGACGATGCGTGGATGCCGCACTCGCCTCCAAGGATATCCACGAGCAGGTCGCGGCCTTCTTCCTGAGAAATACACTCAAGGAGGACCTGATTTGCACTACGCCGATAGAGATCTCCATCCATCACAGCATAACGCTTCGCTTGTCGGGCGATCCTCTCTACAGTGGCATTATGTTGGGGAAGGATATTTTCTTTCAGGTAACGTCGGAGATTGAGAACAGAAGGTCCGTGCTCACCAAGGGTGGTTTCTGGTCGGGAGTTCCTGTGATAGGATTCCCACATCCTTGAACTAGCTCACCAAGCTCAACGATGTCGAAAACCATGCTCTTAGTTCGGTATCTTTGGTGCCGAAGGTGACCATCAAAGACACATGTCCGACTAGTACAGTAACCCACCTCTAAATGGATTTGTCGGTTGCAAACGCCATGGGGGGCACTTGCATCTTCTCGAAGACAGCGGGTGACAGGATAGAGGCATGCGCCCCCGTCCACCAACATGTTGGTAACCTGGATGTTGTCGATCGTCGGAGAGACCACCAACGGGATAAGTGTTTCTGATCACCAGAGAGGTGGGGATGCCTCGATACTCGAAAGCAATGCATTGACTTCTCGCTCCAACAACTTGAGCTGTCGGCGCGGAGCGGACGTGGATGAGCTCCCATGGATGCATGCTGCAACTCTGGATCCTAGGGGGGCCGAAATGCCATCTTGATAGTCATGGTCCTCACCACCACTGCGTCTGTGGCAAAGATGGCGCTACCGCGTCAGGTGTGGCACTCCATGTCACGGCAAGCTCGGCATCAGTTACCAGCGAGGGCTTGGCTGTCTTTGCAATCCGCGAGAGCATGCCAAGCAAAGAGGTGCTCAGGGCACACCATACGCCAGTGTCCTCGAAGGCATCGGTCCTCTTCTTGCCGTCAAGGATGTCACAAAGATCTTCGGCGCACGTCGGGACAGAATTGATAACCGTGACATGAGGTCTACGACGGCACCTCCTAATCCCACCAAGCACAAGGCTTGATGGCTTCTGCGGTAGGGAGCCCTTACTAACATCTAGCGAGACGATACTTGTCTCGCTGACCTACGGGGCCTCCTGGCGTGGCCCCTTACCATGGTGACAAAGTACTCCATGAGCGACGCCTTCAACATTAAGATCCCCTTTAACAAGTACTCTGTGAGCGACACCTTCAACATCACCGACTTGGCCCCTTACCATGGTGACGAAGTTTTGGATTTGAGGAGGGATCTTCCCCATGGACATCACCATCGAGCCTACGCCAACATCCCAAGCGCCAAGTGAGCCAACAACTAGAGCACACAAACGTGGCATTGAAATCGAGGTGAACTCACTCCTCTTTGAACTTTGTACACATTCATATGAGACATGGCTACTACCTCAAATGCATACCCTAAGCAACTCAGGCACCAAGGGATTGACCATGAAGAAGCGAGGACACAAGGCTAAGTCAAAGCAGAAGAGAAGGAAGGTGGCAAAAGTCACGGCTACTACACAGCAACCAGACGTCCGGCCAACTACCCGGACGTCCGGTCGGCTACTTGGGCCTCTAGGTTAAGCCTGGACGAAAAGGCTCTCTGGATAGCCCGTATGGAACATCAAAAGGTTTTTCGCAAAGCCGAACGTCCTGCCAGCTACCCAGATGCACAACCCCTGAAGCGTGCAGCACGGGAGCCAACCCAGTCCAAGCACCGGCTATAGCCGCCAAACGTCCGGCTTGCCACCCAAATGGTCTGGCCTCTTACCGGACATCCGACCTGCCTACTTCCAGATTGGACGAGAGCCATGTATCCCATCTCCTAAGCCATGTCCCATCTCCTACCTCCCCCATCTTGGCCCTAGACTATATTAACCAAGTCTCTCGCTTTCTAGGGTTAGAAGCATATTAGACCTTCTTGAGAGAACTTTGCTCATCTACAGATCTACCCCTTCTCCATTGGAGACTAAGGCCTCCATTAGGAGAAGAATCCCAAGGGCTTTCCAAGACCTCCATATCCTTAGGATTGGGGAAGATCTATCTCTCAAGACCTCACTTCCCCTTAGGGATTTGGGAAGAACTTTACCTAGCTACTTGTTTCCTTTTGTTAACTGCGGATCTAGTACAGCCTCTTAGCTTGGATGCTTGGAGAGCACATGTGTGATGTGGACCTTGTTCTTCTAGTGAATTTCCCTTGTGTTTGTTGAGTTCTTGTGTGTTCTTCCTCTTGATCCCTCCAAATTGTGAAGAATTGGCACAATTGGGGCTTTGCCCTACATCATTTTGGGCTACTGAAGCCAGGTTGAATCTCCATATAAACCTCTTCTTGAAGATCTCCATGCAAGAATCCATTCTTGACATCCAATTGATGCAGTAGCCAACCAAAGTTAGCATCACAAGAAATAAGATTTCTTATTGTACTCACATTTGCAACTGGTGCAAAGGTCTGGTCATAGTCAATCCCGTAGGTTTAATTGTAACCCCTTGCCGCTAGTCTCGCCTTGTATCGTTCTACTTTCCCTTCCAAGGTTCTACTTTCCCTTCCAAGGTTCTACTTTCTCTTCTAGGGTTTGCTTGACGTTATACACCCATTTGCAAGTAACTGGACTTTTTCCTTCTGGAATAGGAACAAGATCCCATTTCTTCTCCTTTGCACATGTCTACTTGGGTCTCTCGAGGATGGTATATGTAACACCCTGAGTTTTGCCTCCTCATAACTTAGAGCTAATAGTGTTGTTAGGACCCTTAGTGGTGTTTGAATTTGTTTGAATTTAAATTTTTGCTTCTTAATTTGGATCTTTTGAATTTCTTCTTATTGAAATTGAATTGGATCTTCTGCTTGCATAAGGTGCTCTATCTCTTAGGAAAAATCCTATAGCTATTCTACTACAGTACTTCATCTCGAACTTTTACCACTGATCATGCGATGGGGAAAGCTCATAAAAACATTTTCTTACAAAAAGTATTTTTTCAAATTTAGGTTTTCAAAAAAAAACGACTTAAGGCTTGAACTACAAGTACTTAATTTAGGTGGAATAAAAACTTTGCAAAGCTATATTTGGATCATTTTAGATTAGGACTTCCCAAAACCACCAAAATATTATTTTCAAAAGTATACTACTCCCTCTGATCCATAGTACTTGTCGTTCAAATGGATGTATCTAATACGGATCGGAGGGAGTAGTATTTTTTATCAGCTTTTTCTCAAGGCCAAAAATGGTGCTTAATACGTTAAAAATATTCTCCTGTTTCAAAAATATATGAGAAAATTTAGAGAGGCTCAGGAGACATATAGTTTCCACATATATGAGTTTCAACCCATGGTCATGACTAAAATTTTGACTAGATCTACAATTTCAGCTCTGCCAATTTCTAGGGTTTGAAACTTCTACACAGAGAATTATCTCCAAAAATTCTCAAATAATTCATGCAGCCATAAATGTTGTCAAATATCCATCCTACCAAATTTCAGCAACCAGATCATCCATTAGCTTAGTGAAATATCTGTTTTTACATTTCATGCAGAAACTTTTGAAAATTTTGTGAAACAAAGTTACTTTGTTTTGCCTCAAATTTTTACCAGAGGTTTCTTATCCACTCGTCCTCATCCAGTGCAGGTGCCAGCACTCAGCTCAGCTCGGAAATGTCCAAACACCCCTGCCTAACCTTCTGGACAGTGTGTAAAACTGTAAATGCTGTCTTTTTCTCACCCTGGACCAAAGCCTTGCCACCTAGCCACCCCCAGGTTGACCCACATCAATTCCAGCACCGTGGCAACACCCTAGGCATCTTATTTCTCTCGCTGGCACTCTGGACAAACCAAGTCAGACCCAACAGTGCACTAATTGGCACTGCTCAGCCCCCTGCATTGCTCCAGTGCACCCCTGGCAGAAGGATCATGTCACAGCCCTCCTTGTGAACTCCCACGGGCGTTGGGCAAAGCCCCAGCTCTCCCACACCTCTTCTGTGATCGATGGACACTCGTGTCCGAAGCTGAGAGCACACTCCACGTGTGCCCCCAGCTGTCGATCCCTCCCTCTTCCAAAGCCATGCATCGTTGTCCTGGCACTCCCCCAAGACCCCCAGACAAGCTTACTCTCCCCCTCTCGCTCTTATTCTCTCCCAAACACCTTGGTCGGAGCTTGAGCGCGCTCCAGATTGAAGTTTTGACCCTCCGGTCGAAACTTGCTCTCGGGCGAGCATCAGGCCCAACTCTCTTTTCCAATCAGCTCAAAATCACCCAATCAAACCTTAGAACCAAAAGCCCTTTCGATTGACGTCGAAAACCCCGAATTCGAGCAGCTCGTCGCGGCCTCGGGTCACTGTGAAATCGGGCGGTACAGACCACCATTCGACCTCCTTCCTCTTCCTATAGCTTCATCTCATCGCTAGGAATCTCATGCGACTTTTATTTTCTAGCACCGCAACCGTATTCGAGTCATTCGTCGACGAGCTCGAGCACCACCGCTCGGGAGCATCACCGCCGTTAGGTTCTTCGTCGCCAGCCGGCATCTCGACCTCCATCCGATGCGATGTGCTCCCTTGAGCTCGCACATATCGCCGGCGCTTCCAACGGTGGCCGGTAGCACCTGCCATCGGCCGCCGACCGAGGCCCCTGTCTCCTCCATTATGGCGGGAGGAGGAAGACGAACCTACCCAGGGGCCCCGCCATTCAGCCGGCCAGCGAGCTGCCAGTAATTGATGGGTGGGCCAAACCATTAAGTGGAAATGGTTTTGACTGGATCCGCCTCCCCGCGACGGAAGCGTACTCCGAAGAATGCGCCTTCGACGTCACGGTCTTTTCTCGCGTGGCCGAGCGGCTAGGCCAGAACCAGTTCACTGCACCGCTAAGTCGCGCCCAATGCGCACTTCTGCCGCTCCAGATCGGGCCAGTTTTGGCCCAGTTAGGTATGCCCTTTTTCTTTTTCTTTATTCCAGAGACCTTGTTCAAATCCTAGGAATTCAAATGGAATCCAAATTTGATGCTTCAAATTCCTAGATGCTCCTAAATTCATGCTCTATCGAATGGAGTAACATGCACATTTTTCCAGTAGGTTTTTCTGTACTGTTATATAGCAAACCTAATGTTCTTTCATATAAAGTCAACCTTTAAAAGTTCCTAGAATATGTTAAGCTTCATGCACTAGCCAACGCAACCATAAGTCCCAACCGATGGAAAGGGCTAGTTCAACCCAAATATACTGTAACAGAATAATCATTTCTACACCAAATTTGGTGATTCAAATCCCTAGCTACTTCTAAGTTCATAACCTATTTGGTAAACATTTTTGCCATGCACTATTTCTACACCGGGAATTATTAGGCCATTTCTACATATGTAGTCACATTTGCAAATCCTAGGAAAATCATTTGAACTCCAGATCCAGTGAAACCAACTCCTAAATGTGTCTAAAATCTCAATCTATTTAATGAGTGCCTCTACTCATTTTTACAAAAGGTGTTTCTGTATAGCTCTTTAGCAAATCATTCTTCCTTTGATCCAACTTTAGTGAGTTGCCCAAAAATCCCTATAGCTCTAAAATCAGTAGGCTCACCTTGGTTATTTTTCATATAACCAGAGAAGTCCTAGAAAAGTAGAAGCAATATTTTGAGAGCACTTTTACGTTTCTGCCCTATGTCGTGTTGCTTAATGTGTTAAGTTTTGGCGTTAGATAACAATGTAAACGAAGGACTCAGACAAGGACCAGAAGCTTTTAAAGACTTTCCTGAGCCAGGCAAGCAACCTTTTGACCATGTTGATCACCCATATATTTTTCTCATTGAGTAGAACTATTTTCATGCATTGGAAACTATGATTAAATGCATTGCTAGTTTAGTTGATCCTACTTGCATGTTATAGGTGTTACCCTAGCTGCCGATAATACCTGTCCTTGTCAACCCGGGAAACATTTGGTGGGCATAGCTATATGCTATGGTAGTTGCTTAGCCATGCAAAATGGGTAGCAAGATGTAGGTTGGACAAAACAAACTTATTCAAGAGTTTTATGAAAACCCCGTCGGATGACATTGGTGCCCGAGGGAGTAAGTAAATGAAGGTTTTCATAAAGGATTAGATTTAAGCATGTGACCATCGGCCCAACATTTAGCGCAACCACGATACCCTGGTACGGGACAGATGTTACCTTGTTCGATACTAGTAGAGTGCCCACATTACTAGTGACGGGAGTGGACGTACTCACTCTCGATACGGAGTCGCTCTCAACATACTGAGGCGGCTTATCATGGTTTTTACTCGCATCGGGCACACCGTTGGTACCCTCATGTGTGTGTGATATGTTGAAAATTGAGGTAGCACCTCAGAAGCCAAGGCTATGATATGATGAGAAGTGTTGGACAAGGGGTAGGTACCAATCGAGTGGACTCTATTAGTGTCGTCTGGGAAAAGGTAACGATCGGGTGCTTATCTCAGGTGCAAAGTGAGTTTGTACAGTGAGATGTCGTGGTAGACACGGAAGTTCCCCGATTCTTGTAGGTAAAGTGTGCAACCTCTGTAGAGTGCAAAACTATTTGAATAGCCGTTGTCCTCGGTTAAGGACAGTTGGAATGACCATGCTTAGACTATGTCCACAAAAGTTGGTGATGATGGTGAGAATGGTGATGATATGAGAAAGATGATGATGATGGAAATGACGGTACGCGGTACCAAGAATTATGAGATGAGATGATCAAGTTGATGTTCAACATAAGCTATTATATCACCGTGGTTCTTCGGACCATGAGGCCTTGTTGTTTTGAAAACATAGGTCATGAGCATTTGAAAGTTAGCTTTCCGCAAACTGCTAAACATAGTGTAGAGCTTTCATTGTACTAAACCTTGCATGAATATTCTGCTATTACATATTTTGGGTTGCTTGCGAGTACATTCAAATGTACTCGCCTGGCTTGTCCCTGGCTATTAACTTAGCCAGGAATGGAAGACACTGGCTTTGAAGATGAGTTCTTCGACGACGCCCCTGCGAACTAGGCCGCTTCCCCAGTCAGCTTGCCTGTAGGTTATGGCTTACTACGTGAGTTCAAGCTACCGTCGATGTTTCTGCTGCAGTATTTCTTCTGGAGTTGCCTTTATGGCTTATCTATGTAAGACTAGACCATGATGGTCATCTCTATGTAAGACTTATTCGTGTTGTAATGGATGTATGCTTGTGATATCAGTTCATTGTACTTAGTGGCACACCGATCATGGGACCACTATTAGATGAGGTGGGTTCGATCTTATAGGCCAGTGCCCTCACAGTATACTACTTGACTCTCATATGTTGTGGGCCTATAGGTTTGAGCCCAATGACGAGCATGCAATGGAGGAGGTCAAGCACAAGAGAGCGCCTACACCATCAACGAGGGAAGCATGGAAGTGAAGAAGGACCCACGAATACGGCGGCCCGGAACGCAAAGACGGTGCCCGAAGGCCAGTGAGGCCCGACAGTCCAACCGTGTGTCTAACATGTCAGATAGCCCGACTTGGCATTGCTCTCTAGACCATGTCAGACTTTGGGTCGGACATGGGGTTAGAACCTCCAACATGTCAGACTATCAGGCTTAAGTTGGACTATCCGACTTTGCATGCATGCACTAAGATGGGCCCAACCCGTGTGTCTTCCTTTCCTACTTACCCTTCATAAGCGGACCTATATGTACCACTCCCCCGCCTCAGATCTAGGGTTAGCCAAGAAATGACTAGACATTAGAGCTTAGCTCATGTACCTCCCTTGTAGGATTACTCTTACATGGAGATTGCTCCCTTAGTGGAGATCAAGGCCTCTTGAGGGGAAGACTCCATAGGAGTAACAAGACCTCCACTTGCGGGAAGATTCATCCATGGAATTCAAGACCTCCATGTCTTAGGACTTGGGGAAGAACCCTAGCATGTTACATCTCTCTCTTGTGGATGATTTGGATCAACTATTTATCCACCTTTTGTTGCAACTTATGTGTCGATTTGTGCTAGTTTTCCTTGTGATTTCCCCCGTGTTCTTCCTCAAATCCACCTCCAATTCGTGAAGATTGGGCCATCCTAATGGCTTGCCCCATATCACATGTGATCTAATTAAAATGAAAAATATTTACAGCTAAACTGTTTAATTCATATGACACCATACATTACTTACTTGCGAAACAAATATTAAGCCCCGACTTGAAACAAATGGAGATAAATCAAATGGCGCAGGCGCCATGTTGGAGAACTACAAATAAATGCTTGGCATATTACCTGCAAATGAACCACACAAGACTGTACTGCAACAAATGCCTGCTTGAAGATCTCAAACGGAAACGCCTCAGTAGGTACATCAAAAGGGTATTGCTGCATAAAATTCACATGAGAATAAAGAACCGACGCAACAAACTCTCGTGGAAAAAAGATAAGGAGGATCAAGAAAATACCTTAAACAATGAACCTGCCATGAACCACAATGTATCAAGCTCATTATACTCTCTTCTTATTCCCTCATCTCTAACAACAACTTCATCCTGAATCATGAGAAAATCAAAGCTGGGATGTTTATGGTCTTCTCAAATATTAATTAATCTCAGATTAAAGAAATTAGATGATAAGTCAACATTAGTAGATACAAACACTAACCCTCATGGGGCTGCCATTCAGGTAATCCAGTTCACTTTCAGTCCATAAAAGAGGTGATTCAACAGCTAGTTGCCCCCTGCCTCGCTGACGATCAAGTTCTTTAATATACGGGTACCAAAGTGAATCTCTTCCTTGCTTCTTCTCATACATGAGATACAATGCCAAGCATGCCAGCTCAGACAATTTGTTTGTTGTTAACAATTCAGCTGCATGGTAGAAAAAAAACATAGCATTACATCATTTACATGTTCTTTTCTTGGTGTCTACATGAGAGCATTATGCCATTGGGAGCTGTAGTTGTTTCACTTTAGGAGAACCAATGCTATTAGGAGAAACATGACAGACATAAGCACCAAAAATTATTACTAATCCAGATAATGAGAAGACTCTGCATATCACATATGCAAAATACGTGACTTGAATAGAAGAAATATTATATCAGTTTCCAAGTGTTTCATGGTTAAACTACTTCCAGCCAAACTGTACTTATACTGTTCTTTCTCTTATACTAGTATCATGTAATTAATGTTTAAAAGCTAAAAACTCGTTGTTACAATCATAGCACAAAATAAACATCAAAGGGAATGCTACAGATAAATATGCAAATCAATTGAAGCTATTGAAGAATAGATAGGGATTATGTCCAAATTCCTAACTGATAATGCTCTTTTAGCTTTATAATCAACACCCATGTTAAGGTTGGAAATTGGAACACAAAATTTGTTCCCAAGTTCCAGCAAGGGCTATATTTGCACAAATCCTACACCACAAATAGGATGTTGCATTTTCTCCACTTGTGAGTGGGAAGACAAAAAATCAATTAGGACCACCTAACTCAGAAGAGACAACTGTTACTCTTTTTGACATAGAGATGAGCTTAACCGAAAAATGTGTAAGCATGACACTGTTGAGAAAGGTAATGTTAAATATCTGAATAAAGCGGATTCACAAACTGTCGCTGCAATTGAATCATGCTTCATAAAAGCATACGTCAGTGAACTCCAGATATACTCAGCACAGTTACTAACTTACAAAGAAAATTCCCCAGACCACATACGTATTGCTGGTAACAAGACTACCAAGAAACTACGTGGTATTGCAACACATAGAAGTGGAAAGAACATCTTACATAAGAAATGACCTGCACAATATTTCTACAAATTCTTTTCATATGTAACCTACTCAGGGCAGGAACGCTTTCGGCATAATACCATTGCAAATGCCAAATTCATTTATTAGATTACCAAATGACAGAACTCAGCCGGTCTAGAGCCAGAGGCCAACTCACCAACCGACTCGTCGCCGAGAACCCGCTCCAGCGTGACAACGAGCGACATGGGCACCTCGAACGCCACATCCCCCGCCTGTGCAAGCAAGCAGAAAGCCGCATCAGGATCGCATGTTCACCGCCGAATCAATAACTAACCCTGTTTGCTCAGTACCTCGAGGTCCTGCCCAGCAGCGACGAAGTGTAATGGCCGGTCTTTGCCCCCGCGAGAGCACGGGACGGGGCGCTCCAGGATGGCCACCTTGCCCGGCGGCAGCCCATTCGTGAGTAGCCAGTCAGAGAACCCGCCAGCGGAGGATGCGGACGAGCACGCCGCGGGGGCGGGAGGCCTCTGGGTCCCGGAGGAGGAAAGGAGGGTGTCGGCATGGCAGGCGGCGAGGCGGAGGCGGGAGCACGAGCGCGTGCGGGGCCGGGGGAGGCGGCGCAGGAAACAGGGGAGGAGGCGATGGTGGGTGCCGGACAAGGCGGAGGAGGCCATGAGTGGCGCTCGAGATTCGGGCGACCGGTTGGTGTGGATGAGGGAAAGGCGCGACTGGGCCAGGTGGAGCCATATTTTCCAAGCAAGATCATCACGGACAAGAGACATCGGATCCTAATTAGATTAGCCACCAAAGTGCTATTCTAAGCTCGAGCTCAGATGAGCTCGTTATCTCCATCGTGGGCTGGCACTAAGATTCGCACCGTGCCAGGTATTCATGTGTGTATTCGAAGTTGTATATTCCCATATCTCACTGACGATGGCCCACCCAAGCCCGGCGACGCCAACGGCCGCCCGCTTGGCGGCTCAGACGGGGGCAGTCGTCCTGTGCTACGGCTCAGACGTGGGATACCAAACGGTGGGCCTCCCGCCGCTTCATTATTTATGCACAGCAACCAATCCATCACCTTTCCCTGGACGATTCTTTCCCCCACAACCTCCCTTTCTTTCTTCAACCTCGCCACCAAGAACCAGATCAGGAACCATGACTACTTCATCTTCTTCGTCTCGGGCCGACGGCACACTCCCGTTGATTCCTTGCCCATCCTGTGGCGACAAGGTGGTCACCTTCATTTCATGTGCTGGGAAACGCTTCTACAAGTGCGTCCGAAAAGATACAAGTTTTTCATTGCAAGCAAAAGTCCATTTTAGCCATCCAGATCCCCTTTTCTGAACATGAACATGATTCATGCGGGTTGGGTTATGCATGTTTTTATATCCACGGGTACGTATCTGCCTGAGCTCAGTAAGTACGGCTTGTCTCTGCACGTACTGCAGCAGCCTATAGCCGTGTGTCCATCTTCCTCTCTTCACCATAAACCCAGGCGCGAGCATAAATTTGTGGACGACGGCCAGGCAGAGATCCAACCATCTCGAGGACTTGCTCGGCCACTACTCACTAACCTGCTCCTGGTTGCCACTATGCACTTCTTAATCTTCGTGTAGCGAAGTAATTAGTGCTATAATCCTGTAATGGCGACGGCCTCATTTACTAAATGCATTATGTAGTATGGTTTCCTGCAGGCTCGCATGTTATTGTCCTGTGTAGTGCTATCGCAACCTCTCTACTTGTTTGTCAGGATAGCGTAATGTAATCATGGTTATCTTTGTGTAATACATATTAAATTTATGTTCCTCCATATGGGAGTTGTTTCTTCAAATAATTTTCACGACTCATGCTACAACTAATAGTTTTAAACCCCACATACTTTTATTCATGTCTAGTGACATCAATCACAGACCTACTACTACATTTACTTGGTGTCTGCTGCATGCACAGCCGGCCACCCCCCGATCAGTCTACTCCGCTCCGTTCTCTGCGGACTGGTTGACACTAGCCTCGGAAGCAAGCCCCTCCCCAGAATTCTGAAACCACGCCACTCAAATTAAACAGACGTAACGAAGAAAGGGAAGTAGCAACCACGATCCACCTACAATGTCGTTAGCTCAAGCTGGCCTCCTTTTATGCAAACTCCCCTACAAGCTTGGTAGCGAGTCTGGCTGCATGTTGTTGTGCCACTATCCCATTGTATCCAGCTGTTCAAATTCCAAAATATTTTATGCAAGGTTCTGGGTTGTTCCGTCATATTCAATCCCACTCCTTCAGGAACCATTCCCCTGTTGTCAAACAATTTAAACATCGCGACTAATTCTATCTCACATGCCAAATCCAATCCTCGGCACGGAAGGTTATACACAAACACAAATTAAAGCCAATCAGCAAAGGCCATGCGTCCATGCGCCAGTCATCCTCAAAGATTTAGAAATAGCTGACACGGGTTTTAACACATGCACATTAGGATCAGCTTAACCAGTCCAAAAACCCAATAATAACTTAAAACAAGCATACATAACAATCCAAAACAAATATTTTACATTACTCAGTAGTCTCACAGATTGCATAGTAACCACAAGCACGTCAACAACAACTGAAACTCACATAAAAGATATGATCCTACTTTACATATCCAGCACCTAAAGCATAATAAACTTCCACATGAGACAACAGCTCCTAGCTAACACCTCCCCAGTGCAGAAGAAAACTATACATAAACCACCGGCCACTACATTCCATTGGCTAGCCTAAGCTCCTTTGCTTTAGTGTTGCATCGGTCGCCCTCAACGTCGGTGTAAAAACCAGCGGATCTCAGGTAGGGGGTCCCGAGCTCTGGGTCTCGGATCAATGGAGAACAAGGGACGAATGACATGATGTTTACCCTGGTTCGAGCCCTCTCAAAGAGGTAAAACCCTGCGCCCTACTTGATTATATTGAAGTGTAGGATGATGGTTGTTGTTCTAGCCTCTAGGCCCTCTACGGACTAAATCCTCTGATTTATATAGGCACCAGGGGTACTAGGGTTACACATAGTCGGTTACAAGGAAGGAATAATCATGTTGATTCTTCTTATCTTGACTTGGGGGACACACCAAGGCATCAAAGATCTCCCGTCCGGATAGTCGCCTCATAGTCCGGCCTTCTAGCAATTGCAATGCGGCCCACCTGTCGGGCCCATAAGAGATAAACCGGCAGCCCGAGGACCCCTCAGTCCAGGACTCCCTCGGTAGCCCCCGAACTAGCCTCCAATGCCGGTGCTCACGATCCCTAAAGTCTTTATGTGTCCAAGGCTTGCGAGGCAAGTTCTTCCCCCCTCTCTATGTCCGGCTGACCATAGTTTGGTCCCGATAACTTTCTCAATCCATCGAGCCAGCGCGGGGCCCACATCATCGATTCTCACGCTGGATTAATGAAGCCCATCGGTTCCCGTGCACCAAAAGGGGGCAGACGGTCCAACAATCTTTTTACAGAAATGCCCTTTACGGGACAGGGTGAAGGCATATTAAATAGGCTAGGAGATTGATAGGTAACTTATCCCAAATCAAGAAGTCGGGACGCTAGAAAATTCGGGAGAGAATGCCAAGCGCTCGAAGCTCCTCCTCCCGCCCCCATGGCCTCCTTCCTGGTGACCGGGCGAGCTACATCGTCTCCCATCTACAACTTAGCAGACTCATGACACAAGGATATCTCCCCGCTTCAGATCTCATTTCCACCCTTCTGGGACTAACCTCCACGAACGGTGAAGCCTTCAGAGAGAACTTCCCCGTTCCACGCAAGGAAGAGAGGGTATGTTTCGTATCCTTCCTCTTATGAGGCTTGGGTTTTCCCATTCACCCCTTCCTTAGGGGTCTGCTAGAGTTCTATGGATCCAACTCCATCACCTCACCCTCGGGTCAATCCTGCACATCTCAGGCTTCGCTGCCCTTTGCGAGATGTTTCTAGGCTACGAGGCCCATTTCGAATTGTGGAGAAAGCATTTCTGCCTCGTCCCTCGTACCCGGGGAGGGGACCATCTTTGAAGTGGGCGGAGTCAAGGTATGGCACATAGCCGGGACAGGGTACCCCATGGGGACCCCGAACAAGGACTTTGACGAGTGGACCTCAGAGTGGTTTTATATCAAATATGTCCCCTTTACTTGAGCCAGCTCAGAGGGGTTTGCCCGAATACTCGGACGTTCCTTTAAAGAAGCGGTTTAATTGGCAGCCGAAAAACCCTTCTCAAGGGGAGAGGTGCCGAAGTACAACATCTGGCCGCTAAGGTGAGGTTGCTAGTTCATAGCAAGCTAACCATCATAGACGTGATGGCCGCCACCATTACTCGATGCGTGCAACCTCTTCAACAAAGGATGCACCCCTCGTGGCATTATAATGGGACAAGCAACGCGACCCGTTACAAAGGGAAGGGGTCTGACAACCAGGCAGCAATGGCAGCTATATTGGCCGACCTCTTCAAGGGAGAGGAAGAAGAGTTTGCCCGTCTAAGGAACAAGGACGGCTACTCCATCTATAACCCCATTGAATGGGTAAGCTCAACTTTCATTTGCATAGTTCGGACCTCTGCATCTACTGATCGAATCTTTCATTCTTTTGAACAGAATTGGAGGTGTTAGGTTGAGACCATCAGCTGCCCCGCTCCACAACCAGAGAATCATTCCCGTGATGATGACCCGGGGTTCCATGATGACCCAGAGACGTAGTTAATTTCGAGGACAGACTTTTTTACCAGGAGAGCCTCGATGGCTCTAAGGTGGCCGTACTAACCGGTCACCCCGGCCCCTCACTTCTTCCACTGTAAGTAGCAAGAAGGCCTCTTCCTGAAAAGGGTGTTTGCCTCGCACCATTCCGAGTGTACTGACATCTACTCCCAAGGGTCGCTGCACCACACGCCGAACTCTGACGAGAGCGGTGCCTACCATGTCGGCACCAACCAATAGCGGAGCTTCTAAGCGCAAGGTATCCATGGGAGCTACATGGACAACACCCCCCTGTTGGGGAACGTAGTAATTCAAAAAAAATCCTACGATTACGCAAGATCTATCTAGGAGATGCATAGCAACGAGACGGGAGAGTGTGTCCACGTACCCTCGTAGACCGAAAGCGGAAGTGTTTAGTAACGCGGTTGATGTAGTCGAACGTCTTCACGATCCAACCGATCCAAGTACCAAACGTACGGCACCTCCGTGTTCAGCACACGTTCAGCACGATGACGTCCCTCGAGCTCTTGATCCAGTAGAGGATCGAGGGAGAGTTCCCTCAGCACGACGGTGTGGTGACGGTGTTGATGATGTTACTGGCGTAGGGCTTCGCCTAAGCACTACGACGATATGACCGGGGTGTTAAACTGTGCAGGGGGCACCGCACATGGCTAAGAGAATAATTGTTCTCCTTTAGGGTGCCCCCTGCCCCCGTATATAAAGAAGGGAGGGAGAAGGCCGGCGGCCAGGAGGGGCGCGCGCCATGGGGAGTCCAAATAGAATTCCCAATCCTAGTTGGAGTCCCCTTCCTTTCCAAGAGGGGGGGGGGAGAGAAGGAGTAGGAGAGGGAGAAGGAAAGAGGGGGCGCCACCCCCTCCTAGTCCAATTCACACCTACCATGGGGGGCGCGCGGCCACCCTCCCCTCCTCTCCTTTCCATAAAACCCATTAAGGCCCACTACTTCTCCCGGGGGGTTCCGGTAACCTCCCGGTACTCCAAAAAATGCCGGAACCTTTCCGAAACCTTTTCGGTGTCCGAACATAACCTTCCAATATATCAATCTTTATGTCTCGACCATTTCGAGACTCCCCGTCATGTTCGTGATCTCATCTGGGACTCCTAACAAACTTCGGTCATCAAAAACACATAACTCATAATACAAATCGTCATCGAATGTTAAGCGTGCGGACCCTACGGGGTCGAGAACTATGTAGACATGATCGAGACACATCTCTGATCAATAACCAATAGCGGAGCCTGGATGCTCATATTGGCTCCTACATATTCTACGAAGATCTTTATCGGTCAAATCGCATAACAACATACATTGTTCCCTTTGTCATCGGTATGTTACTTACCCGAGATTCGATCGTCGGTATCATCATACCTAGTTCAATCTCTTTATCGGCAAGTCTCTTTACTCGTTCCATAATACTTCATCCCACAACTAACTCATTAGTCATATTGCTTGCAAGGCTTATAGTGATGAGCATTACCGAGAGGGCCCAGAGATACCTCTCCGAAACACGGAGTGACAAATCCTAATCTTGATCTATGCCAACCCAACAAACACCTTCAGAGACACTTGTAGAGCATCTTTATAATCATCCATTTACGTTGTGACGTTTGATAGCACACAAGGTGTTCCTCCGGTATTCAGGAGTTGCATAATCTCATAGTCTGAGGAACATGTACAAGTCATGAAGAAAGCGGTATCATAATGCTGAGCTACGGATGGGTCCTGTCCATCACATCATTCTCCTAATGATGTGATCCCGTACATCAAATGACAACACATGTCTATGGTTAGGAAACATAACCATCTTTGATTAATGAGCTAGTCAAGTAGAGGCATACTAGGGACACTATGTTTTGCCTATGTATTCACACATGTACTAAGTTTCCGATTAATACAATTCTAACATGAATAATAAACATTTATCATGATATAAGGAAATATAAATGACAACTTTATTATAGCCTCTAGGGCATATTTCCTTCAGTCTCCCGCTTGCACTAGAGTCAATAACCTAGATTACAAAGTAATGATTCTAACACCCATGGAGTCTTGGTGTTGATCATGTTTTGCTCGTGGAAGAGGCTTAGTCAACAGGTCTGCAACATTCAGATCCGTATGTATTTTGCAAATCTCTATATCTCCCTCCGCGAATTGATGCCAGATGGAATTGAAGCGTCTCTTGATGTGTTTGGTTCTCTTGTGAAATCTGGATTCCTTCGCCAAGGCAATTGCACCAGTATTATCACAAAAGATTTTCATTGGACCCGATGCACTAGGTATAACACCTAGATCAGATATGAACTCCTTCATCCAGACTCCTTCATTTGCTGCTTCCGAAGCAGCTATGTACTCCACTTCACACGTAGATCCCGCCGCGACGCTATGCTTGGAACTGCACCAACTGACATCTCCACCATTCAATATAAATACGTATCCGGATTGTGACTTAGAGTCATCCGGATCAATGTCAAAGCTTGCATCGACGTAACCATTTATGACAAGCTCTTTGTTAACTCCATAAATGAGAAACATATCCTTAGTCCTTTTCAGGTATTTCAGGATGTTCTTGACCGCTGTCCAGTGCTCCACTCCTTGGTACCTCCCTGCTATACTTATAGCAAGGCACACATCAGGTCTGCTACACAGCATTGCATACATGATAGAACCTATGGCTGAAGCATAGGGAATGACTTTCATTTTCTCTCTATCTTCTGCAGTGGTCGGGCATTGAGTCTTTTCTTCGGGCAATCATGTGCGAGGAGTTATGTTATATTACCGTTCAATGTAATAAACATCTTTCGAAGAAAATAGTTCCTCCATAGGTTCCTTTCTTCGGGCTGTCATGTTGACCATGGGTGTGTTAGCCGGATACCTGTAGTATGCAGGTGTTACTTCGGGAAAAGAACCCTAGTGTTTTGGTGGTGCATCACCAAAGTATTTTTACTTCCCTCGTGGGTGACCAATTATTTTTTTAAGAGTGTTAGCTTTCGGCTTCACCCGTCTGAGGTACGGACGCAGCTGACCCGGTCGTTGCAATCGCAGAGGTGCTCCCTTTACCGCCTAGATGAACAGTCGGTAACGTAGGGGGTAAGCATAGGAGCGAGGCAACCTAGCTTGGCAAAAACTTAAGTCAAAAATGATGCATATAATGGCTTAAAAATGAGAAGGGAAGGGTGCAAACATGACATAGGTGAATAGGTGCACACAAAGTATATTGATTGGCTTCGTTAGAGAAGCCCCCAAGTAGATCCGGGTACTACATTTGAACATGTATACCTAACGAACTTAACATAGTTCGGTCTAACTAAACACAGCCTAGGGAGGGACTAACCACCCGAAGAAGTACAAAAAGGAAATAGAAAAGGAAAACAAACGCGTGGTATAGTTGGAGTGGTGACACCGGACTAGCCGTAGAAGAGCCGAAGCCGAGCTGCGTTCCATGGGTTCGGTTTGAGGCGATTGTCCGCTGGGTTGCAGAGACGATAGGCTCCTCCTACTAGTACTTCATCGATTATGAAGGGACCCCCCCATTTGGGCGAGAGCTTATTCTTCTGCTTCTCAGGGAGGCAAAGGACGAGCTCGCCTACGTTGTATGCCTTCGCCCGAACTTCCCTGCTTTGGTAGCATCGAGCCTGCTGTTGGTAAAACGCAGAGTGGGCCCGACCTACGCCGTGCTCTCCTTCTAGGGTGCCCAGGTCGTCCTGCCGATCTAACTCAGCCTCCTTTTCTTCATACATGCGCACTCTAGGCGCGTCATGAATAAGGTCGCAAGGGAGGACTGCTTCAGTGCCGTATAATGTGAAGAAAGGTGTGTATCCCGTTGACCGGTTAGGGGTGGTGCGCAGTCCCCATAATACGGAGTCAAGCTCCTCCACCCAATGGTAATCGTGTGACCTCAGCTTGTATTTATTGAGCACCATCTCCCACCTCTTCTCAAATTCATCCCCCAACAACATGTGGTTACACTTTGTGGAATTCTGCTCTGAATTCACTCTTCTTTGTGTACAGAGGACCCAACGTCTCCTTTACTCTCTTCAGCACATGCCACTTGCACCACCAATGTAGTGTCTGGCATAATGTTCTTGATTGCCACCTCCATGGCACGGTTCTGGTCTGAAATATCACATACATTGAACTTCTTCAGTACTAATATGCACCCATAAATTAAACTTCAAGGCATGCACAAAACAGATATATAGCTTACTTGTAAGTATGGTCATTGGTGGTGATCCACCCATCATTCTTAGAAATTCAGAGAACACCCACTCAAAGCTCTTAACTGTCTCGTCTCGAACAAGCACACCGGCTAGAATGATACTCTGGAAGTGATCGTTAACTCCAACGAACAGCCCGAAAGGCATGTCATACAAGTTTGTCCTGTATGTCGTGTCAAAAGTTAACACACCTCCAAAAAGGTATACTGCAACCTGATGGTACCACTTGCCCACATCAGGTTCTTAACCCTTCCATCGCCATCAGCTTGAACTCCGTATGCAAAGTGGGATCCTTTTGCACCAACTGCAAACACTTCTATCGTCTTCCTCACGTCATCATCTGATTGCTCCCTATTTATCTTCCCACACAGATTGCGCAAAGACCTCTTGGTGAACGGAATGTTATCCATTGATCCACAGAAGCCTCCTTTTTTGTTGTACACTTTTGCAAGGTTCACATTGTTCTGCCTCAAGTGCTTTCATCAGATCCTGCTATACACATCAATATGTTTGTGCGATGGCCAGTGGATTGTCTCACCAAAGTTTGGGGAAAGTGAATGATTATGATTATCTCTATGCTCATAAAAGTCTAATTAGAGCAGAACACTCGCAGTGACATGACCTTGTGTTCTCAACACCGTCTTTGCCCTGTCAAAAATAGCTATGATTTACTTAACAACCAAAGTAGTACCGCGAAACAGATATGAATTATCCATCACAATCTATCGGAAAAGAAAATTAGCTACTCACCGAGCAGCCGCACACTGTCTCCTGCATGCACTTCGTCCTCTCCACATTTAGTCTAATTTAGTCTACTCTTGCCATATCGGATGCCAAAATCTCTCTCCATGAATACAAGTTGTAGAAATTGTTTGCCTCGGCAACAGAATCAAATGTAGTACCAACAAGCGGGGTAATCACATTTTCAGTCAGGTTCTCTGTGAAACACCTTACTGCTTTCTCGAAAGCACTAACATGGGTTGGGCATGGTCTTCAGCTGGGGGTGGCTGCACGTATCCTAAGCCTGCAACCACAGGCACATACAACATGAATTCCCTAGCTCAACATAGTTACCAGCCTACAAACACAAGCTCATGTTAATCCGAATTATCTAACTCTGGGGATCAATCAAATTTCAAAGACCAGCATAATATTCACCAATTATTTCTGACTATATAGGCCAACAAGAAAGCAAACAAATGCACATTCAGCATGTTCCTAAATTTCCAGAGAGCAAAATCTACTTGCAACTTCAGAAACAAGAACCATGAATCTTGTGCACGCAGACAACAATCGACTATCTGTCTTACTTCAAGATTTATTCTCTGAAATTTTACCCCTTTTTTTCACCACAACACTAAAATATGATGGAATGCAAGCTCGTATACCTTTTGTTCCACCCTACTGCTCAGGGATTCATCTTCCAAGTTGACAGCTTCGACGTTGGCGAGGAGCTGCCCTTTTGTTCGCCGCCGGTTCGTTAATCATCAAGATTTGTGCGTTGCCGCTGTCAAGCGTAGCCTGGCGCTCTGCCTACTGGGACACCTCCACAGACGCCCGCTCCACCACGGGGGCACCTCCAAATCGCTGATCCGAGTGACAACCATGGTCACCGGAGATGGCACCAAGCTTTCCCCCAACCTCCTGTAGCACATTGGATCTGAAACTTGGAGCGGGTGAACCAAAAAACTGGATCAGGTAAACCAGAGGGACAAATATGTAGGCGGCATCGTCGAGAAGCTAGAAATCCACGGGGTTTTTGATTTTTTGCCACCACTGTACTTTGATAGTTTGCCACTCCTTACATTGTAATTGATCTATTGCCCCTCTTTACTTTACACTTTGATATTTTACCATATTTTCACACAAAAACAACACTTGCAAATGATTGACATAATAGATGCATAAAGTAGTGGGCCAAAACAATAAGACGCCCTGACCGGATGGGTTTCCGGCCGAGTTCTACAAAAAGTGCTGCCACATTATTAAGGGGGATTTGCTACCTATGTTCCATGATTTGTTCTCGGGACAGCTTCAATTATTTCACTTGAATTTTGGAACTATCACATTGCTTCCTAAGAAAACGGATGCTGTGAGGATTGAACAATTCAGACCGATATGCCTCCTCAATGTTAGTTTCAAAATTTTTACCAAGGTCGGGACTAATAGGCTTACACAGATTGCGCATTCTGTGGTGCAACAGTCCCAAACTGCATTCATGCCGGACAAAAATATCTTTGAAGGGGTGGTAGTCCTACATGAAACGCTCCATGAAATCCATTCCAAAAAATTAGATGGAGTAATTTTTAAGGTGGATTTCGAGAAAGCGTATGATAAGGTCAAATGGCCATTTCTCCAACACTCATTACGTATGAAAGGTTTTGATGAAGCCTGGTGCAGACAGGTTGAATCATTTACGCAAAAAGGTAGTGTGGGAATTAAAGTAAATGACGACGTAGGTCATTATTTCCAGACACATAAAGGCCTAAGACAAGGAGATCCGATGTCCCCTATCTTGTTTAACATTGTCGTGGATATATTAGCAATTTTGATAGGTAGGGCTAAGGAAAGTGGTCAAGTAGGTGGATTGGTACCTCATCTTGTTGATGGAGGTGTTTCCGTTCTTCAATACGCTGATGACACGATCATCTTTATGGAGCATGACTTGGCCAAGGCGAGAAATATGAAGCTGGTGTTATGCATATTTGAACAATTGACAGGGCTGAAGATTAACTTTAATAAGAGCGAGCTGTTCTGTTTTGGTAGAGCCAAAGACGAACAGGAGGCGTATAGGCAATTGTTTGGGTGCGAGTTGGGAGAGTTACCTTTCTCATACTTAGGTATTCCAATCCACCATCGTAGGCTGACAAACAAGGAATGAAAGTGCATCGAGGACCGATTTGAGAAGAAACTGAGTTGCTGGAAGGGTAAGCTCATGTCATACGGAGGCCGATTAATCCTGATTAACTCGGTGCTCACGAGTATGCCTATGTTTCTCCTATCGTTCTTTGAGGTCCCAGTTGGTGTTCGGAAGAGACTGGACTTCTATCAATCGCGGTTCTTTTGGCAGAGTGATGAGACCAAAAGAAAATACAGGCTTGCTAAATGGGATATCATTTGTAGACCGAAAGACCAAGGGGGTCTTGGTATAGAAAACCTTGAAGTCAAGAATAGATGCCTTCTTAGCAAGTGGCTGTGGAAGCTCTATTCAGAGACTGATGCCACGTGGGCTCAAATCCTTCGCAGCAAGTATCTTGAGACAAAAACTATGTCCCAGGTTTCAGTCAGGACGACTGATTCACCCTTCTGGAAAGGACTAATGAAAGTCAAACAACTTATGTTTAATAGGACAAAGTTTGTTATTGGCAACGGTACTTGCACACGTTTCTGGGAGGATACTTGGCTCGGCGAGACACCCTTGGCCATCCAATACCCTTCGTTGTACCGTACTATTCAACGACGTGAGGTGTTCGTAGCTTCGGTTTTTCAATCTATCCCCCTTAATATTCAGTTCCGACGGACGCTGGCGGGCAATCGTTGGGAAGAATGTCTCCGTCTAGTTAGGAGACTGATGGAGGTCCAGCTTTCCCAACAACCTGATGAATTACACTGTAAACTGACTAAGTCTGGAGTATTCACAGTTAAATCAATGTATATTGATGTTATTAATTCGAGCTCCATTCCTACTTCCAAGCATGTTTGGGATGCCAAAGTTCCTTTGAAAATAAAAATGTTTATGTGGTTTGTCCACAAATAAGTTATTTTAACCAAGGACAATTTAATAAAGCGTAATTGGACAGGACCTACTAGGTGTAGCTTCTGTGATTGGGATGAGACTATAAAACACCTCTTTTTTGATTGTCCGTTGGCCAAAGTCCTTTGGCAGACGGTTCACATTGCTTTTAATATCAAACCACCGAATTCTGTTAATGCTTTATTTGGGACATGGCTGAATGGGATTCAGCCTGACTTAGCGATACACATTCGGGTTGGGGTTTGCGCGTTGCTGTGGACTATCTGGACTTGCAGAAATGATTTGGTTTTTAACAGAATATCATGTATCCACTTTTTGCAGGTTATATTCCGAACTACGGCACGGATCCATTCGTAGTCGCCACTCACTCCGACGGAGGCCAGAGAGCATTTGGTTACTGGATCTTTCCGTTGGGAGATGATAGCTCGGGATATCTTCAACCGGTTTGGATGGCGGTCATGTAATAGGATAGGCATCTAGTTTACATATCCATTGATAGCCAGCCGGTTGTGGCCTCTTATCTTGACTAGTTGTGGTTTCTAGCCCTTCCTGGCTCTGTGTGAGCTTGCTTTGCTTTTTTATTGTTTTGGAGACTTTGGAACCTTGTTGACACTATCTTTGTTTGGTTAATAAGATGGCCGTATGCATCATTCTGACGCAGAGGCCGGGGAATTCCCCCTTTTTTTAAAAAAAAACTAGTTTGACCATCATCCAGCCAATTCACCAGTTGAAGTCAAATTGAATGGTGAAAGGGGATGAACTCGTTCACCGCCGCCGCCCCTGCTGTCCTGCCGCCGTCGCCTCTGCTGATGGCCGCATTCCCCTCCTCCTTGTTCCGCGCTCCTTTAATCTGTCCGCGCTGCTGGAGTACCAGATGTCGTCGGTGATGTGGGCGCCGCTTTCCTCCGGTCTGTCCGTGGCGTGTGTCGGTGGGATCGATATGTTTCCTCATGCATTGCCTGCATGTTGTGTAACTCGTCGAAATCAGTTAAGCTGTCTACGTGCAGCGTGTACGTCCTTTTCATCCAAAGAATCCATCAAGCAGCATGCTAGATTACCTTGGCTAGCTTGCGTATGTACAACGTGTACATGCTCGCCATCTCCGGTGCTGATGCCGCTGCTTGTGCTCGCCAGAGCTGAGTGGGGAGGGGAGCGGCGCCACGGCCCATGGAAAAGAAGCAGACGAGTAGCGACGTGGTCTATGGGGAGACGAGCACGGCGGCAACAGCGGCTGATGGGCGCGCTTCAGTCGCTGGAGCACTGCGCGGCACCCGCCCGTGTGGTCTGGTGTTCGCCCTGCACCTGCATGGCCATGACTCACGGTTGTGGGCCGTCCGCCATGGCGCAGATCAAGGAAGGGAGGGGCAGAGCGTGGCTTGGCTGGGAATGGCGGGTACCGGGGTCGCCGCCGGCTCCCCGCGTTGTTGCCGGCGAGAGGGTGCGCATAGTCAATCTATAGGGCAGGGATATTCTTGTCATTTTACATGGGACCTACCCGACAAAGAGCAAAAGATCAAAGTGCAAAGTAAAGATTGGCAAAAGATCAATTACGATGTAATGAGTGGCAAATTATCAAAGTGCAAAGAAAGTGGTGGCTAAAAATCAAAAACCCCGACATCCACATACCCTGCCGATCGGTTGCATCAGAAACTCCATGTTGCCTCGCCGCCGGCGCTCGCTGCCTCTATCTAGCAGTCCTCAGCCCACAAATGACATGCCCTAGCCGAGAAGACTGTCGGCACTGTATTCAATTCGCGTTTGGAATCATCTCACTGAAAGTGAACTTCGAGAGCCATAGACAGACGGAAGCCATGTTCTCTGTTCCACCGCTCACCTTGTTTGCGGGCAACAACCGTCCCCCTTCGCCAGATCCGCCCATTGAAGCGGCATGCAATGGCCCACCACCCATCCGCAGTCACATCCAGTAATTCGCTACAAGACATGATTTCTTCAGTTTCTCACACAGCCGTATATAATAATGGCACAGATCCAAAAGCCCTCCAGGATTCCTAGATAATGGCCTCATATGAGCTCGCGCTGAATTACTCCGTGTCCGATTAGCCAGGCTTATCTGGGGCTGTGGAAATAAGATGCACTCTATCTAGCTTATTTGAGAAACCCAATTTAGTTAACCCTTAATTAGCAATTGCGTGTGGGGAGGGTCTTTGTCTTGCTTGATCTTCTCCTACATAACATTGTGACCGCAACAGATTCGAAGTAGGTGGCGCATAATATACTAAAAGGGAGTGGAGAAAGCTATGGACAAGTTATTTCTGAAAACATAGATCATTAGAGTTCAATTGCACATTTTGTTTTGAGGGAAGAGCTTCGAACTATGAAGCACACACATAAGCTAGATTCTCTCGTTTTAGGGGTCAAGGACGTCATTCTTGGCCAGGCCAGCCCTGTGACCCGGTTTATGTCCCATTTCATATAAACTTTGAGTAATAAAGTTTGGTCTTTCCAAAAACAAAAAGTTAACCCTTAATTAGTAGACTTCTAAAATAAATTTTTAAGCTGAGCTTCTAAAGTAAGTTGGGCAGAGGGTACCTTATTTCCACGGCCCTAAATAAGCCACAAAAGAACCGACCCTAATTCTTTTTCCTCTAAAAATGTTATCGTGGTTTGTTGCTTTAGGTTGATTTTATCCTTGGGTTTCAATTATGTTATAGTGATGTTTTTTTATTCATGCCTCGTGTTGGGCTGCTCACGCTATATTTGATTTATTGGAGCATCTACACCAGAGCTGAAGCTGGATGGTGAAAATGAAGAAACCACCGGATCCGCCTTGTACACATCGGCGACTCATCGTTCCCATCCTCCTCGATAAGAACTGCGACGGTAACGACAGTTGCCCCTCGCCTGCCTCTCGCCACCCTGTCACATCCCTAGTCTGGTATGACTTAGACTAGCTAGCTATTTGTGCATCATGTTTAAATTTCATTTAAATTGAAATGAGGATTGGTGGAACCCTCAGAATCATTTTTGGAAATGACCCAAATAAAAATTTCTTCAAAAGGGTCCAAGAAAATGCTCATGATGCCCTCTAAAAATATTGGACAGAGATAAAAATCAAAACAATATTTTTAGGAGCTCATGGATTTTTATTTTGGCCATTTGGGTTAATTCGATAAATAATTGCATTGGAAATATATTTCTATATATATGAAATATGGTCCAAAAATTATGCCAATTATACAAGAGCTCTGGAATAATACCATTAGCCCCTACAAAAATTGGCATAATTAAATTAAATGATTTGATATATTTATTAAATCAAACAAATGTCAGAAAAAAATAGAAAACAGAAATAAAAGGAAGGAGGGCTTACCTGGGCCTTCCCTCCCCTGCGCAGCCCAGCCGCAGCAGGCCGGCCCAGCCAGGAGGTGGCCCAGCCCACCTGGCCCCCCCTCCTCTGTCGTCTTCCTTCCCGACAGGGGAACGGAGTGTGGCCGGCGCGCGCGCGCGCCACCGCGCCACGCCTCCTCCCTCCCTGCCTGTCTGTCCTCCCCTCGCCGCTCTGGATGGACCGCACGTCGCCACGCAGCCGCCCCGGTCTTTTTCCCCTCCCTCTCGCTCTCCCTCCTCCCTGGTTCTCTCTTCCCCGAGCGCACCCGAGCGCAGCCGCCGCCATCGCTCGCCGTTGCCATAGCCACCGCCTCCCCCTCGCCTCCCCGTCGTCCCCAGGAGCTCCGCCTCGTCGCCAGCTACCTCCTCGCCGAGCCACGCAAGCCGGAGAGCCCCGTGGAGCCGTCGCCGTCATCAAATTCGACTCCGGTCGCCGTGGATCCTCGCCGGCGATTCGGGAGCTACCGGGCATCCCCGACCTCGCCCTCGCGCTCGCTGGTTCCGCGGTGAGCCCCCGCACCGAACCCCCTCCTCCCCGTGTCCGTTTGCGCCGTCTAGGCCTTAGCTCCGCCATGGCCGAAGCTCGCCTCCGCTCGAGCTTGTCGCCGGCGTTGCTCCGGCGACCTTTCGGCCACGCCAGTGCACCTAGCACTCTCGCCGCACCTCGTAGTGCCCCGCTAGCGCTTTAGTTCGCGCGTTTGCACGCTGCAGCCGCGTCCCCGAACACAGCCGAGCTCCGGCCGCCGCCGCAAGCTTGCTCCGGCGAGCTCCGGCGCCCCCGCAGCCCCCCAACCAGCTTCCCTGGTTGCGGACGAAGACGGGCTACGCCCCGGTGGTCTTCGCGCGATCAAACGCCGTCTGTAACGCAAGTCCGGCGAGTCGCCACCGCGCTAATGGTCGCCGCCGGCCAGAACTCCGGCGGGCTGACGTGGCTTAGCTAATTAGTCACTAATCCCCCACCTACTGACGCTGACCAGTGGGCCCAGGGCTTAGTCAAAGCTAATCAGCCCGGGTTTGACTCGGGGTTAACCCCAGTGTCACTGATGTGTGGGACCCACACGTCAGGTTTGACCCTGGACAGCCGCGTTGACCCGCTGACGTCGTGCTGACGTCATGCTGGCGCAGTATATAAATTCTGGATTTAATTAAATCAGTAAAATTCCAGAAATTGATTTAAACTTCAAAAATTCATAGAAATTCAACCGTAGCTCAGATTGAAATAATTTATATATGAAAAATTATCAGAAAAATGCAATCTTTCCATCTGTACTAGTTTCATGCATGACAAACCAACTTATACATGCTGAATATGAGAAAACACATTATGGCATATTAAGAGACTTATTTTTGGAGTTGCATTTGAACCTTTTGTTCAAATGGACTTCATTCAATTGAATACTAGATGCATTAGCTCAAACAGCATCACATCTACATGCCATGTTCATGCATCATATTGTTGCATATGATTGTGTTTTGATTGCCGGCACCGTTCCTTCTCGATAGGTCCTGCTCCGGAGACGTTCCAGAGTACCTGTCCGTGAAGCAGAGCCTTCCTTGTTGTTTTACCAGGCAAGCAAACCCCCTTGTTCATCTCGATAAAACCCTACTCTCTCGCTCCTGCTCTCAGTTATTGCATTAGGACAACAACGATTCATCTGCTACTTTGTGCTGCGGTAGTTGAACCCATTCCTCTGCATGACCTGTCATTGCCACAGTAAATAGTTGAAACCCACTAGCATGTGTAGGAGTTGATTGAAGCCACTGATGTGTTCCTACCATGCTATGCCTGCTATTGCTTAGAGTTGTGTCAGGTCTGATTCATTGAGAATGAATTGGAGTGTCACGATATGTTCTGATGCTGAGAGTGAAGTGTGTGAACACGATTTGGTAAAGGTAGCGGTGAGAGGCCATGTAGGAGTACATGGTGGGTTGTCTCACTGGAACCGTCCTTAAGCACTGAGTTCTGTGTATGTTGTCCAATGACTCGATACTACCACACATTGGGTTCCGGTAACTCGACCCCTCTCGACTTATTAACCATCTTGGTCTCTGTCCAGGAGTCGCAACTAGTTTCTGGTGTTTGTAGGTAGTGCTAATTTTCTACCAAGTGGCACCCGGCAGGGTGGGCTTGGGACAGACTAGGCACACGTGGCACGGTGTACCGAGTGGCACCCGGTTGGTGGGCTCGGGAACCCTGCTCACATCGTTTGGGGCCGTGAGCGACACCCCGGCCGGATCTCCTTGCGGATGGAACCCGAATAGGCGATAAACCTGGACTAGAGTCTTGTGTGGTTAGTCAGGTCGTGGCCGACACCCTCGCCAGGCTTCCGCTTGAAGGTTGCCGAGATACATGACGTGTACATGGCGGTAAGTGGCGAGAGCATGTGTGAAGAAGTACACCCCTGCAGGGTTAACATGATCTATTCGAATAGCCGGGTCCGCGGTTATGGACTTCTTGGATGCTTACATGGTACATAGACAACTTAAAGTGGATACTACAAAAATGCTCAAGACAAGTGTGAGTGCTATGGATGGCCTTCTCGTAGGGAGACGGGGATGAATCCATAGTAGTGTATTGTGTGGTGATTAGTGGACTCGTGTACGTTGTTTCACCTCAAGAGTTTCTGGTAGTCGTAGAACAGGATAGCCACAGAGTCAAAGCTGGCTTGCTGCAACTAAACCCCACGTTACCCTCTTGATACAAGTGCATGTATGATAGGATCTGATGTAAGTCTTGCTGAGTACCTTTGTACTCATGTTGCTTTATTTATGTTTTTGCAGCTGAGACTTCGGTCTTACTAGTGTTCTCGTGGACTTCGACTAGTAGCTAGTACCTCAGCTACGATCTTGATCGGATGTTGTAGATAGTCAGGCTCTTCAGCCTTTTTCTTTTGTAGATGTCTGTACCCAGACATGTAATGCTTCCGCTTGTTGCTTGTATGCTCTGTATGATGGGTCTTGTGACCCCTGTTTGCAATATATGCTATGACGGCTCTTCTGAGCCTTTATCTATATGAGTTGTTGAGTTGTGCTGTGATGCCATGTTGTACAGCACATACCTGCATGTTATGCGTACGTGTAATGTGTATTGCTATGTGTGGGATCTGACTATCTAGTTGTTTATTCTTAGTAGCCTCTCTTACCGGGAAATGTCTCCTAGTGCTTCCACTGAGCCCTGGTAGCTTGCTACTGCTCCGGAACACTTAGGCAGGCCGGCATGTGTCCTTCTTCGATCCTGTGTCTGTCCCTTCGGGGAAATGTCACGCGATGAATACCGGAGTCCTGCTAGCCCGCTACAGCCCGGTTCACCGGAGTCCTGTTAGCCCAGTGCTACAGCCTGGATTCACTCGCTGATGACCGACACGTTCGATGCTGGGTCATGGATGCCTGTCCCTGTAAGTTAGTGCCACTTTGGGTTTACGACTAGCCATGTCAGCCCGGGCTCTTTATCATATGGATGCTAGCGACACCATCATATACGTGTGCCAAAATGCGCAAACGGTCCCGGGCAAAGGTAAGGCGACACCCGTGGGGATACCGTGCGTGAGGCCGCAAGGCGATATGAGGTGTTACATGCTAGATCGATGTGGCATCGAGTCGGGGTCCTGACACACCCTCAGACAACCCCGCAGCCACATGTGTCGGTAGCGGCGGCTGTGATGCACGCACCCGTGAAATGGGGACGGTCCGGTGGTGGTGCAAATGAAGACACGCCAACGTAGGACTTGCTGGCAGCGGCGACCATGTCGCACGTGCATGCTTGTGTGCACAAGGACACACCGGTGGTAGTCACACAACACAAGGGAGTGGGCGCACGACCACACAGACAGAGATTCTGATATGGGGTAGGGCCCAAGGGTGGCCCAATCTTTCACACATGGAGGGGGAAAGATGAACACTCAAGAAAAGGGAAATACTTAGTGCAAGATCCAATTACACATCCACTATTAAGGAAAAAGACATATAAAATCCCCAAAGGTACATAAAAAACAAAGGGAAAAGAGTTGCAAGGGTAAAGTCTTTCCAAATTCAAAGGATATGAGGTCTTGATGGGGTTTGTAACGCCCAGATAATTAGGCTACAGTAAAACTCTCCTAATGATGCCATGTCATCTCTGTTACTGTTGCTAATCAAATGTTAGTTCAAAACATTTCAAATTCAAAAAATGAATTAGTGACAAACACCCAAAGTTTCAAAAGTGGAAACAAAAATGTTCAGGCAGTGCCAGTATGACATAGGTAATTAAGGTGTAGAAGAAACAATTTTATAAAATACTTAATTGCCCTAAAATAAATAGAACAGAAAACAAAACAAAGAAAAAAAAAGAAAAAAAAGGAAAAGAAGAAACCCCCTTCCCCCTGGGCCAAAGGGCCCAACTAGCCAACAGCCAGCCCGACCGGCCCAGCCGGCCTGGCCCGCCTCCCTCGGTCGCTCCCTCCCCTTCCCTGTTCCCCCGACAAGGGTCGGAACAGGGGCGCGTCGCCACCGGACCCCCTCGCCGGCGTCGAGGAGGAGATAAGGTCGCCACGCCCCCGCCTCCTCGATCCCGCCTCCCACTCGCCCCCACTCTCGCCCTCAGTCCCTGCGCCTCTCCCTCTCCCCTCAGATCTACCTCGCTCCCTCCTCGTTCCCCCACCACATCCGACGCCACCATGGACCCGCCGCCATGAAACGCGCGGCCACAGCCCTCGCCTCGCCTCGTTTGCGCGTCGTTCGTCTCCGCCTTTGTCCTCCTCGTCGACCGGTGGCCGTAGTTGGAGCTCGGAGCCACCGCCGCACCCACGATGCCGCCGTCTTCCTCCTCTGCTTCGACAAGCTACGCCGCCGCTCTTCTCCAACTCCGGCGACGCCCCTGCAGCTACTAAACCCACCAAGGGCCACCATGTGTGCCGCTCGGTGAGCCCTCCTCTCTCTCTTTCGCGCCCTACCTAGTTGTCGCTGAACACCCGAATGCCGCACCGCAGAGCTCGTCGCCGACGAGTCTCCGGTGACCATTTGGTCCCTGGCTCGTGCAGTTGTGCTCGCGCACGCACGTAGGCCTCGCCCCGCCCTTCAGTTTGCCGAATAATGCGCCGCAGCGCCGTTTCCTCTCACGGCCAAACGCCGGCGTCCGCCGCGCCGCTCGCCGCCATCGCTACATGGCAACTCCGGCCGCGGTATCCCTACCGTTCGACGCGGCTTCGTCTCTGCGTTCGAACGAACCCAGCCCCGCGACGAACCCAGCCCCGCATCCTTGCCTTCGCACTCGCCGAGCCTCGGCGTCCGCCCCGCATGTCGCTGGTGATGCTGCGGCCCTCCTCCGGCCGAGCCACCGCCACCACTAGATGCGCCTTTTCGCGCTCGACCGAGCGAGCCTAAGCACGCCCCAAACGGGCCACCATGGCGTGATTCCAGCGAGGTCCGCGCCCCTCCGCCGCGTTTTCGGTCGCCGGCGGTGAACCTCCGCCGCCCGCCGATGTGGCATGCCGCTGGGGTCCATCTGGGTCAATGCCTGGTGGCCCCAAGGGCCCGGCTGGCCCTGTTGACCATGGTCAACTTGCTGACTGGGCTGGTCCCAGCAGCTGACCAGTGGCCCCCACCTCGTAAGCTAATTAAATTAGATAATTTAATTAATCTAGGCTAATTAGTAACTGACTAATGGGGCCCACAATTAGTTAATCATAATTAGTTTAAAACAAAGCTTGTTTCAACTCTGGCTCAATGACAGGTGGGTCCCACTGGACCCACAAGTCAGTTTTGACTCCAGTCAACCGCACTGTTGACTATTGACATCACACATACGTCATGCTGATGTCATCCCATACTATTCTGGATAATGTTGATTTAAATTAATTAAATAAATTCCAGAAAATGATTAAATCTTTAGAAAATCATATAAAATAATCCGTAACTCGGATGGAAATACTTTCTACATGAAAGTTGCTCAGAACGACGAGACGAATCCGGATACGCAGCCCGTTCGTCCGCCACACATCCCTAGCATAGCGAACATGCAACTTTTCCCTCTCCGGTTCATCTGTCCGAAAACGCGAAACACCGGGAATACTTTCCTGGATGTTTCCCCCCTTCATCGGTATCACCTACTACCGCGATTGGGCACACCTAGCATCATTACTTGTCATGTAATGCATTGATATGCATCTATTTGCATTGTATTCATTGTTTCTTCCCCCTCTTCTCTCCGGTAGACTACGAGACCGACGCTGCTACTGCCCAGTTCGACTACGGAGTTGACGACCCCTCCTTCTTGCCAGAGCAACCAGGCAAGCCACCCCCTTGATCACCAGATATCGCCTATTCTTCTCTATACTGCTTGCATTAAAGTAGTGTAGCATGTTACTGTTCGGTTGCTCCTATTCTGTTGCATAGCCTGTCATTGTTGCTACAATCATTGATACCTTACCCGCAATCCTAAATGCTTAGTATAGGATGCTAGTTTATCATCATTGGCCCTACATTCTTGTCAGTCTGCCTTGCTATACTATTGGGCCGTGATCACTCGGGGGGTGATCACGGGTATATACTATACATATATACATACTATACAGATGGTGACTAAAGTCGGGTCGGCTCATTGAGTACCCGCGAGTGATTCACGGATTGGGGGCTGAAAGGACCTTTGTCCCGACGGCCCTCTGTGTGGGTCTTTGTGGCGGAGCGATATGGCAGGTTGAGACCACCTAGGCGAGAGGTGGGCCTGGCCCTGGTCGGCGTCCGCGGTTGTTTCATAATAACACGCTTAACGAGATCTTGGTATTTGATCTGAGTCTGGCCACTGGCCTATACGCACTAACCAACTACGCGGGAACAGTTATGGGCACTCGACGTCGTGGTATCAGTCGAAGCCTTCTTGACGTCAGCGACTAAGCGGCGCGCGCCGGATTGGACCGTAAGCCTGCTCTTGTATTAAGGGGGCTAGGTCTGCTTCCAGCCGCGTAAGCAACGTGCAGGTGTGCAATGGGCGATGGGCCCAGACCCCTGCGCGCGTAGGATTTAGACCGGCGTGTTGACCTCTGTGTTGTGCCTAGGTGGGGCTGTGACGTGTTGATCTTCCGAGGCCAGGCATGACCCAGGAAAGTGTGTCCGGCCAAATGGGATCGAGTGTGTTGGGTTATGTGGTGCACCCCTGCAGGGAAGTTTATCTATTCGAATAGCCGTGATCTTCGATAATAGGACGACTTGGAGTTGTACCTTGACCTTATGACAACTAGAATCGGATATTTAATAAAACACACCCTTCCAAGTGCCAGATACAACCCGGTGATCGCTTTTCCACAGGGCGACGAGGGGAGGATCGCTGGGTAGGATTATGCTATGCGATTCTACTTGGAGGACTTCAATCTACTCTCTTCTACATGCTGCAAGACGGAGGCTGCCAGAAGCGTAGTCTTCGATAGGACTAGCTATCCCCCTCTTATTTTGGCATTCTGCAGTTCAGTCCGCTGATATGGCCTGCCCAGGAGCCAGACGCCACTGTCGATGACGACTCTTACTACACTGGAGGTGCCTACTACTACGTGTAGGCCGCTGACGACGACCAGGAGTAGTTAGTAGGATCCCAGACAGGAGGCCTGCGCCTCTTTCGATCTGTATCCCAGTTTGTGCTAGCCATCTTATGGCGACTTGTTTAACTTATGTCTATACTCAGATATTGTTGCTTCCGCTGACTCGTCTATAATCGAGCACTTGTATTCGAGCCCTCGAGGCCCCTGGCTTGTATGGCTTATTTTATTTTTAGAGTTGTGTTGTGATATCTTCCCGTAAGTCCCTGATCTTGATCGTACATATTTGCGTGCATGATTAGTGTACGATTGAATCGGGGGCGTCACAAGTTGGTATCAGAGCTGACTGCCTGTAGGAATCCCCCTTCCACACTCCTTGGCCGAAGTCGAGTCTAGTCACTACAAAACTTTTACTAACATGGCTGTGTGCCTTACGGGCCCACGTCGCCATTGGGTGGTATTAGGATCTTTTACTTCTCGACCTTTAATCTGGGGCTCTGAACTCTCTCCTACTCGGGTTAAATTTTTTACTAATTCTAACATTAGGATCCCGTTACCATGTTCACCCCAAAGTTGGATAAGCCATAGTTATTCTGTAGGATAAAATTTTGAATAGTACCCACATTGTCATTTGACTCCATTGAAACATCTTTGTTTTCAGATGGAACCCACGAGGCAGGTCGTGCGCCACACGGCGGCCATTGGTACCTCAGGATCACCTGCTGTGCTAGCTGAGATGATGACCTATCTGGGTTATCGCTGGCACCCTGAGTACACCGTCTACGAGGAGTACCAGGACTTTAACCAGGAGCAGTACTGTGCCATCGTCCACCTCTACTCTCGGGAGTATGACTCCACTACTGTGCTGCACATCGCTCATGGTGTTGGAGTGACCATCGAGATGGCAGTTCACGATGCTGCCTATGTTGCTCTGACACGTCTTCGTGGGGAGTATCGGGCGTTGGACACTTCCCCTTTCAGGCACATTGCTATCGCATCCGACGTCGGTGCGGAGGGATACTACACTGCTGCCTACTCCACAGTCACCCGAGAGCCCTTCCACCATTAGAGCCTGGTTCTGCATGCTGATGGGTTGGACCGAGCTAACCGAGCTCTTCGCCACGAGTTGTACACCACTCATCAGCACCTTTACAGGGCTCTGACGCTGTTGCACCCCTTTGTTCTATCTAGACAGCTGTCGCGTTCTGTGATCTACCCAGCTAGGACCGTGATGCCCCATGGTGTCGGTTGGCCAGAGGTGGGAGGTTACTCTCCCGCACTTGGTCCTCTTCTGCCGCCTGAGCGTCGGGTTCTACACCAGAGTATCCGCGGCCACCAGGCCGTTGACGTGGACTATCCGTTGCCTCACTACCAGTTGTCAGGCTACGACTACCTCCACAATACCTCCTGGGACTGATGTAGTCTTGCTTATTAGTATTAGATGCATTCGCCGCGAGCCTGCATGCCGCCTATGATGACTTAGTCTATGTACTGAACTCTGTGTACTGAACTCTATGTCCGACCCCTTTTGTAAGTTATGCCGACTACTATGTAGTATCTGTCGTGCTCCTTTCATTATGCATGTTTCATCATGAATGATTCTTGTCTATACAAATTTCTCAATGCCGAACTACCCCTGTTATATATTAGCAGGATGGTTAGACCAGCTGGTCGTGGTCGTGGCGACAATGCTCCACCACTACCTGAGTACATGGCTGGTATGGTCCAATAGCTCGAGATGAATCGCCAATTCATGGAGAATATGATGGCTCAGTTCCCTCGCCCCAATATGAACGAGCAGCCAGCCCAAGTGACTCTGCAGGATTTCATGCGCCTCAACCCAACCGTGTACCACAGCTCAACTCAGCCGCTGGATGCTAATGACTGGCTATGTGACATCACCTATGAAATGGAGTCTGCTGATGTAGCCCCTGCCCGCTATGTCACCTTTGCTTCCTTCTTTCTGAAGGGACCCGCAGCTCAATGGTGGGACAGCCACAGGCGTACTCTGCCAGTTGGGACAATCATCACCTGGCCAGACTTTCAAGCTGCCTTCCGTGCCCGCTTCATTCCTCAGGGGATCATGGATAGGAAGAAGCGTGAGTTCCACAACCTCACCCAGGGCAACAAAACTGTGGAAGCTTATCAGCGGGAGTTTCTGGACTTATCTCGCTATGCTGAAGAAGACATTGCAACTGATGCTCGCAGACAGGAGAAGTTCCATGACGGCCTTCAAGCTAACATCAAGCTCGCACTTCTAGTGCATGACTTTGCCGATTTCGCCACCTTGGTGAACAAGGCCATCAATGTCAAGACCGGTCTGCAGGAACACCAGAGCTCTCACAGGCGCAACTGTGACACAGGCTCATCTTCGGGACCGCCCTCGCAGAAGCGTAAGATATGGATCCCGAACAGCATGTACCGTCCAAATGCACCTGCCCCAAGGCAGACCTATGCTGCACCTCGTCTGCCTCCTCCACCATCTAGGCAGCCAAGGCTTCCAGCTCCACCACCCCAAGCTCCTGTTCCCACTCCCAATAATGGTCTGTGCTACAAGTGTGGTCAACCAGGTCATCATGCCAGGGACTGCAATGTCACGCCCAATATGCGACCCTATCCAAAAGGAACTCGAAGGTCCCACCAAGGATAGACCCGCATATTGAAACGCTTTTGCAAGGTGGATATCATTACATCAACATTACATAATAGATGGGGATACATACATAAGGCATACAATGCCACACGAATACAATATCCTCTTACAAAAGATCACCATCCGTCTACGGATGAAACACAAACAGAAACTCAAACGACATCCACCCTGCTAGCCCAGGCTGCCGACCTGGAACCTATCCCCTGATCAAAGAAGAAGCAGAAGAAGAACTCCAAAAGAAGCAAACATCGCTCCCGCGTCATGATCATCGCATAACCTGTACCTGCAACTGTTGTTGTAGTAATCTATGAGCCACGAGGACTCAGCAATCCCATTACCATGGGTATCAAGACTAGCAAAGCTTAATGGGAAAGGAAGGGGTAAAGTGGTGAGGTTGCAGCAGCGACTAAGCATATATGGTGGCTAACATACGCAAATAAGAGCGAGAAGAGAGCAAGCGGAACGGTCGTGAAGCTAGCAATGATCAAGAGGTGATCCTGAACTCCTACTTACGTCAAACATAACCCAAAGACCGTGTTCACTTCCCGGACTCCGCCGAGAAGAGACCATCACGGCTACACACACGGTTGATGCGTTTTAATTCGGATCTGGTGTCAAGTTATCTACAACTGGACATTAACAAATTCCCATCTGCCACATAACTGCGGGCACGTCTCTCGAAAGTTTATACCCTGCAGGGGTGTCCCAACTTAGCCCATGATAAGCTCTCGCGATCAACGAAGGATATTCCTTCTCCCAGGAAGACCCGATCAGTCTCGGAATCCCGGTTTACAAGACATTTCGACAATGGTAAAACAAGACCAGCAAGACCGCCCGATGCGCCGACAATTCCGATAGGAGCTGCACATCTCTCGTTCTCAGGGCAACACTGGATAAGCTAAGCGTACAGGTACCGACGTAACCCAAGTTGCCAAGGGATGGTCCCGCACGGTGCTCTAGTTTGGACCAACACTTAGACAAGCATTGGCCCGGGGGGCTATAATAAAGATGACCCTTGGGTTAATTACTCCCAAGGGAAAAGTAGGTGGTGGTGAGGCAAATGGTAAAACCAAGGTTGGGCCTTGCTGGAGGAGTTTTATTCAAAGCGAACTGTCAAGGGGGTCCCATAAATCACCCGACCGCGTAAGGAACGCAAAATCCGGGAACATAACACCGGTATGACGTAAACTAGGGCGGCAAGAGTGGAACAAAACACTAGGCATAAGGCCGAGCCTTCCACCCTTTACCAAATATATAGATGCATTAATTAAATAAGGGATATTGTGATATCCCAACAAAATCCTGTCCACCATGGAGCAATCTTCAATTTCACCTGCAACTAACAACGCTATAAGAGGGGCTGAGCAAAAGCGGTAACATAGCCAAGCAACGGTTTGCTAGGAAGGGTGACAAAGGTTAGAGGCTGACATGGCAAATTGGGAGGCTTGAAGAGCAAAAGATAGGTAGCGCAGCAAAGCGATAGAACGAAGCAACTAGCATAGCAATGATAGTAGTGAGATCCAGGATAGCAGTCATCTTGCCTGAAATCCCGCAAGGAAGAAGAACGAGTCCATGAAGAAGATGAAGCCACGAAGACGAACCAAGCATAGACGAACGAATCCTCACGATCGCAACGAAACGGGAACTATCGAGAAGAAGCACACAACATGGTAAACACACCACACATAGACAAGACATGATGCACAACCAAGCATGATGCATGAGAAAGCTAGATGAGGCTACTCATGGCAAGAGATGATGCAAACAAGAACAGCATATAACAATTCCGGTAAGTCCTCATATGCAAGTTTCAAAGTTGGTCCAGATCTGAACAAACATTAAGTTGAAGTTGTTAAACAGCAAGTTAAAGAGCACCAAGAGGATCTACACGAAATTCTAGTCAAGTTACATATAAAGTTCATTTAGTTCGGAGCTACGGCCTAGAAGATATGAGCAAAACAAGTTAAGCATGGCATTGATGCAAAATGCATACAAACATCAAGCAAACACCTCAAAATAAGGATGCAACATGATAATATGAAACCTCATGCAAAATCAAACAAGTTTCATATAGAGCACGCTCGAAACGGAGCAACGGTTCAACACATACACTCTATACAAGTTTAAAAGACAAGTTGTCCAAAACAGCAACTAGGCATATTGCAAGCACCAAAACAACATGCTACAGCATCTCAACATAACAACAAAAGGCATGGACATGATTTACAGGTAAGGCATGACAAAACATGAACACTGAGCTATCTCCAGAATTCACTAGAACATGCTCAAAAGGACATGGCAAGATAGCATATATTAACAGTTTCAGGCTTTGCAGAAATAACATCAGGTTGCAATGTTTAGAGCTATCAAACAACATGTTACAGGAACTTATCATGGCAAACAAAGGCATGGCATTAAACTACTAATTGCATATAACAAAAGTCTCTTACTGACCATGAGCCAAAAGGGCACAGAAGATATGATGGCACCCATGTAAACATGGCAAGTTATATGACAGATTCATACATGGCAGGAACAACAATAAGTAGGCATGTTGGTGAGCTTGATCCACTCACCACAGAGCAATACATGGCATGTCAAGGCAACCAACAGTAAGAATACATGTTAATGAAGCTAAGCATGGCAAGAGCAAGTTCATAGGGTGCATGGATCACTAGCAACAATCATGGCAGCATTGAACTTTATGTTAACAGGCAGACAACAACATTATTTAGCAGTTTTGAGGGCAAGATAACAACATGTTACATCAGGCTATAAATACAACCAGGGGCATGAATGGATAGAGAACGACATGTATAACAAAACATCCTTAGTGAACATCTCCAGATTATGCATGGAATGACTTGTAGCAGCAGGTTTACATATCAACAAAATATAACAGAAACAGCCTAGCAAAACAGCAACAACAAGTACCCTACTTAACAAGCTTGATGCACTCAGTACATGACTCACAAAAATACATGGATGGCACCACAGTAAAGATGGCATATCATAGTACAAAACTCATGTAGAGCTCATGCTCATAGGATGCATACATCAAATGCAACAAAAATGACAAATCACCAAGTTATAATAGTTTCAGCAGGTTAACATCATGTAGCACTCTTGCAACAAAGATTCAGGCATCAAGATGGACTCAAATGAACATGATGCAATGGAAAGAAATGAAGTACTCATTGAGTCGAACAATTTGACATATTACACGCACGAAACGGAGCAGTATGCAGCAAGTTATGATGCGATGAACATGACATGAAAATGTTGCTGAAACAGGGACTTAGACGAAAATATACCCTCCGAAAAGTCAACCCGGGACGGGACGGTGGGATCCGGGCGCGGGGAGGCGTGTTTGGATGGATGGACTGGTGGATCTCGTCCACCTTCACGAATCTGGCCGGAGAAGAGCTCCGGCGGACTCCGGCGAGCGGAGGAGGCCGGCAAGGGGCGAGGAAGACGGGAGGAAGCCGGATCCGGCGGCTCTTGGCCGGATCGGGCCGGAGGCGACGCGGCGGTGTGAAGGGGAGACGCGGGGCGGCGCTGGAGAGGTGAGCCGCTGGGCCAGCCGGCTGGACGGCGTGGAGGAGACGTGGCGGACCGGCGGGCGGCGCGGCCGGAGCCGGCGAGGACGACGCAGGCGGCGGGGTCGGCGGAGGGGCGCCGGGCCGGGGCCGGTCGCGGGCGGCGCCTGAGGTGGGCGGCGGCGGTAGCGATCAG
>NC_041389.1:196264395-196271310 GCF_002162155.2 Triticum dicoccoides | reverse complement strand
TGACGTGGCGGCGGCGGATTCGTTGGGGACGGCAGCGCGGACACGTCCAGCGGCGGGTTTTTTGTTCGGCGGCGCGAGGGAAGCGGGGCTAGAGTTTGGACTGCGTGAAAAATGGAGGGGATCACATATTTATAGGTAGAGGGAGCTAGGAGACTCCAAATGAGGAGCGGTTTTTGCCCACACGATCGTGATCGAACGGCCGAGAGCATGGAGGGGGTTAGGATGGGTTATGTGCCACTTTGGAGGGTTGTTGGGCTGCAAGACAAAGATGGCTTTTACGGTTACCCGGTTAACCGTTGGAGTATCTAACGACCTCCAAATGGCGCGAAACTTGACAGACGGTCTACCGGTGGTGTACCAAGGCCACTTGGCAAGACTCGGTCCATTCCGAGAAAGTATAACACCCGCTCACAACAGGAGACAAAAGGGGAACGCCGGAGGACATAAGAGTGTCGGATTGCAAAACGGACAACGGGGAAAATGCTCGGATGCATGAGACGAACATGTATGCAAAATGAGATGCACATGATGACATGATATGAAATGCAGATGATGACATGATAAAATGCAACACGCAAGCAAATGACAAGGCAACTACGACGAATAACTGGCAGACACCTGGCACATCGAATCCGGGGCGTTACAACTCTCCTCCACTAACAAGAGATCTCGTCCCGAGATCTTAGGACCGAGACGGAAGGGAAAAGGATGAGGTGAAACTAAAAACTCCAGAGAAGAAGCAAAGAATCAAAAGCACTCGAGAGGAAGAGAGGAATGAAGAGACTGACGAGAATCGAAAGCTCACAGAATCAGATAGACTATGAAACCACTCCGGTTAGAACGAGATAAGTGACGACTAAGACTGAAAGGATTTAGACAGCACTCCGGCTAGAACATGGAGGAATAGAACACGAGCTTGAGAGGATGGAATGATACTTGATGAAGACGTGACACAAAACCTCCGGAAAGAATTGAAAGAGTTGAATGAAAAGAACGGAGAAGAAGATGACAATTTGTGCCATGAATGAAACTGAAAGCATCTTTGGAAGGAAGGTTTAAACGGAGTTGTTGAGAAAATCAACAACGAAAAGAATAAACTTGTTGTGGTCTTATAGATAACATCTCAAGATCATAAGGTGATAACCGGCCACAAACGGAAAAGATTGAATAGCTTAGAAGAACAAAGAAATGCAAAACTCCACTTCAATAGAATATGGAGAATTAATTGCACATCGAGACGCAAGAGGAAAAGATACTTGAACTCCACCGACAAGAATCTTGATGAGCTCTTGAAGAATGAATTAAATCATGATGAACCACCATGAAGAACTCCGGTAACGAAAAGGATGATGAGATAGAATGAAGGATGAAAAGAAAAAGATTAAAGCCTTGCGGTGATTTAGGTGGAGGTTCCGACGAAATGACCGAGGAAATTTGAACTCCGGAAAAGAAAAGATGAAAACGCTTAGAACTAGAATTTAATCCTCACGAACAAACTCTGAAGAAAAGGGATTACTCACTTGGATGAAATAAGAATAAGATTTATTGTATGCTTATCCTTCATCAAATTAAATTGATGACAAGCAATGGATTTTTCATACTACTTGTTCCTCTTGAAAAGGATTGAGAAGTGACATATCGCAAACTTGAGAAGGTCTTCATGAACCACCGGTAGGATTGAAAAGAACGAATGGATTAAAAATGATAATGAAGGAAAAAGAATCTTGAACGAACCACCGTAAGAATTCAAAATGACCGATGAAAGAGAATGAATCACCGGGAAGAATTAGAAGAACAAATATGCTTGAGGGGATTTAGATGCAAAAGAACGAAGAGATCATGAGCTGATTAAAGAACACTTGAACGAAGCACCGGGATAAACAGAGAACGATAACTGGAATGATGGCCTCCGATGAAAAGAAATAGAAAAACAACTCCTGACATACTCTGGATGGGTAAGAAAGAATATTTGACAAACGGAATAAATCGAGAGGATAATATGAAGCTAGAACCACGAATCTTCGAGAGAATGGGCAAGATTTAAGAGGAACTCTTCTTCAATCTTCAAATGATGACGAGAAACACCACCAAAATTACTGAGATACTCCAGGAGAATGAAAAACCAAAAAGTTTGAGTCAACAATGAAAATGATTTGAAAGCGATCTTGGAGAAGGCATGTGACTGATGTAATTCATACTTATGTCATACTTGAAAAGAATTGAGAATAACCCCGGGGAAATTAGTAGAGTCAGGTAAGATCCTGGGAAAATACCTGTGGGTTAGGGCCCACTAAAAGAAAAACATCGTTGGAAAGGATTGTTGAACAGATAGATGATGCACCGGAACAATTGAAATGTTTGAATGAGGTGACAACCTCGAATCAATTCGAATACAGACGAATCTCCTGAGCTGTCTTGAACACTCCGGAAGGATAAACTGGTGAGAGGCGAACGAGCAAAGGGAAATATTTGAGCTGAGGGAAAGAATACGATCGACAACGAAAAACTTGAATTGAATCCATCGGAAAAGAAAACAAGACGAACAATGACGAACTAGGCGAGAATTCACCAGTTGAAATAATTGACGGAGGACTGAAGAGGCTCCACACGAATGAAATTGATGGTCGAAAAAGACTCAAGCTCCGGGAAGAAAAGCGTGGGAGGGCGGGAAAACAATGGTAACTTGGAAGGAGAAAAACCGATGAATAACTTGAAGAGAAGACACCGGCTGAAATCATTGAGGAAAGAAAGCAACGACTTCACATGAGTAGGATGGATACTCTATTCCGAGAAGAAGAAGGGAGGGCGGGTGGGAAAAACAAAGACAACTTCAGACAGGGAAAAAACAATGACGCCGGAGGAAGAACTGAGGATTGATCTCGCGAAAGACAAAGAGGTTCGAGTCGACTTGATGAGAGATGCACCGGACAAAAGAGGATGGACAACTCGCGAAACTAACCACGTGATCCTAAAGAAAAAATTTGAAGGGGAAGAGGAGTAATTCAAAACACCTACGTCAAGATTCCTCACCAGAGCGACGAAGGGGCTGAGGAGTAAAAAGAATTCCTACTCTCTGATATAACTAGACTCTGAAAATTAGTTTTCTTCTAGACTCAACAACGGCCAAACTACACGATCAATCAAGGGGGCTCCAAGGGTCGGTCGAGGCTCTGATACCAACTTGTCACGCCCAATATGCGACCCTATCCAAAAGGAACTCGAAGGTCCCACCAAGGATAGACCCGCATATTGAAACGCTTTTGCAAGGTGGATATCATTACATCAACATTACATAATAGATGGGGATACATACATAAGGCATACAATGCCACACGAATACAATATTTTCTTACAAAAGATCACCATCCGACTACGGATGAAACACAAACAAAAACTCAAACGACATCCACCCTGCTAGCCCAGGCTGCCGACCTGGAACCTATCCCCTGATCGAAGAACAAGCAGAAGAAGAACTCCAAAACAAGCAAACATCGCTCTCGCGTCATGATCATCGCATAACCTGTACCTGCAACGGTTGTTGTAGTAATCTGTGAGCCACGAGGACTCAGCAATCCCATTACCATGGGTATCAAGACTAGCAAAGCTTAATGGGAAAGGAAGGGGTAAAGTGGTGAGGTTGCAGCAGCGACTAAGCATATATGGTGGCTAACATACGCAAATAAGAGCGAGAAGAGAGCAAGCGAAACGGTCGTGAAGCTAGCAATGATCAAGAGGTGATCCTGAACTCCTACTTACGTCAAACATAACCCAAAGACCGTGTTCACTTCCCGGACTCCGCCGAGAAGAGACCATCACGACTACACACATGGTTGATGCGTTTTAATTCGGATCTGGTGTCAAGTTATCTACAACCGGACATCAACAAATTCCCATCTGCCACATAACCGTGGGCACGGCTCTCGAAAGTTTATACCCTGCAGGGGTGTCCGAACTTAGCCCATGATAAGCTCTCGCGATCAACGAAGGATATTCCTTCTCCCAGGAAGACCCGATCAGTCTCGGAATCCCGGTTTACAAGACATTTCGACAATGGTAAAACAAGACCAGCAAGACCGCCCGATGCGCCGACAATCCCAATAGGAGCTGCACATATCTCGTTCTCAGGGCAACACCGGATAAGCTAAGCGTACAGGTACCGACGTAACCCAAGTTGCCAAGGGATGGTCCCGCATGGTGCTCTAGTTTGGACCAACACTTAGACAAGCATTGGCCCGGGGGGGGGGGCTATAATAAAGATGACCCTTGGGTTAATTACTCCCAAGGGAAAAGTAGGTGGTGGTGAGGCAAATGGTAAAACCAAGGTTGGGCCTTGCTGGAGGAGTTTTATTCAAAGCAAACTATCAAGGGGGTCCCATAAATCACCCGACCGTGTAAGGAACGCAAAATCTGGGAACATAACACCGACATGACGGAAACTAGGGCGGCAAGAGTGGAACAAAACACTAGGCATAAGGCTGAGCCTTCCACCCTTTACCAAATATATAGATGCATTAATTAAATAAGAGATATTGTGATATCCCAACAAAATCCTGTCCACCATGGAGCAATCTTCAACTTCACCTGCAACTAACAACTCAATAAGATGGGCTGAGCAAAAGCGGTAACATAGCCAAGCAACGGTTTGCTAGGAAGGGTGACAAAGGTTAGAGGCTGACATGGCAAATTGGGAGGCTTGAAGAGCAAAAGATAGGTAGCGCAGCAAAGCGATAGAACAAAGCAACTAGCATAGCAATGATAGTAGTAGGATCCAGGGTAGCGGTCATCTTGCCTAAAATCCCGCAAGTAAGAAGAACGAGTCCATGAAGAAGATGAAGCCACGAAGACGAACCAAGCGTAGACGAACGAATCCTCACGATCGCAATGAAACGGGAACTATCGAGAAGAAGCACACAACATGGTAAACACGCCACACATAGACAAGACATGATGCATGAGAAAGCTAGATGAGGCTACTCATGGCAAGAGATGATGCAAACAAGAACAACACATCAAGGCAAGTTTAAATGAGGCCGGAAACAACATATAACAATTCCGGTAAGTCCTCATATGCAAGTTTCAAAGTTGGTCCAGATCTGAACAAACATTAAGTTGAAGTTGTTAAACATCAAGTTAAAGAGCACCAAGAGGATCTACACGAAATTCTAGTCAAGTTACATATAAAGTTCATTTAGTTCGGAGCTACGGCCTAGAAGATATGAGCAAAACAAGTTAAGCATGGCATTGATGCAAAATGCATACAAACATCAAGCAAACACCTCAAAACAAGGATGCAACATGATAATATGAAACCTCATGCAAAATCAAGCAAGTTTCATATAGAGCATGCTAGAAACGGAGCAACGGTTCAACACATACACTCTATACAAGTTTAAAAGACAAGCTGTCCAAAACAGCAACTAGGCATATTGCAAGCACCAAAACAACATGCTACAACATCTCAACATAACAACAAAAGGCATGGAATGATGTACAGGTAAGGCATGACAAAACATGAAGATTGAGGTATCTCCAGAATTCACTAGAACATGCTCAAAAGGACATGGCAAGATAGCATATATTAACAGTTTCAGGCTTTGCAGAAATAACATCAGGTTGCAATGTTTAGAGCTATTAAACAACATGTTACAGGAACTTATCATGGCAAACAAAGGCATGGCATGAAACTACTAATTGCATATAACAAAAGTCCCTTACTGATCATGAGCCAAAAGGGCATAGAAGATATGATGGCACCCATGTAAACATGGCAAGTTATATGACAGATTCATACATGGCAGGAACAACAATAAGTAGGCATGTTGGTGAGCTTGATCCACTCACCAAAGAGCAATACATGGCATGGCAAGGCAACCAACAGTAAGAATACATGTTTATGAAGCTAAGCATGGCAAGAGAAAGTTCATAGGGTGTATGGATCACTAGCAACAATCATGGCAACATTGAACTTAATGTTAACAGGCAGACAACAACATTATTTAGCAGTTTTGAGGGCAAGATAACAACATGTTACAGCAGGCTATAAATGCAACCAGGGGAATGAATGGATGGAGCACGACATGTATAACAAAACATTCTTAGTGAACATCTCCAGATTATGCATGGAATAACTTGTAGCAGCAAGTTTACATCGCAACAAAATATAATAGAAACAACCTAGCAAAACAGCAACATCAAGTACCCTACTTAACAAGCTTGATGCACTCAGTACATGACTCACAAAAATACATGGATGACACCACAATAAAGATGGCATATCATAGTACAAAACTCATGTAGAGCTCATGCTCATAGGATGCATACATCAAATGCAACAAAAATGACAAATCACCAAGTCATAACAGTTTCAGCAGGTTAACATCATATAACACTCTTGCAACGATGATTCAGGCATCAAGATAGACTCAAATGAACATGATGCAATGGAATGAAATGAAGTACTCGTTGAGTCGAACAATTTGACATATTACACGCATGAAACGGAGCAGTTTGCAGCAAGTTATGATGCGATGAACATGGCATGAAAATGTTGCTGAAACAGGGACACAAAAATATACCCTCCGAAAAGTCAACCCGGGACGGGACGGCGGGATCCGGGCGCGGGGAGGCATGTTTGGATGGATGGACCGGTGGATCTCGTCCACCTTCACGGATCTGGCCGGAGAAGAGCTCCGGCGAACTCCGGCGAGCGGAGGAGGCCAGCGAGGGGCGAGGAAGACGGGAGGAAGCCGAATACGGCGACTCCTGGCCGGATCGGGCCGGAGGCGACGCGGCGGTGTGAAGGGGACACGCGGGGCGGTGCTGGAGAGGTGGGGCGCGGGGCCGGCCGACTGGACGGCGTGGAGGAGAGGCGGCGGGGTCGATCGCGGGCGGCGCCCGAGGCGGGCGGCGGCGGCG
>NC_041389.1:196261045-196263961 GCF_002162155.2 Triticum dicoccoides | reverse complement strand
GTGGGCCGGGCGGGCCGCGGCGGTGGGAGGAGAGAGAGGAGGCCGGCAGGGTGATGTGGCGGCGGCGGATTCGTCGGGGACGGCGGCGCGGACACGTCCGGCGGCGAGGTTTTTGTTCGGCGGCGCGAGGGAAGCGGGGCTAGGGTTTGGACTGCATGAAAAATGGAGGGGATCACATATTTATAGGTAGAGGGAGCTAGGAGACTCCAAATGAGGAGCGGTTTTCGCCCACACGATCGTGATCGAATGACCGAGAGCATGGAGGGGGTTAGGATGGGTTATGTGCCACTTTGGAGGGTTGTTGGGCTGCAAGACAAAGAGGGCTTTTACGGTTACCCGGTTAACCGTTGGAGTATCAAACGACCTCCAAATGGCACGAAACTTGACAGGCGGTCTATCGATGGTGTACCAAGGCCACTTGGCAAGACTCGGTCCATTCCGAGAAAGTATAACACCCGCTTGCAACAGGAGACAAAAGGGGAACGCCGGAGGACATAGGAGTGTTGGATTGCAAAACGGACAACGGGGAAAATGCTCAGATGCATGAGACGAACATGTATGCAAAATGAGATGCACATGATGACATGATATGAAATGCAGATGATGACATGATAAAATGCAACACGCAAGCAAATGACAAGGCAACTAAGGCGAATAACTGGCAGACACCTGGCGCATCGAATCCGGGGCGTTACAACTCTCCTCCACTAACAAGATATCTCGTCCCGAGATCTTAGGACCGAGACGGAAGGGAAAGGATGACGTGAAACTAAAAACTCCAGAGAATAAGCAAAGAATCGAGAGCACTCGAGAGGAAGAGAGGAATGACGAGACTGACGAGAATCGAAAGCTCACAGAATCAGATAGACTATGAAACCACTCCGGTTAGAACGAGATAAGTGACGACTAAGATTGAAAGGATTTAGGCAGCACTCCGGCTAGAACATGGAGGAATAGAACACGAGCTTGAGAGGATGGAATGATACTTGATGAAGACGTGACACAAAACCTCCGGAAAGAATTGAAAGAGTTGAATGAAAAGAACGGAGAAGAAGATGACAACTTGTGCCATGAATGAAATTGAAAGCATCTTTGGAAGGAAGGTTTAAACAGAGTTGTTGAGAAAATCAACAACGAAAAGAATAAGCTTGTTGTGGTCTTATAGATAACATCTCAAGATCATAAGGTGATAACCGGCCACAAACGGAAAAGATTGAATAGCTTAGAAGAACAAAGAAATGCAAAACTCCACTTCAATAGAAGGTCTTCATGAACCACCGGTAGGATTGAAAAGAACGAATGGATTAAAAATGATAATGAAGGAAAAAGAATCTTGAACGAACCACCGTAAGAATTCAAAATGACTGATGAAAGAGAATGAATCACCGGGAAGAATTACAAGAACAAATATGATTGAGGGGATTTAGATGCAAAAGAACGAAGAGATCATGAGCTGATTAAAGAACACTTGAACGAAGCACCGGGATAAATAGAGAACGATAACTAGAATGATGGCCTCCGATGAAAAGAAATAGAAAAAGAACTCCTGACATACTCTGGATGGGTAAGAAAGAATATTTGACAAACGGAATAAATCGAGAGGATAATATGAAGTTAGAACCACGAATCTTCGAGAGAACGGGCAAGATTTAAGAGGAACTCTTCTTCAATCTTCAAATGATGATGAGAAACACCACCAAAATTACTGAGATACTCCAGGAGAATGAAAAACCGAAAAGGTTGAGTCAACAATGAAAATGATTTGAAAGCGATCTTGGAGAAGGCATGTGACTGATGTAATTCATACTTACGTCATACTTGAAAAGAATTGAGAATAACCCCGGGGAAATTAGTAGAGTCAGGTAAGATCCTGGGAAAATACCTGTGGGTTAGGGCCCACTAAAAGAAAAACATCGTTGGAAAGGATTGTTGAACAGATAGATGATGCACCGGAACAATTGAAATATTTGAATGAGGTGACAACCTCGAATTAATTTGAATACAGACGAATCTCCTGAGCTGTCTTGAACACTCCGGAAGGATAAACTGGCGAGAGGCGAACGAGCAAAGGGAAATATTTGAGCTGAGGGAAAGAATACGATCGACAACGAAAAACTTGAATTGAATCCATCGGAAAAGAAAACAAAACGAACAATGACGAACTAGGCGAGAATTCACCAGTTGAAATAATTGAGGGAGGACTGAAGAGGCTCCACACGAATGAAATTGATGGTCGAAAAAGACTCAAGCTCCGGGAAGAAAAGCATGGGAGGGCGGGAAAACAAAGGTAACTTGGAAGGAGAAAAACCATTGAATAACTTGAAGAGAAGACACCGGTTGAAATCATTGAGGAAAGAAAGCAACAACTTCGCATGAGTAGGATGGATACTCGATTACGGACTCCTGTTCCGAGAAGAAGAAGGGAGGGCGGGTGGGAAAAACAAAGACAACTTCAGACAGGGAAAAACAATGACGTCGGAGGAAGAACTGAGGATTGATCTCGCGAAAGACAAAGAGGTGCGGGTCGACTTGACGAGAGATGCACCGGACAAAAGAGGATGGACAACTCGCGAAACTAACCACGTGATCCTAAAGAAAAAATTTGAAGGGGAAGAGGAGTAATTCAAAACACCTACGTCAAGATTCCTCACCAGAGCGACGAAGGGGCTGAGGAGTAAAAAGAATTCCTACTCTCTGATATAACTAGACTCTGAAAATTAGTTTTCTTCTAGACTCAACAACGGCCAAACTACACGATCAATCAAGGGGGCTCCAAGGGTCGGTCGATGCTCTGATACCAACTTGTCACGCCCAATATGCGACCCTATCCAAAAGGAACTCGCGGGCGGCGGCGGCGGCGATCAGGTACGGCGGCGGGGCGGCGAGGCGCGACAGCGCGGGCGGCGAGGTCCGGCG
>NC_041389.1:196195014-196260378 GCF_002162155.2 Triticum dicoccoides | reverse complement strand
CCCGGCGCGGCCCGGGGCGGGCCGGCCGTGGGCCGGGTGGGCCGCGGCGGTGGGATGAGAGAGAGGAGGCCGACGGGGTGACGTGGCGGCGGCGGATTCGTCGGGGACGGTGGCGCGAACATGTTCGGCAGCGGGGTTTTTGTCCATTGGTGCGAGGGAAGCGGGGCTACGGTTTGGGCTGCATGAAAAATGGAGGGGATCACATATTTATAGGTAGAGGGAGCTAGGAGACTCCAAATGAGGAGTGGTTTTCGCCCACACGATTGTGATCGAACGACCGAGAGCATGGAGGGGGTTAGGATGGATTATGGGCCACTTTGGAGGGTTGTTGGGCTGCAAGACAAAGAGGGCTTTTACGGTTACCCGGTTAGCCGTTGGAGTATCAAACGACCTCGAAATGGCACGAAACTTGACAGGCGGTCTACCGGTGGTGTACCAAGGCCACTTGGCAAGACTCGGTCAATTCCGAGAAAGTATAACACCCGCTCACAACAGGAGACAAAAGGGGAACGCCGGAGGACATAGGAGTGTCGGATTGCAAAACGGACAACGGGGAAAATGCTCGGATGCATGAGACGAACATATATGCAAAATGAGATGCACATGATGACATGATATGAAATGCAGATGATGACATGATAAAATGCAACACGCAAGCAAATGACAAGGCAACTACGGCGAATAACTGGCAGACACCTGGCACATCGAATCCGGGGCGTTACATGCAATCAGAATCAGAACCAACTGGCCCTTCCCGCAGCTGGCCGTGGAAGCAATCAACCCCGCAACAACAATGCCAAGTCTTATGGTCGTGTTCATGCCAACCACGTTGACCTCAATGAAGCTCAAGACCAGCCTGCTACTGTGATGGGTACACTCCTCGTAAATTCAGTACCAGCATCCGTTTTATTTGATACTGGTGCATCGCATTCATTCATGTCAGAAGATTTTGCATACAAGCACGACCTTAAATGTGAGGTCATAAACACTCCACTAGTGGTAAAAAACCCCGCCGGCCAGTGTCAAACCTCTATGGTTAGTCACGACATTCCTGTTGAAATCGAAGGGCTGGAATTCTATGCCTCTCCCATTATCCTGAAGTTGTCTAACATCGACCTCATTCTGGGTATGGATTGGTTGAAAGCGCATACTGCTTCTATAGTTTGCGCCACTAAGACCGTCCATCTGCTGCACCCTTCTGATGAAATAATTAGCTACAATGCTCGTCTGGTTCAGAATGCCGAGGCAAGGCTTTATGCGTTGAATGCATTGAACGCTACACCACTTGAGGGCATTGCAAACATTCTTGTCTTTCGCGAATTCCAAGACGTCTTTCCTGAAGAACTTCCAAGGATTCCTCCTACTAGAGCTGTCGAATTCATTATTGACTTAAAACTAAGCACCACTCCTATAGCCAAACGACCTTACAAGATGCCGCCGCATGAACTCATTGAGCTTAAGGAGGAAATCGTCAAATCTCTTCGAAGTGGTTTCATTCGCCCAAGTTGCTCTCCTTGGGGAGCACCTTCTCTCTTTGTCAAGAAGAAGGATGGGACAAACCGATTGGTCCAAGACTACCGCCCTATTAACCAGACAACCATTCAGAACAAATATCCTCTTCCTCGGATCAATGATCTATATGATCAACTGGCTGGTTCGTCAGTGTTCTCTAAACTCGACTTGATGTTGGGTTACCACCAGATCCGTGTTCGTGAAGAAGATACCCCGAAGACCGCATGTGACTCGCTATGGATCATACGAGTACACCGTCATGTCTTTTGGATTAACCAATGCTCCAGCCACCTTCTCTCGTCTGATCAACTATATCTTTATGGAATACCTCGACAAATTTGTCGTGGTTTATCTGGATGATATCCTTGTATATTCCAAGAATGAAGAAGAACATGCTGAACATCTTCGTCTTGTTCTGGAAAAGCTACGAGAGCATCAAGTCTATGCCAAGTTCTCCAAGTGTGAATTCTGGCTTCCCGAAGTAACCTATCTTGGGCATGTCATCTCTAAGGATGGTATTGCCATCAACCCTGAACGAGTTCAGGCTATTCTCGATTGGACTCCTCCGAAGAATGTCAAGCAAGTCAGAAGTTTTCTCAGACTCGCCAGCTATTGCTGTCGATTCGTCGAGAACTTCTCCAAGATCGCTAGACCTCTGACTAACCTGCTTCATAAGGGCGTCAAGTTTGAGTGGACAGAAAAGTGTCAGGAAAGTTTCCAGGCGCTCAAAGACAAGTTGACCTCTGCCCCAGTGCTTGCTCCTCCAGATACTAAGAAGGACTTCGTCATTTCTTGTGATGCTTCACGTCAAGGCCTAGGAGCTATCCTAATGCAGGAGTGTAAAGTGATTGCTTATGCCTCTCGGCAATTGCACCCTCACGAAGAGAACTACCCAGTTCACGACCTCGAGCTTGCTGCTGTTATACACGCACTAAAACAATGGCGACATTACCTTCTTGGTAATCGTTGCGAGATCTTCACAGACCACCAAAGTCTGAAGTATCTGTTTACTCAACTAGATCTGAACCTCCGTCAGCAGAGATGGATGGAGATTGTTGCAGATTTTAACCTGGGTATTTCATATACCCCAGGCAAGGCTAATGTAATGGCTGATGCCTTGAGCCGCAAGTCTTACTGCAACCACCTCCAGGTTCACAAAGTTCAGCCCTCGCTTGTTGAAGAATTCAAAAAGCTGAACCTCCATATTGTTCCTCCTGGTGCACTCGCTCCCCCTCCCCCAGAGTTTCAAAAGATGAATCTTCGTGTTGTTCCTCAGGGTTCTCTAAATACCCTCGCTGTCGAGCCAGATCTCGTGGGCGATATCAAGACTATTCAACATTATGACTCTGAAGTCGAGAAGATTAAACGCTATCTCTCAGAAGGAAAGCCCTCATTCTTCACTATTGCCGATAATGGCGCCTTGTACTTCAAAGGCCTCCTAGTGGTGCCATGTGCGAGGGAAAACCTGAATCTGACTCCAAGGGTTATGAAAGAAGCTCATGATACGCCTTTGTCTATTCATCCCAGTAGCACCAAGATGTACCAATACATTCGTCAGAGATTCTGGTGGTCTAATATGAAGCAAGACATTGCTCGTTATGTTGCTGAATGTGATGTTTGCCGTCGTATCAAAGCAGAGCATCAAAGGCCTGCTGGAACTCTGCAACCTATCTCTATTCCTGAATGGAAATGGGACCATGTTGAAATGGACTTCGTCACTGGATTCCCCAAATCGCAGAAAGGTAACGGTGCTATTCTTGTCGTCATTGACCGGCTTTCTAAAGTTGCACATTTTCTGGCTGTCAAGGAAACGATCACTGCTAGTCAGCTGGCAAACCTCTACATGTCCAGAATTGTCTCGCTTCACGGTATTCCATTGGTAATCAGTTTAGACCGTGGCAGCTTATTCACTTCAAGATTCTGGGCAAGTTTCCAAGGAGCTATGGGCACTCATCTGTCTTTTAGCACTGCTTTTCATCCTCAGTCGCAAGGGCAAGTTGAACGTGTCAACCAAGTTCTCGAAGACATGCTTCAAGCTTGTGTTATTTCCTTCGGCAAGAAATGGGAGGAATCTCTCCCGTATGCTGAGTTCTCTTATAATAATAGCTATCAAGCTAGTCTGAAGATGGCCCCCTTCGAAGTGTTATATGGACGAAAGTGCCGAACCCCTCTGAACTGGTCAGAAACTGCGGAACATCCACTCTTCGGTCCAGATATTATCCAACATGCCGAAGAACAAGTTCACATTATTCGCGAGAATCTCAAGACTGCTCAGTCACGTTAGAAGAGTCAGTATGACCGTCATCATAAAGACATGGTCTATCAACCTGGCGAAAGGGCTTACCTTCGAGTTACACCAATGAAGGGTGCTCACCGCTTCGGGATCAAGGGCAAGCTAGCTCCTCGCTATATTGGTCCATTCACTATTCTGGAAAGGCGTGGAAAAGTGGCATATCAACTGGAGCTTCCGCCGAACCTTTCTCAGGTTCACGATGTGTTCCATGTGTCATAGCTCCGCGTTTGCTTCAAGGACCCAATGCGAGCAGTGGATCATGAAGTGCTCGAATTGCAACAGGACCTCTCCTATAAAGAGCATCCAGTCTGCATTCTCGACCAAGCTGAACGCCTCACACATCAGAAGGCGATCAAGTTCCTCAAAGTTCAGTGGTCGCACCATTCTGAAGATGAAGCCACATGGGAATGTGAGGATCGTCTGCGCGAAGAATACCCCGCACTATTTCCATCTACCTCCTAAATCTCGGGACGAGATTTCTTGTAGTGGAGGAGATTTGTAACACCCGGATAATTAGGCTACAATAAAACTCTCCTAATGATGCCATGTCATCTCTGTTACTGTTGCTAATCAAATGTTAGTTCAAAACATTTCAAATTCAAAAAATGAATTAGTGACAAACGCCCAAAGTTTCAAAAGTGGAAACAAAAATGTTCGGGCAGTGCCAAGTATGACATAGGTAATTAAGGTGTAGAAGAAACAATTTTATAAAATACTTAATTGCCCTAAAATAAATAGAACAAAAAACAAAACAAAGAAAAAAAGAAAAAGAAAAGGAAAAGAAGAAACCCCTTCCCCCTGGGCCAAAGGGCCCAACTAGCCAACAGCCAGCCCGACCGGCCCAGCCGGCCTGGCCCGCCTCCCTCGGTCGCTCCCTCCCCTTCCCTGTTCCCCCGACCAGGGTCGGAACAGGGGCGCATCGCCACCGGACCCCCTCGCCGACGTCTAGGAGGGGATAAGGTCGCCACGCCCCCGCCTCCTCGATCCCGCCTCCCACTCGCCCCCACTCTCGCCCTCGGTCCCTGCGCCTCTCCCTCTCCCCTCAGATCCACCTCGCTCCCTCCTCGTTCCCCCACCACATCCGACGCTGCCATGGACCCGCCACCATGAAACGCGCGGTCACAGCCCTCGCCTCGCCTCGTTTGCGTGTCGTTCGTCTCCGCCTTCGTCCTCCTCATCGACCGGTGGCCGCAGTTGGAGCTCGGAGCCACCGTAGCACCCACGACGCCGCCGTCTTCCTCCTCTGCTTCGACAAGCTACGCCGCCGCTCTTCTCCAACTCCGGTGACGCCCCTGCAGCTACTAAACCCACCAAGGGCCACCGTGTGTGCCGCTCGGTGAGCCCTCCTCTCTCTCTTTCGTGCCCTACCTAGTTGTCGCCGAACACCCGAACGCCGCACCGCGGAGCTCGTCGCCGACGAGTCTCCGGTGACCATTTGGTCCCGGGCTCGTGCAGTTGTGCTCGCGCACACACATAGGCCTCGCCCCGCCCTTTAGTTTGCCGAATAACGTGCCGCAGCACCGTTTCCTCTCACGGCCGAACACCGGCGTCCGCCGCGCCGCTCGCCGCCGTCGCTACACGGCAACTCTGGCCGCGGTATCCCTACCGTTCGACGCGGCTTTGTCTCTGCGTTCGAACGAACCCAACCCCGCAGCCTCACCTTCGCACTCGCTGAGCCTCGGCGTCCGCCCCGCCCATCGCCGGTGACGCTGCGGCCCTCCTCCGGTCGAGCCACCGCCACCACTAGATGCGTCTCTTCGCGCTCGACCGAGCGAGCCTAAGCACGCCCCAAACGGGCCACCATGGCGTGATTCCAGCGAGGTCCGCGCCCCTCCGCCGCATTTTCGGTCGCCGGCGGTGAACCTCCGCCGCCCGCCAACGTGGCATGCCGCTGGGGTCCATCTGGGTCACTACCTGGTGGCCCCAAGGGCCCGGCTGGCCCTGTTGACCATGGTCAACTTGCTGACTGGGCTGGTCCCAGCAGCTGACCAGTGGCCCCCACCTCATAAGCCAATTAAATTAGATAAGTTAACTAATCTAGGCTAATTAGTCACTGACTAATGGGGCCCACAATTAGTTAATCATAATTAGTTTAAAACAAAGCATGTTTCAACTCTGGCTCAATGACAGGTGGGTCCCACTGGACCCACAAGTCAGTTTTGACTCCAGTCAACCGCATTGTTGACTACTGACATCACACATACGTCATGCTGACGTCATCCCATACTATTCTGGATAATGTTGATTTAAATTAATTAAATAAATTCCAGAAAATGATTAAATCTTTAGAAAATCATATAAAATAATCTGTAACTCGGATGAAAATACTTTCTACATGAAAGTTGCTCAGAACGACGAGACGAATCTGGATACGCAGCCCGTTCGTCCGCCACACATCCCTAGCATAGCAAACACCCAACTTTCCCTCCTCTGGTTCATTTGTCCGAAAACGCGAAACACCGGGAAAACTTTCCCGGATGTTTCCCCCCTTCGTCGTATCACCTACTACCGCGATTGGGCACACCTAGAATCGTTACTTGTAATGTCATGCATCGATATGCATCTGTCTGCATTGTATTCATTGTTTCTTCCCCCTCTTCTCTCCGGTAGACTACGAGACCGACGCTGCTGCTGCCCAGTTCGAATACGGAGTTGACGACCCCTCCTTGCCAGAGCAACCAGGCAAGCCCCCCTGATCACCAGATATCGCCTATTCTTCTCTATACTGCTTGCATTAGGGTAGTGTAGCATGTTACTGTTTGGTTACTCCTATTCTGTTGCATAGCCTGTCATTGTTGCTACAGTCATTGATACCTTACTCGCAATCCTAAATGCTTAGTATAGGATGCTAGTTTATCATCATTGGCCCTACATTCTTGTCAGTCTGCCTTGCTATACTATTGGGCCGTGATCACTTGGGAGGTGATCACGGGTATATACTATACATATATACATACTATACAGATGGTGACTAAAGTCGGGTCGGCTCGTTGAGTACCCGCGAGTGATTCACGGATTGGGGGCTGAAAGGACGTTTGTCCCGATGGCCCTCTGTGTGGATCTTTGTGGCGGAGCGATATGGCAGGTTGAGACCACCTAGGCGAGAGGTGGGCCTGGCCCTGGTCGGCGTCGCGGTTGCTTCATAATAACACGCTTAATGAGATCTTGGTATTTGATCCGAGTCTGGCCACTGGCCTATACGCACTAACCAACTACGCGGGAACAGTTGTGGGCACTCGACGTCGTGGTATCAGTCGAAGCCTTCTTGACGTCAGCGGCTGAGCGGCGCGCGCCGGATTGGACCGTAAGCCTGCTCTTGTATTAAGGGGGCTAGGTCTGCTTCCGGCCGCGTAAGCAACGTGCAGGTGTGCAATGGGCGATGGGCCCAGACCCCTGCGCGCATAGGATTTAGACCGGCGTGTTGACCTCTCTGTGGTGCCTAGGTGGGGCTGCGACGTGTTGATCTTCCGAGGCCGGGCATGACCCTGGAAAGTGTGTCCGGCCAAATGGGATCGAGCGTGTTGGGTTATGTGGTGCACCCCTGCAGGGAAGTTTATCTATTCGAATAGCCGTGATCTTCGGTAACAGGACAACTTGGAGTTGTACCTTGACCTTATGACAACTAGAACCGGATATTTAATAAAACACACCCTTCCAAGTGCCAGATACAACCTGGTGATCGCTTTTCCACAGGGCGACGAGGGGAGGATCGCCGGGTAGGATTATGCTATGCGATGCTACTTGGAGGACTTCAATCTACTCTCTTCTACATGCTGCAAGACGGAGGCTGCCAGAAGCGTAGTCTTCGATAGGACTAGCTACCCCCCCTCTTATTCTGGCATTCTGCAGTTCAGTCCACTGATATGGCCTCCATACACATGTACCCATGCATATGTAGTGTAGATCCTTGCTTGTGAGTACTTTGGATGAGTACTCACGGTTGCTTTTCTCCCTCTTTTCCCCCTTTACCTTCTACTTGGTTGTCGCAACCGGATGCCGAAGCCTAGGAGCCAGACGCCACCGTCGACGACGACTCTTACTACACTGGAGGTGCCTACTACTACGTGCAGGCCGCTGACGACGACCAGGAGTAGTTAGGAGGATCCCAGGCAACAGGCTTGCACCTCTTTCGATCTGTATCCCAGCTTGTTCCACTAACTCGTCTATGATCGAGCACTTGTATTCGAGCCCTCGAGGCCCCTGGCTTATATTATGATGCTTGTATGACTTATTTTATTTTTAGAGTTGTGTTGTGATATCTTCCCGTGAGTCCCTGATCTTGATCGTACACATTTCCGTGCATGATTAGTGTACGATTGAATTGGGGGCATCACAGGGTTGTCTTCCCAAATCTCTAGGAGAGATGGGCTTGCATCCATGGATGGATGTTCCCCTAAGGGGTCTTTAATCTAAAGAGGGTCTTTTCCTAAGAAGTCTTGGTCTCTCATGGTAGATGAGCAAAGCTCTTTGAGTTTTAGTCTAACTAGATGACCCGTTGCGCCATTGGCGTAGAGACCAACTGCAGGCCAAAAGTTAAGTGAACCATTTAAAATATGAAATGGAAGCTAAGTGAACCAATTGAACAGACTAACTGCAACCATCGGTGCAAAAGATCAACTTTAGCCAAAAAGCGAAGCAACTAATACAACTGAAAATTTAGGTGTGCCATTTGAAGAATGTTTCTCGTGAATGGTCTGCAAGTGATTGTGTTCGTGTTGCTTTGTATCCGCCTTCTAGATTTATCAATGACAGACAGTGATGATCATTGCTCATACCCTTCTTTGGCCAGCCAGGACAACCCAACAGTTAGGTCAATAAAAAGGTTGACCACACACCCCCACAGTACATCGATTATACCATTGGAACCAGGAACTCCTACTGAGATCAACTGAGGCGACTCGATAACATTCAAGTAGACTACATAGTCCAAATATCAGGCACACATCCGAAAGCATGACGTCGTTGGTGCAGGGACCAATGATATGTCCATTTTGCATCACGGTTTCTTGCTATTATATTCATTGTTTTAAAGTTATATTTGACTTTTAGGTGCCATTCCAATGCCTTTTCTCTCTTAAATTGCAAGTTACATCACAAGAGGGAGATTGCCGATAGCTGGAATTCTGGACCTGAAAAGAGCAACAACAGAGATAGCCATTCTCCTGTGCTTCAAATGACCTGAAAATTTATGGGGATTTACTTTGGAATATATAAAAAATATTGGATGGAAAATCTATAGGGGACCCACTAGTGAGCCACAAGCTCAGGTGGCGCCCCCGGGTGCACCCTCTGATCTTGTGGGGCCCACAGCAGGCCTCTGAGGCCCATCTTCTCCTATATGAAGCCATTTCCCTAGAAAAAAAATCAAGAGAATACTTTCGAAACAAAGAGCTGCCATCTTGAGGCGGAACCTAGGTAGGAGCACTTTTGCTCTCTGGCAAAGCGACTTCCCTCTAGGAGGGGAAAATCGAATCTATTGTCATCGCCAACATTCCTCACATCATGGGAGGACTCATATTCATCAATATCTTCACTAGTACCTTCTCATCTCCAAATCCTAGTTCATCTCTTGTATTCAATCTTTGTCTCAAAACCTCGGATTGGTACATGTGGGTTGCTAGTAGTGTTGATTACATCTTGTAGTTGATGCTAGTTGGTTTATTTGGCGGAAGATCATATGTTCAGATTGTTAATCATATATTTATCTCCTCTGATCATGAACATGAGTATTATTTGTGAGTAGTTCCGTTTGTTCTTGAGGACATGGGAGAAATTTTATTGTAAGTAATCATGTGAAGTTGGTTTTTGTTCAATGTTTTGATAACGTGTTATATTGTTCTTCCTCTAGTGGTGTCATGTGAACGCTGACTATTGGGAAACATTGCATGGAAAACAAAAAAAATTCTACGCACACGCAAGATCTATCCATGGAGATGCATAGCAACGAGAAGGGAGAGTGTGTCTATGTACCCTCATAGATTGTAAGCGGAAGCATTTAACAACGCGATTGATGTAGTCGAACTTCTTCGCGCTCCAACCGATCAACTACCAAACGTACGACACCTCCGCGTTCAGCACACTTTTAGCTTGGTGACGTCCTCTACCTTCTTGATCCAACAAGATGGCGAGGTAGTAGATGAGTTCTGGCTAGGGGTGGGCATATAAACCGAGGACCGAAGTACCGGACCGAAAGAACCGGGACCGGCACCGAACAGACCGAAACCGATTATTTCGATTGTTAGTTTGGTCGCCACTTCTCAAAACCCGAATTTACTTCGGATGTTTCGGTCGTGGCACTCAGTAACCCGAAATAACCTATAAAATCGAGATGTTATGCACGTGGCCCAAAATCTGAGAAGAACCCAGCCCATTACATGTAAGTGGCTTCTTCGCATTAGGCCCATTTATGTGTGTAGGCCAGCAGCACCACGTGAAGCACCCATCCACTCCCTCGATCCCCCAAGGCCCCAACCCAACTAACAACTAATATCCTCGATCCAGCAGCACCACGTGAACCACCCGATTCCTTGACGTAGCCGCCTCTCTGCTACAGCCCCAGCCCCCAGGCATTCTCCCCTCGCTGGCCGTCGGCGGCGGCGGCGGCGCTCGCTCCAGTCTCTTTTCTGTTTGTCCCTCCCTTCCAATTACACTGTAAATCCTTGTCTTTCTCTGTCTCCTTTTGTCAAACTCCGCAAGATTGGTTTGTTCGGAATATGATTTTATAAAATTACACTGGCCCCTTCGCGAGAGTTCACTTTTCTGTTTGTTTCATTTCTTGTTCAATTCGGGAAGGGGTTGCTTCAATTTCCAGAGATCTCTAGCGATGCCTGCTACTTGCAAACATAGCTTCGGTCTTGTTCGGTTAAACAGTAAACCGAACCGAAATCTTGTTGGACCGAACACTCGGTTATTGATATTTCAGAAAACCGATCGGTCAACAAAAATGGAAAACCGATTTTTATATTACCTGAATAAACCGAACCGATCGGTTCGGTTTAACCAAATGCCCAGGCCTAGTTCCGGCAGCACAACGGCGTGGTGACGATGATGGTGAAGTGATCTCCGTTGGGCTTCGCCTAAGCAGTACAAAAAAATGATCGGGGGTGTAAATGGTGCAGGGGGCGCCGCACATGGCTAAGACAATGTTGTGTTGTGCTAGGCGCCCCCCTCCCACATATATATAGGTGGGAGGGAGGAGGGAGCAGCTAGGAGGGCGCCCCAAGTAGGCCGAATCCTACTTGGGGTCTCCTCCCAAGTGGCGCCCCCTGCCATGTATAGGTGTGGGGGAAAGGCAGGGGAGGGAGGCGCCCCCTTTTTCTTTCTCCCATGAGAAGGGGAAATCAGGAGGGGCTAGCCCTCCCCGCTTTCCTTCCCTAGGGCTGGTCGGCCAGGGAGAGGAGCGTACCAGCCCCTTATGGGCTGGTTAGTCCCCTCCTTAGCCCATTAAGCCCATACACCTACCGGGGGTGTGTCCAGAACCCCTTCCGGTGACCCGATGACTACCCGGTGCATCCCGAAACTCTTTCGATTTCCAAATACCATCGTCCTATATATCAATCTTTACCTCTCGACCATTTCGAGACTCCTCGTCATGTCCGTTATCTCATCCGGGACTCCGAACAACATTCGGCCACCAAATCATATAACTCATATAACACTATATCGTCAACAAACGTTAAGCGTGCGGACCCTACGGGTTCGAGAACTATGTAGACATGACCGAGACACCTCTCCGGTCAGTAACTAATAGCGGAACCTGGATGCTCATATTGGCTCCTACATATTATACGAAGATCTTTATTGGTCGAACCATTCTGACAACATACGTAATTCCCTTTGTCCATCGGTATGTTACTTGCCCGAGATTCGATCGTCGGTATCTTCATACCTAGTTCAATCTCGTTACTGGCAAGTCACTTTACTTGTTCCGTAATACGTCATATCGTAACTAACTCCCTAGTCATTTGCTTGTAGCTTATGATGTGTATTACTGAGAGGGCCCAGAGATACCCTTTGATACTCAGAGTGACAAATCCTAATCCTGATCTATGCCAACTCAACAAACACCTTCGAAGATACCTGTAGAGCATCTTTATGATCACCCAGTTACGTTGTGATGTTTGATAGCACACAAGGTATTCCTCCGGTATCCGGGAGTTGCATAATCTTATAGTCGAAGGAATATGTATCTGACATGAAGAAAGCTATAACAATAAACTGAACAATGAATATGCCAAGCTAACAGATGGGTCTTGTCCATCACATCATTCTCCTAATGATGTGACCCCGTTATCAAATGACAACACATGTCTATGGTTAGAAAACATTAACCATCTTTTGATCAACGAGCTAGTCTAGTAGAGGCGTACTAGGGACATGGTATTTGTTTATGTATTCACACATGTATTTAAGTTTTCGATCAATACAATTCTAGCATGAATAATAAATCTTTATCATGAATAAGGAAATATAAAATAACAACTTTATTATTGCCTCTAGAGCATATTTCCTTCAGTCTCCCACTTGCACTAGAGTTAATAATCTAGTTCACATCGCCATGTGATTAACACCCATAGTTCACATCGCCATGTGATTAACACCCAAAGAGTTTACTAGAGTCAATAATCTAGTTCACATCGCCATGTGATTAACACCCAAAGAGTACTAAGATATGATCACGTTTTCCTTGTGAGAGAGGTTTAGTCAACGGGCCTGCCACATTCAGATCCATATGTATTTTGCAAATCTCTATGTCTACAATGCTTTGCATGGAGCTACTCTAGCTAATTGCTCCCACATTCAATACATATCCAAATTGAGATTCGGAGTCATCCGGATTAGTGTTTAAAGCTTGCATCGACGTAATTCTTTACGATGAACTCTTCATCACCTCCATAATCGAGAAACATTTCCTTAGTTCTCTAAGGATAATTTTGACCGCTGTCCAGTGGTACACTCCTGGATCACTATTGTACCCTCTTGCCAGACTCATGGCAAGGCACATAACAGGTTTGGTACACAACATGTCACTTATAGAACCTATGGATGAGGCATAGGGAATGATTTGCATTCTCTCTCTATCTTCTGTCGTGGTCATGTTTTGAGTCTGAACTTCACACCTTACAATACAGGCTAGAACTCCTTCTTTAACCGATCCATTTTGAACTCCTTCAAAATCTTGGCAAGGTATGTACTCATTGAAAATCTTATCAAGCGTCTTGATCTATCTCCATAGATCTTGATGACTATATGTAAGCAGCTTCACCGAGGTCTTTTATTGAAAAATTCTTATTCAAGTATCGTTTTATGCTATCTAGAAATTTTATATCATTTCCAATCAATAATATATCATCCACATATAATATTAGAAATGTTATAGAGCTGCCACTCACTTTCTTGTAAATACAGGCTTTAACATAAGTCTGTATAAAACCATATGCTTTGATCACTATTGGGAAACGACACCTATGGGACCACGAGGATCCCTTCTACGGTTGGTGGGGAGAAGAGTTGCGCAAAGAGCAGGTCTGGTGATCAGTGTGAGGGGCTTTTACCCAGGTTCGTGCCACAATGGTGCGTAAAACTCTAGTCCTGCTTTTTGGTGTATATTTCGTGTTCTTGAGTCCTTAGACTAGCTGCAGTGCATGTCCAGTCCAAAAAGTCTGAATCTTTCTCCAGTATGCTTCGGGCCTCCTTTTATATGTCAAAGGGGTCGCCACAGTGGTACACAGGAGATGGAAAGTATCTATAGTGTACAAGTTTATCCCTGGCGTCATAGGACAAACACATCTAATGCGATGCCTACGTGCCCTCCAACTTTATCGAGGATGGCAACAGAAACCGTCTTGTCCGTCGCCGCCTCTCCCCGTCTTGACACGTGTCCAGGCTGACGAGGCATGCAGTGCCAGGCTGGCTGGCTAGCTGCTATGCTGGCACGGTGGCAGGGCCTTCACGAAGATATGCATGCCACCATGCAGGTGCTTGTTTAGTTGACCTAGAATCTGCATGCTGCCATGCGCGCCTGCGTAGTTGGCAAGCTGGTCGTCGCGCCGGGATTGTAGCGAGGTGGCGAAACCTCGTCGGGTGCAGGCCTGGCTGTGGCCCCGCAATTGTTCCCGGCAAGGGTCTTGCCGGGGCCTCCCTGTCGCCCCCGGCAAGGATCTTGCCGGGAGTCTTCGCTCTCTGGTCTCCATGTAGACTGGCAGGCCACCAGTCTTCACAAAGATCTGCATACTACTACGCACGCACCCCCTAAGTCTTGGACTCGACATCGTCGATGATGTTAGAGTTCTCAGCCTCAGGGGCGATGGCCTTGCTGGTGCTTCGCAAGCTGCCCCGGCGAGGTCCTTGCCGGGGCTACGCAAGCCTCCCCGGCAAAGGTGTTGCCAGGGGAGGTCCAGCTAGTCTTCTACTCTTTGTTTACTGGCTTGAATGTCGTCTTGGTAGTCTTGTGTTTTGCCTTCTTCTGCCCTGCCAAGCCTTGCTGCGGGCATGGCTATGACTGCCGTGCACAAGTAAGGGGTATAGAAAGGCCCATACTTTTGTACACCGACAGGAGCCCCCGGGCCTGGGCCACACATAAGTGCAAAGCATAGAAGGGCCAGGCCCAAAGCTGTGCGCGGGCACGCGTAGTAGAGATTAACCGCTGTAAACTTTTCACCAGTTGTGTAGGACCTTGAAGTATGTCTAGAGGGGGGGGGGTGATTAGACTACTTGACCAATTAAAAACTTAACCTTTTCCCAATTTTAGAGTTTGGCAGATTTTAGCTATCTTAGGACAAGTCAAGCAATCATCATACAATTCAAGCAAGCATGCAAAGAGTATATAGGCAGCGGAAATTAAAGCATGCAACTTGCAAGAAAGTAAAGGGAAGGGTTTGGAGGATTCAAACACAATTGGAGACATGGATGTTTTTGGCGTGGTTCCGATAGGTGGTGCTATCGTACATCCACGTTGATGGAGACTTTGACCCACGAAGGGTAACGGTTGCGCGAGTCCACGGAGGGCTCCAACCATGAAGGGTCCACGAAGAAGCAACCTTGTCTATCCCACCATGGCCGTCGCCCACGAAGGACTTGCCTCACTAGCGGTAGATCTTCACGAAGTAGGCGATCTCCTTGCCCTTACAAACTCCTTGGTTCAACTCCAAAATCTTGTCGGAGGCTCCCAAGTGACACCTAGCCAATCTAGGAGACACCACTCTCCAAGAAGTAACAAATGGTGCGTTGATGATGAACTCCTTGCTCTTGTGCTTCAAATGATAGTCTCCCCAACACTCAACTCTCTCTCATAGGATTTGGATCTGGTGGAAAGAAGATTTGAGTGGAAAGCAACTTGGGGAAGGCTAGAGATCAAGATTCATATGGTAGGAATGGAATATCTTGGCCTCAACACATGAGTAGGTGGTTCTCTCTCAGAAATGGTAAGTTGGAAGTGTAGGTTTGTTTTGATGGCTCTCTCCACGAATGAAGAGGAGGTGGAGGGGTATATATAGCCTCCACACAAAATCTAACTGTTACACACAATTTACCAAACTCGGTGGGACCGATTCAACAGACTCGGTCAGACCGATTTAGTAAACCTAGTGACCGTTAGGATTTTCGGTGGGACTGACATGCAACTCGGTAGGACCGATTCGGTTAGGGTTAGGGCATAATGTAATCTCGGTAAGACCGATCACGCAAACTCGGTGAGACCGATTTTGGTAATAGGCTTTCCAAAGAGTTGGTCAGGTAAACTCGGTGGGACCGATTTGCTCTTTTCAGTGAGACTGAAATGTTACAAAAAGGAAACAGGGAGTTTACATTGCTATCTCGGTGGGACCGATCGCTCACTTCGGTTAGACCGAAACGTTATGAAGGGAAACAGAGAGATTACAATCCCATCTCGGTGAGACCGAGATCCCTATCGATGAGACCGATTTGCCTAGGGTTTGTGGCAGTGGGTATGACATTTGAACTCGGTGGCGCCGGATAGAAAGAATCGGTGTGACCGATTTTGGCTTTAGGTTTAGGTCATTTGTGGATGTGAGAAAGTAGCTGAGGGTTTTTGGAGCATATCACCAAGCACATGAAGCAAGAGGCTCATTAAGCAACACCTCATCCCTCCTTGATAGTATTGGCTTTTCCTATAGACTCAATGTGATCTTGGATCACTAAAATGTAAAATGAAGAGTCTTGAGCTTTTGAGCTTGAGCCAATCCTTTGTCATTAGTATTTTGAGGGATCCACTTTCATCATCCATGCCATGCCATTCATTGAGCTTTCCTGAAATAATAGTCTTGGAATAACATTAGCTCAATGAGCTATATGTTGTTATGAATTACCAAAACCACCTAGGGATACTTGCACTTTCAATCTCCCCCTTTTTGGTAATTGATGACAACATATAGATCAAAGCTTCGACAAATGATAATAATATTGAACAACATCGTCGCTTTGAGAAGTATGTGATAAGCAAGAGCTCCCCCTAAATTTGTGCATAGTTTAAGATTTGCTTTGGACTGCAAATGCACAAGGAATTAGGCTCATGGGTTACTCTTCCATGTCACAAACATCTTGGTGGATTGCTCAAAATGATAAAGATTGAATACATGCACTCATCACCAAGCAAAGTGAATGATCACATATGGATAGATAAGATAATATCATCAAACATGCATAAGTATAGCTTATGATCAAACACATGATCATCAATGTCTCACAAAAACAGCATAGTATCTCAAGCAATCAAAAGCAAACAAGTTTAACTACCAAAGCAAGAGAGAACAAAAGCAACACTCTCTCTCTCGAAGCCTATGATCTATACATTTTCTCCCCCTTTGGCAACAAGTTACCAAAAAGTTCATAGAAAATGCATAGTGCTAGATCGACTCTCAGGCTTGATCTTCAGGTGGTGGTGTCCAGATAACTCCAAGAACGAAGGCTTCAGTTGAAGTGGATGGAGCTGGAGGAGTTGGTGCTGGAGCTGGTTGCACTGGAGCTGTAGCTGGTGCAGATGATGTGGCCCTGGTGTCTGTCACAGGCACTGTAGCTGACCTCTAAGCTCTAGGCACTTTGGCAAATACATTAGTGGTAGTCTTGCCCTGCCTCTCCTGCATGTCATCTTGTAGCTGCTCCACAACTGACTAAATCTCAGTTACTTTGACATCTAGATCATGGAATTTTAGTTCCATGATTCTTTCCAAGCTCTGCTGATTTTGAGTGAGGGTGGCCAATCCCTTCTCAATCCTCAGTGTTGATGCTATCAAGTAACCAAGCTGCTCCTGTTTGTTCTTCAAAAAGTACTCAGATGCCTCCTCTTGAGTTGGCATCTTGGCAGCCTTCTCTTTCCTTGCTTTCTCCTTCTTCTCTTGAGCTTGTACTGATGATGGTTCATTCTCATTCATGACAACCTAATTGTCCTCAAAGTCTGGATAGAGAGTAAAATGTTCCTTATCCAATTGATATTTGCATGTTCCCATCTTTGAGTTAATCAATTCCCGAATCTGAGGGGCATATCCACAACTTCTTTTCTGGTCTGCTGCAGTCCTCTTAATGGTCTCTACCATAAGGCTCATGACCTTGAATTTTTGTGGCACATCAAACAAATGCAACATGTTGATTGCATGCCCTCTAATCATGTTGTGGTCACCAGACTTAGGCAAAAGAGTGTGCCTTAGGATACAGTTGATTGTTGGCAGCCCCGACAGAAGAAAGTGGACTGACCCAAACTTATGTGTCTCTACAGCTTTGTCTGGGATCTCCTTGTACATGTGTGCCATGGAATTGTGGTCCATCTTCTTCTTGGCATAGATATCCAAGTCATCTTCACTCTCCTTTGGGGCATTGATCAGTTTTGCCCATTCCTCAACTGTTGACTGGTACCTTGTACCTTTAGACATCCAAACTATCCTCCCATCTGGATAGAAGTGTGCTGTGGAGTAGAATTGCATAATGAGTTCATCATTCTAGTTGGTGAGCTTTTGCCCAACAAAATCTGCAACTCCACAAGCAACAAAACTGTCTTGCACTCCAGGATAGTGTTCTTCATTGTCTTTCATGTAGGTCCAGTCGACCCACCTCATAGAAGTCCTTCTATTCCTTTGTATGGAACCTGTAATCAACAGCAGTTCTTCTCCTTGTGGCATATGGATCTGTCATCCTCCATAGCCTCAACCCTGAGTCTCTTCTTATTTTCATGTCCTCAGCCACATGATGGGCATCATTGTGGTCTGGTATCTTGGGCTTGAGCTTCCTCAGAACTTGTCCTTCTTCATCTTCCTCATCAGCAACTTCAGGCACTGGGGCCTTGTTATTCTCAGCAGCTGGAATACTCCTGGTATTCCTCTTTGGTGCAAGCTTGGGCTTGGGGGCAGCTTTGGGTGCTTCCTTGGGCTTTGATGTTGCAGCCCCTGATCTCACATCACCCATAAGATTTTGTGCCTTGGGTGCTGGTGCAGCAACCTCTTCTTCCTCTTCAGAGTCTCTCCTCATTGAGGGATTTCCAAGAACCTGGGCAGTAGTGGTTCTGGCTCTCTTCTTCTTCTTATCCTGAGCAACTTCATCTTCTGATTCAATGGTAAACTTCATAGTTTCTCCAGTGGGAACTTTCTTGGGTTTGGAAGTTGTGACTCTCTTTCTAGGTGCCTCTTTGGGTTCAGACTTTTCAGGCACTTGAGTAGATCTTGTGACCTTCAGCATAGGTGTCCTCTTGGCAGGAACCTTCCTATTGAGTCCCGGTTTAGTGTTTTGTGCTGAGGTATACTCATTTTTGAGCACTACCTTCTTGGAGGTAGCCTCATCCTCTTCTGCTCTATAATCCTCATCCTTAGAATCTGAGGTTCTCTTCTTCCTTGTCCTAGTGGCAGCTTTAGGCAGATTGCTTGGGGTGCTCCTGCTGCCTTCATCTGAAGTGCTAGAGGGACTAGTGCCCTCACTCATGTGAATCTGCTCTTCTTCTCCATTCTGGTTGTCACTTTGGTCTGACATGCTACAAACACTGACTGCTGACCCTGTGAAGAGTTATAGATGAGATAGAGTGGATGAGCATCACAAAATGCAGGTATTTTTGCAAAAGAATGATTCAAAAATTCAGTTTTAGTTTTCCAAAGAAAGCATTTCGGATCAACCGATTTTCAAACTCGGTGATACCGAAGGAGTTTTGGAACCTAAACTGATGAACTCGGTTGGACCGAGTCACAGTTCGGTGGCACCGAGACTGCTAGGGTTTCACAAAGTCCTAAAATCGGTGTCACCGATTAGCAATTCTCGGTCAGACCGAGAGTCACTAGTGCAATGGCGTTAGCCAAATCAGTGGGACCGAGATGGTTTCGGCGGAAACCTAACCCTAAAATTTTGAATCTCATCTAATCTAAGGATTGCATTGACTGGATAGGAGTATTTCAATCGTGGCAAGAATCAATAAGAACACAATGTGCTAGGAATCGGACGAGGATAGCACAGTGATCGAGTCCATACGCTAGCTTGGCGATGAACTCGCTACGGCGGCAACGGCGGGGGTGAAATCCGTTGACGGCGGCGGGGACCAGCGACAGGAGGCGGCTGGTGATGAGGAGACGATCCAGAGACCCTGATGGCAGAGCAAGCTATTGCACGGGCGAAGAGGTTCGGAGAAATTTCCAAATTTTTGCCTGTGACTAAATATAGCCCGACCCTGTCGGTGTGACCGAGTGGAACAACTCGGTGGCACCGAGATGCATAACTGTGTACAGTTACAGCAACTCGGTGTGACCAAAAAGTTCAAATTGGTTGCACCGAGATTAAAAACCTAGATCGACTTAGTGATCTCGGTAGGACCGAAATGGAGGAATCGGTCAGACCGAGAATCACAAAGAAGTTTTGGAAGTTTAAGTCTATGACGAATCGGGGACTCCGAGTGCTCCTCACACAGAGTGGTTCGAATCTGACTTGATCAAATTTTGTGATGTAGCATGAATAGAGTTTGAGACGAGAAAAGCATAGATAGCTAGAGAAGGTTCTTAGGCATTCTTGTCCATCCACTTGGCAAAAAGAAAAAGAAGCCAATCAATCAAAACAACAAGTGTATGTCCTTGAATGAGTAAAATATGCACCAACATGCTCACGCAATAAGATGGCAAATGAAATATGTGGCAAAACATGCACAACCAATTCTAGCATCTATCAAACAATTGGCGATGACTAGGTCATCTATATATGAGTATATTGACTTAGGAGTCAAATGAGAACATTTGATCATAGGTCATACTCATCGTTTAAGCTCAAGTGGGGTTACCACTTTTACATAATGCATTGATGTGTTCACACCATTAGAGTTGCTTTGACTCAATTCTTAGAGTTAAGCTCCCCCTTGATGTGAGATCCCCTTTTAGAGGGATGAACTAACCTTGGGTTTTGTCAATGATGACTTCATGTAGGTGTTGAAGATGCGGATGCTCAATGTTGATGTAGATCATTTGGAGCAATCCTTTGGAGTGAGTTGCACTTTCAACTTACCTACGTGGGTTAGTCCCACAAGGAACAAACAAGAATATCCATAGACATAGAGTGATGCACACACAAGATGATGTCCATGAAATCATTAGGTTACCTTGTCCCTTGCCTTACCAACATGAGGGTTTGTGACTCCCTGAACTAGTGCAAGATGTGGAAGTTGATTGCACTTGTTCTTGCCATAATGATATGAGTGAAGAATGTTGGCGGAGTCACCCTCAAGAACTCTCTAGTTCTTCTTCTTTGGGATCCACATCATCTTGATGGGAATCCTTGGAGTTGTAGTTGTACTTGATGAAGTAGAACTTGACGTAGTCTTGGGAACCCACTTGACCGAGGCCTTAGGTGCTTCTTTAAATGCATCAATCTCTTCTTGAAGCTTGTCCTTGCCTTTGTTCTTGTGGTCTTGTGGTGGAAGATCATCTTGTGCTTGTGTTCCTTTGAAGGAAGTAGGATCATACTTCTCTTGTTGAGGAACAAACTTCGTCTTGGGTATTGATCTTCTTCCCACTCAACTCCATTGGCATTGAACTTTCGTTCAAAACCAACACCTTGATTCTTCCGGTGCCTTCCTTGCTTGCGTACAATTTCCTCGAATTGCTTACTCTCGGCAAGGTTCTTGTAAACACCTTTCTCTATAATTCCCTTCAATAAGCTATTTTCTTGCTCAAGTGTAACTTGGCTAAGAGAATCATTAGTGGAATCAAGAGAACTACTAGAAGCAACAATATTGGATTTGACATTGTTATTGTTACTACTAGAGGAAGGATCTTTCTTGTACTTGTTACTAGACTTGACTTGAGGCATGTAAGTAGATAAGAGTAAACGCTTGGCAATGTAAGAAGAACTTTTCTTACGGAGATCATCATTGATTGCTTTTAAGAACTCATGCTCTTGCTCAAGATTGAGCTTTTCAAAGCGTAACTTCTCATGAGCCCTTAAAAGTTCTCGATGATTGAGGGAGTCCTGGATTGGGGGGTGTCCGGATAGCCGGATTACCATCATCAGCCGAACTATCATCGGCCGGACTATCATCATCGACCGGACTCCAAGACTATGAAGATACAAGATTGAAGACTTCGTCCCGTGTCCGGGTGGGACTTTCCTTGGCGTGGAAGGCAAGCTTGGCGATACGGATATGTAGATCTCCTACCATTGTAACCGACTCTATGTAACCCTAGCCCTCTCCGGTGTCTATATAAACCGGATGGCCCTAGTCCGTAGGACATACATTACAACAATCATACCATAGGCTAGCTTTTAGGGTTTAGCCTCCTTGATCTCGTGGTAGATCCACTCTTGTAAACATCCACAATATCAATATCAATCAAGCAAGACGTAGGGTTTTACCTCCATCAAGAGGGCCCGAACCTGGGTAAAACATCGTGTCACTTGTCTCCTGTTACCATCCGCCTAGACGCACAGTTCGGGACCCCCTACCCGAGATCCGCCGGTTTTGACACCGACATTGGTGATTTCATTGAGAGTTCCTCTGTGTCGTCACCGATAGGCTTGATGGCCTCTTCAATCAACAACGACGTGGTCCTGGGTGAGACCTTTCTCCCCGGACAGATCTTCGTATTCGGCGGCTTCGCTCTGCGGGCCAACTCACTTGGCCATCTGGAGCAGATCGAAAGCTATGCCCCTGGCCGTCAGGTCAGGTTTGGAAGCCTAAACTTCACGGGCGATATCCGCGGGGACTTGATCCTCGACAGATCCGAGCCACAGCCGAGCGTGCCGCACTGTCACGATGGGCACGACCTAACTCTACCGCCGGACAGCGTCTTGGAAGCGGCACTCGAATCCGCTCTGATCTATAGTCCGGAGCCGATCGCGCAGATCGAGGACGGGTGGCTGGACACCGCCTCGGGGGCTGCAACTTCTACGGCGATGGAGCCGAACACTGACCTTGTCCCGCATATAGCTCGTGACTCCAAGGTGCCGGACTCTCTACCGGACTCCGACCCTCCTACGCCCGCGCCAGTCAAATCCGATTGGACGCTGGTCATGGAATTCACCGCTGCGGACATCTTTCAGCACTCACCCTCCGGCGACATCTTAAATTCGCTGAAGCATCTCTCGTTATCCGGAGAGCCCTGGCCGGACTACGGCCGGGATGGTTGGGACGTGGACGACGAAGAAATTCAAAACCCACCAACCACCCACTTCGTAGCCACCGTCGACGATTTAACCGACGTGCTAAACTACGACTCCGAAGACATCAACGGTATGGACGACGATGACGGAGACAATCCAGAACCAGCACCTACAAGGCACTGGAAGGCCACCTCGTCACATGACGTATATATGGTGGATACCCCAAAAGGGAGCGACGACGAGGATCAATGGGGCGCGGCAAAGGATAATCCCGCCGATAAACAACCAAAGCGGCGACACAAGCGCCGCCCTAAACCCCGCCTCGGCAAGAACAACATTCCCAATGACCCAGCGTTAGAGCAGGGCCAACCAGTGGACGACGAACATGCAACCAAGCAACCGTCCGGACAAGACAAACCGGATGATCAACCCCTTCCCGGAGCAACCAACAGTCCGGACAACCTCACACCGGAGCACAAACACCTTCACAAAAGACTCGTCGCCACTGCAAGAAGTTTGAAGAAGGAAAAACGGAAGCTCAAAACAGCGGAAGACATACTCAGAATGAAGTGGAACAAAATACTAAAGACCGCAAGCAAATATGGCAATGGCCATCACACAAAGAGCTACCCGAAGCGCAAGCTGCTGCCAGAATTTGACGAGGAAGCCATAGAGCCCTCACCATCAAAAAACAAAGATGCCGCCTGGCCGGATAGACGGCCAGATGACAGGCCAAAAGCGGCAAACGGCGCCGCACACAAGCCGACCTATGACCCTGGGAAAATAGATAGCCCAACTAGGTCCATCTACGGGCCAAAAAAGAGGGCCCCAGGAAGTAACACAACACGACAAGTGTCTGAAGACAGCGACACACCCAAATACAGGGGCGCCGCACACCCGGTATGTTTCACCGATGAGGTGCTGGATTATGAATTCCCAGCAGGGTTTAAACCCATAAACATAGAAGCATATGACGGAACAACAGACCCTGGAGTCTGGATAGAAGATTACATACTACACATACACATGGGTAGAGGAGATGATCTCCACGCCATAAAATATCTACCCCTCAAGCTCAAAGGGCCAGCTCGGCACTGGCTCAAAAGCCTCCCAAAAAACACTGTTGGAAGTTGCGAAGAGCTTGAGGACGCATTTAGAGCAAACTTTCAAGGGACTTATGTCCGCCCTCCGGATGCAGACGATCTGAGTCACATAACTTAACAGCCCGGAGAGTCAGCGCGCAAATTCTGGAACAGGTTCCTTACCAAAAAGAACCAAGTAGTCGACTGTCCGGACGCGGAAGCCCTAGCAGCTTTTAAACACAACGTCCGAGATGAATGGCTCGCCAGACACCTCGGCCAAGAGAAGCCAAGAACAATGGCCGCGCTAACAAGCCTCATGACGCGCTTTTGCGCAGGAGAAGACAGCTGTCTAGCAAGATGCAGCACCAGCGACCCGAGTACATCCGAGATCAGAGATGGAAACAGAAAATCACGGCACAGGAAAGATAAGCGCCGGAATAAAGAAAAACCCCAAAGAGCACGGCGGTCAACGCCGGATTCAAAAGCCCGCGGCCAAACAATAAAACACTGCCTCTTAAGGACAACAGTGACGAGCTATCCAACTTAAACAAAATTTTGGATCGGATATGTCAGATCCACAGTACCTCCGGAAGGCCTGCAAACCATACCAACCAAAATTGTTGGGTTTTCAAACAGTCCGGCAGGCTCAACGCCAAACACAAGGGGCTCGATGCGCCAAGCGAGGACGATGACGCACCACATCAGTAGAACAACGGAAGTCAGAAGACTTACCCACAAGAAGTCAAAACAGTAAACTCACTTCATGTGATAGTACGGAAAATCAACACGGCACTCACTAAGACAAGTGTCGCACGGTCCACCCCAGCGGAACACCGGGATCAGATGTCAAAACCAATCACTTTCGACCATCGGGATTATTCCAGAAGTATCCGGAACGCAGGATGGACTGCTCTGATATTGGATCCCATAATAGACGGACTGCGATTTACGCAAGTTCTGATGGACGGCGGCAGTGACTTAAACCTGCTATATCCGGACACAATCCGCAGGATGGGGATAGACCCTATTACAATTCGACATAGCCGCACTTCCTTCAAAGGAGTGGCGCCAGGCCCTTACGCCAGGTGCACAGGTTCATTATTACTAGAAGTTGTGTTCGGGTCACCTGACAACTTCCGACGAGAAAAGCTAACCTTTCATGTCGCCCCATTCAAAAGTAGCTATCAAGCACTACTGGGACGAGAAGCTTTCGTCCGCTTTAACGCAATACCACACTACGCGTCTCTTACGCTTAAAATTCCCGGTCCACGTGGCATTATTTCATTAAAAAGGTTGGCTAAGACCCCGGACACGGCTGGACGAGTCCGGAATAAATAAGCTAGGGGCTACCTAGCCGCACACCCTTACAAGGGTTTGTGTATATAAGCTATAATGGGCTACCATATGCTCAGCTTTCTACATTTATATTTCAATTTTTTTTGTAACTTTTCGCACGATTTCTTTTTCAAACTAAGTTCCTCTATTTTTACAGATGAACAACATGCACACCCGTCCAGGATACGGCACAACGGAGGCACAGGCGCAGACATGTAGTAGGGACCCGTTTCAAGGACTCTTTTCAGACTAAGACCCTACGTAAACCTTTCTTACTGTCTCTTGTTGCTATAATCCCCTGGTTTCCCATTATAACCAGAGTGGAGGCTGGCATTTTGGCATCGGCCGCGCCAGAGGAACCTGCCCGTACCTGGACACAAGGGGCTTAGGGCATTATTCTGCCCGCTATTGTAAAAGACCGAACACCTTCGGGAGTGTTCGGCGTCTCGAGTTAGGCCTTATATGCATCAGCTCCGAATCATGTCTTTGGTCAAATGTTGGGTTTGCCCGGCTCCTGTGTTTTGCTGCCTTACGTTCCGTATCATCGGCTAATGCGGCCCCAGGAGAACTACTGCGATTGTGCCTCAGTTCGGCTGGGAGAGCGCCTCAGTAGAGAAAGCCGAAAACTGACTGTCATGATGCAGCGAGAGACTGGTCAGCCACTCGATCGACCAAGGGAATATCTAGAATTCCTCCGCTTTGACGAAGGGCCGTTTCCCGGTCAGGCACATACGCGCCCCGAATTCGGAGAGAGCGGTGCCCCCAGGGGCTATGTCGTAGCCCCACCCTCGAACTCCATGGCTAAGTGAAAGTGATAAAGCATTATAGTCCGGTTGCCTCATTTGCTACGCTACCACCTCCTTTACAGGACCGAGACGTCGGATTAAGTGTGAAAATGCGCTATTTTTTGCGAACACCCCCGCACCTTGTGCGTGGGGGCTGAAGCCGACGACTGCCATCTTTCAGGTTATACACACGTATACATGAACGACCGCATAGGAGATATTACATTACTTGAACGCACAAGTATAAAAGGCGCTTACATCATAAATATTGTTTTACAACATAAAACGTTCATTTGAGCGTAACATTTTTTGAACACTGCGACTCTATTACACGAGCACCACGCAACACTTCGCCAAAATAGTGCTCGGCGGGTAACCGGCTATCGTCTGAACCCGAGGTCGCAACATCGGTGGTATCCATCTCTGTCCAATGTGTCTTCACACGGGCGAGTGCCATCCGCGCACCCTCTATGCATGCCGACCGCTTCATCGCCTTCATATGCGGCACCGCCCCAAGAAATTACTGCAATAAGCCAAAGTAACTCTTCGGCTCGGGCCTATCCGGCCAGACATGGGTCACGATATCCGTCATGGCAAGCCCAGACAACCTATTCAGCTCAGCCCACTCGGCTAAACGGTCGGTCAGCGGAAGTGAACGCTCCGAAGTATGGAATTGAGACCAAAACAACTCTTCCATCTCGTGATCCTTCGGGCTTCGAAAATGCACAACGGCATCCGCCGCACTCGCTGCTAAGTCCATATAAGGGTCCTTCGGACCCCACAGTTGGCCCAGCTGAGCATACTTTGGATCTGTAAACCTTCGGCACAGCAGAAAAGGCTTGCCAGCTACAATGTCTCCGGCCTGGCGCAGCTCTTCCTTTATAGCCCGCATCGCAGAGCGGGCATCCTTGGCTTCGGCGGTGGCCTTCCCCAGGTCTTCTTGCACCACCAGACGCTCCTTCTCAAGAGCCTCATTGCGGTCGGTAGCATCTTTTAACTTCACGGCCATTTCAGCCATCTCTTCCCTGCTTCGGCAGTGTGCGGCCTTTTCGGCCGCTAACTCTTCGGCCGCCCTCGAGGCCGCCGCATCACTCCTTCTGGCCTGCTCCTTGGCTTGAGCAAGTTCGGCCCGAAGGCTCTCCACAGCAGTGGTGCTATCTGCATTTCACACACATGTAAGGAGACGGCTTCGGCTCCCTTACCAAGTGACCGCACAGGAACACTTACCTTGCGACTCATCAAGCCGCCTGTTGACCAGCGTGATGTCCGCATCCGCAACAGTGAGTTGCCACTTTAGTTCAGCAACTTCATCAGTCCGGCTGGCCCCCGGACGATCCGCCACCTATATAGGTACGGCGAAAATTTAAACCTGCGATTTTGATCCTCGGCACGCTGTCGCTTTCGACAACCTATCGAGTCTCAGGGGCTACTACCCATACAGGGCGCATTCTATATGCAAAACTGTCCAAAGGTGTGTCATTTTTACGTACCTCAAACCCCGCCAGCAAACTGCTGACGGCATTATGCAACCCGCCTTCGGCGGATGAAATCCTTTCAATCACCACACTCATCAGTGCGTGGTGATCTTCTGAGATAGACGCCTTCTCAAGCAGATCCTTCAGCCGTACACTAGCTAGCGCCGAACTATCCGGCTTCGCCAAACCCGGGGGCTCCCTCCTCGACGACACTTCCGGCTCGTCCGCCCTATCCGACGGCGCCCCGGACGGAGGCGTTTCTCTCTCCACCATATCCGGACAAAGGTCCCCCGAAGTCGAGCTCATTTGCGAAGGACGGAGATCCGAACTATAAGGTAAAAACTTTAGTTATCCTCACAAGCACAAATAGGGATGCCCTTTGCTATAACATTCCTTTCTTTTTACTTACGGCTCGTTGGAGGGCTGATCCTTTAAGGGCGACTGTGCGGCCGGGGCCTCCCCGGACGCAGGACCCTCTAGCGAAGATTTCTTCCCCCGTTTAGGGGCCTTGGCCCCCAGGTCCTCGGAGGCAATCCTCTTCTCCCCTTGGAGGGAGGGATTCTTGATCCCCCCTCTTTCAAAAGCCTCCTTAGGCGAGGCAGTAGCTTTTTCACTTTCCCCTTCGCCTTCCTCTGGAAGCGCAACCTCCAACATCCGGACCAGCGTGGAATCCGGCGCGGTCTCTGGGAGGGGGGCCGGACACCATATTAATTTTGCTCCCGCTATCCACTCCTGTTTAGAAGGAAGTTGGTCATAAGGTGGACCACCAAAGGGAAAACAAATGATGTGTCCAGACTCGGAGCTATTTACCTGAGTATCCGGGCGATTGCAGCTTAGGCCAGCATCCTCGGTCAGTTCCGGACGCACCTCTTGCGATCCGAAGAATAATTTGTACATCTCCAGGGGTGTCGTACCCATGAAATGTTGAAGAATCCGAGGTCCCTCCGGATTAAATTCCCATAGTCGGAGAGGACGGCGTTTGCAGGGCAAATAACGCCTGATCAGCATAACCTGCATCACCCCGACCAGATCGATCTCCCTCGCCTGGAGATCTCGAATCCGGCCCTGCAATAGGGGCACGTCCTTTGATGGCCCCCAGTTGAGCCCTTGGTTGACCCACGACATCAACTGTTGTGGAGGTCCCGGGCGGAATAAGGGCGGCGGCTTTTGTTTGCGGCCCCTTGGAATGGTGATATAGAACCACTCTTGCTGCCACAAGCCGAGCTCCTCTTGGAAGGAGCCTACGGGCCACGGGGCGTCGGCCCTCCTGCTGACGCCCGCCCCGCCGCACTCCGCTTGACGCCCCCCAATCATCTTCGGCGTCACATTGAAGGTCTTCAGCCACAAGCCGAAGTGAGGGGTGACGCGGAGGAAGGCTTCGCAGACGATGATAAACGCGGAGATATGGAGGATGGACTCCGGAGCCAAATCATGGAATTCCAACCCATAGTAGAACATGAGCCCTCTCACGAAAGGATCTGTCGGGAAGCCTAAACCCCGACGGAGGTGGGATACAAAGACGACATACTCGCCGGGCTCGGGGGTGGGGATGGCCTGCCCTTCTGCAGGCAACCTGTGCGAAATCTCGTAAGTCGGGTACTTGGCTTCCCACAGCTTTAGCACGTCCTCCTCCGTGACGGAGGAAGGCATCCACCTGCCCTGGAGGTCGGAGCCGGACATTGTTGAAGGTCCGAAGCGCTCGAATCTGGAGCTCTAGGTGCTGGAACTTGGGGCGGGAGGAGGATTCGATGGAGGGTTGGAGAAAAGAAACGAGCCTTGGTCCCGTTGTAAAAAAGGGAAATACCAAGAGCCGTCTCCGTGACCGTTCGGGACTCGCCTTCGATAGAGGGGGCGTGGGGACGGGCGCGGTTGGGTTACCCACGTCCGTATTGATGAGAATCCCGGATTAAGGGGAAACACGATCTCTGCTTCGACAAGACGTGCCAAGGGAACCGCTTCGCTAAATGCGCTGAGGTGGTATAATAAAAAACATAATGCCTTGGTAGTGGTGTGACGTCACGCTGCAAAAAACGTCAGCAGATTGAACTTGTGTATATTTATATATTATTCTCTCTACGGTGGAATGTGGAATTTATTTTGCAGAGCCGGACACTATCCTGGTGTTCACAATCTTCTATGAATTATTCGGAGGAGGAACCCTCCTTGCAATGCCGAACAATATGCGCGCCGGACTCATCGTCATTGAAGCCTGGTTCAGGGGCTACTGAGGGAGTCCTGGACTGGGGGGTGTCCGGATAGCCAGATTACCATCATCAGCCGAACTATCATCGGCCGGACTATCATCATCGACCGGACTCCAAGACTATGAAGATACAAGATTGAAGACTTCGTCCCGTGTCCGGATGGGACTTTCCTTGGCGTGGAAGGCAAGCTTGGCGATACAGATATGTAGATCTCCTACCATTGTAACCGACTCTATGTAACCCTAGCCCTCTCCGGTGTCTATATAAACCGGATGGCCCTAGTCCGTAGGACATAAATTACAACAATCATACCATAGGCTAGCTTTTAGGGTTTAGCCTCCTTGATCTCGTGGTAGATCCACTCTTGTAAACATCCACAATATCAATATCAATCAAGCAAGACGTAGGGTTTTACCTCCATCAAGAGGGCCCGAACCTGGGTAAAACATCGTGTCCCTTGTCTCCTGTTACCATCCGCCTAGACGCACAGTTCGGGACCCCCTACCCGAGATCCGCCGGTTTTGACACCGACAATGATCTTAGAAGATAGTTTCATGAGCTAACTTAAGAGTGTTTAGTTCTTTAGTTAGAAGCTCAATATTCTCCTTATCATTGTCATTCGTTTATCTTGATTAGCCTGATTAATTGATGTTTCATCATAGTATTCATCACTAGAGTTGTCAACAAGTAAATCATCATCCACAAGCAAGTCATCTTCATCACTATCGAAATCAACATACTCAGGATGTGTTACCTTTGGACCTTTGGCCATGAAGCATCTTCCAATTCCTTCATTTGGTGAATCAAATATGTCGTAGGAGTTGGTTGACACAAGTGCTAGACCGGCAACATCTTCATCTTTAGTATATTCGGAGTCGGAGTGATAGCTTCTCTCGGAGTGATTGTCGGAGTCGGAGCCAGATACCCATTCACCAAGTTGAGCTTGATGTCTTCGTTTTGTGTAGCTCCTTGATGACTTGTCCTTCCTTTCCGAATCCTTGCTTCTCCGTGAGGGTCTTTGTTCATAACGATCATCTCTACTCCTCCTCTCTCTCGGTGGTGATTCTTCTCTTTTGCTTCTTCTTTTTGGAGAATCTTCTCTTCTTTTGTAGGGTGCCGTACACTCATTGGAATAGTGTCTGGGTCTCCCACAATTGTAGCAGTTTCGCTCTCTACTAGAAGATCTTTTGTCATTGTAAGACCTTGACTTGGAGCTTCTTTCTTTGCTTTTACTCTTGTAGAATTTGTTGAAGTTCTTCACCATTAAGCTCAATTCTTCATTGAAGGTTTGTTTCTCACTTGATGATGTGGGGGCTTCACTTGAGGCTTTGTAAGCACCACTTGACTTGTTGTGAAGTTCCTCCTTATCCTTGAGTGACATCTCATGAGCAACAATTCTTCCAATGACTTCTGTTGGCTTGAGATCTTTGTAGTTTGGCATCATTTGGATCAATGTGCACACGGTATCATACTTTCCATCCGATGCTCTTAGGATCTTCTTGATGATGAATCTGTCGGTCATCTCTTCACTCCCTAAGCCGGCAATCTCATTTGTGATAAGAGCAAGCCTAGAGTACATTTCAGCGACACCTTCACCATCCTTCATTTTGAACTTGTCAAGCTGACTTTGGAGCACATCCAACTTGGGTTCCTTGACGGAGTCGGTACCTTCATGCATATCAACCAAAGTATCCCAAATTTCCTTTGCATTCTCAAGACGGCTGATTTTGTTGAATTCTTCGGGGCACAATCCGTTGAAGATGATATCACAAGCTTGAGCGTTGTATTGCAGCATCTTCAATTCTTCCGCATTTGCTTCACGGTTCGGCTCTCCCCCATCAAAAATTCACCTTGCAAGCCAATACAAATAATTGCCCAAACGGCGTGGTTATTTCTGAGAATATGAATTTTCATCTTATGCTTCCAACTAGCAAAATTAGTACCATCAAAGTAAGGACCTCTACGGTGATAATTTCCCTCGCTAGACGCCATACTCTCCTAGGTTGTGAAACCAAGGCTATGACCACCAAAAGCTATGGAAATCAAAGCAAATGGAGACCAAAGCTCTGATACCACTTGTAGGACCTTGAAGTATGTCTAGAGAGGGGGTGATTAGACTACTTGACCAATTAAAAACTTAACCTTTTCCCAATTTTAGAGTTTGGCAGATTTTAGCTATCTTAGGACAAGTCAAGCAATCATCATACAATTCAAGCAAGCATGCAAAGAGTATATAGGCAGCGGAAATTAAAGCAAGCAACTTGCAAGAAAGTAAAGGGAAGGGTTTGGAGGATTCAAACGCAATTGGAGACACGGATGTTTTTGGCGTGGTTCCGATAGGTGGTGCTATCATACATCCACGTTGATGGAGACTTCAACCCACGAAGGGTAAGGGTTGCGCGAGTCCACGGAGGGCTCCACCCACGAAGGGTCCACGAAGAAGCAACCTTGTCTATCCCACCATGACCGTCGCCCACGAAGGACTTGCCTCACTAGCGGTAGATCTTCATGAAGTAGGCGAGCTCCTTGCCCTTACAAACTCCTTAGTTCAACTCCACAATCTTGTCGGAGGCTCCCAAGTGACACCTAGCCAATCTAGGAGACACCACTCTCCAAGAAGTAACAAATGGTGCGTTGATGATGAACTCCTTGCTCTTGTGCTTCAAATGATAGTCTCCCCAACACTCAACTCTCTCTCATAGGATTTGGATCTGGTGGAAAGAAGATTTGAGTGGAAAGCAACTTGGGGAAGGCTAGAGATCAAGATTCATATGGTAGGAATGGAGTATCTTGGCCTCAACACATGAGTAGGTGGATCTCTCTCAGAAATGGTAAGTTGGAAGTGTAGGTTTATTCTGATGGCTCTCTCCACGAATGAAGAGGAGGTGGAGGGGTATATATAGCCTCCACACAAAATCTAACAGTTACACACAATTTACCAAACTCAATGGGACTGATTCAATAGACTCGGTCAGACCGATTTAGTAAACCTAGTGACCGTTAGGATTTTCGGTGGGACTGACATGCAACTCGGTAGGACCGATTCGGTTAGGGTTAGGGCATAACGTAATCTCGGTAAGACCGATCACGCAAACTCGGTGAGACCAATTTTGGTAATAGGCTTTCCAGAGAGTTGGTCAGGTAAACTCGGTGGGACCGATTTGCTCTTTTTGGTGAGATCGAAATTTTACAAAAAGGAAACAGAGAGTTTACATTGCAATCTCGGTGGGGCCGATCGCTCACTTCAGTTAGACTGAAATGTTACGAAGGGAAACCGAGAGATTACAATCCCATCTCGGTGAGACCGATTTGCCTAGGGTTTGTGGCAGTGGCTATGACATTTGAACTCGATGGCGCCGGATAGAAAGAATCGGTGTGACTGATTTTGGCTGTAGGTTTAGGTCATTTGTGGATGTGAGAAAGTAGCTGAGGGTTTTTGGAGCATATCACCAAGCACATGAAGCAAGAGGCTCATTAAGCAACACCTCATCCCTCCTTGATAGTATTGGCTTTTCCTATAGACTCAATGTGATCTTGGATCACTAAAATATAAAATGAAGAGTCTTGAGCTTTTGAGCTTGAGCAAATCCTTTATCATTAGTATTTTGAGGGATCCACTTTCATCATCCATGTGTTGGGGAACGTTCCATAAAATAAAAATTTTCCTACGTTCACCAAGATCAATCTAGGAGTTCATCCAGCAACGAGAGAGAGGAGTGCATCTACATACCTTTGTAGATCGTGAGCGGAAGCGTTCAAGAGAACGGGGTTTAGGGAGTCGTACTCGTCGTGATCCAAATCACCGGAGATCCTAGGACCGAACGGACGGCACCTCCGCGTTCAACACACGTACGGTCAGCGTGACGTCTCCTCCTTCTTGATCCAGCAAGGGGAAGGAGAGGTTGATGAAGATCCAGCAGCACGATGGCGTGGTGGTGGATGCAGCAGGGATCCGGCAGGGCTTCACCAAGCGTCTGCGGGAGGGAGAGGTGTAGCAAGGGGGAAGGGAGGCGCCAAGTTCAAGGGTGCAGCTGCCCTCCCTCCCCCTTCTTTATATAGGGTCCCCAGGGGGGGCGCCAGCCCTGGAGATGGGATCTCCAGGGGGGCGGCGGCCAGGGGGAGGCTTGACCCCCAAGACAAGTGGAGGCGCCCCCCAGCCTAGGGTTTCCAACCCTAGGCGCAGGGGGGCCCAAGGGGGGGCGCACCAGCCCACCAGGGGCTGGTCCCCTCCCCACTTCAGCCCACGGGGCCCTCCGGGATAGGTGGCCCCAACTGGTGGACCCCCGGGACCCTTCCGGTGGTCCCGGTACAATACCGGTGACCCCCGAAACTCTCCCGATGGCCGAAACAGCACTTCCTATATATAATTCTTCACCTCCGGACCATTCCGGAACTCCTCGTGACGTCCAGGATCTCATCCGGGACTCCGAACAACTTTAGGTTTACTGCATATTCATATCTCTACAACCCTAGCGTCACCGAACCTTATGTGTGTAGACCCTACGGGTTCGGGAGACATGCAGACATGACCGAGACGCCTCTCCGGTCAATAACCAACAGCGGGATCTGGATACCCATGTTGGCTCCCACATACTCCTCGATGATCTCATCGGATGAACCACGATGTCGAGGATTCAATCAATCCCGTATACAATTCCCTTTGCCAATCGGTACGTTACTTGCCCGAGACTCGATCGTCGGTATCCCAATACCTCGTTCAGTCTCGTTACCGGCAAGTCACTTTACTCGTACCGTACTGCATGATCCCGTGACCAGACACTTGGTCACATTGAGCTCATTATGATGATGCATCACCGAGTGGGCCCAGAGATACCTCTCCGTCATACGGAGTGACAAATCCCAGTCTCGATTCGTGCCAACCCAACAGACACTTTCGGAGATACCCGTTGTCGGTGTCAAAACCGGCGGATCTCGGGTAGGGGGTCCTGAACTGTGCGTCTAGGCGGATGGTAACAGGAGACAAGGGACACGATGTTTTACCCAGGTTCGGGCCGTCTTGATGGAGGTAAAACCCTACGTCCTGCTTGATTGATATTGATATTGTGGATGTTTACAAGAGTGGATCTACCACGAGATCAAGGAGGCTAAACCCTAAAAGCTAGCCTATGGTATGATTGTAAGGGTTGATGTTGTTCGTTGTCCTACGGACTAGAGCCATCCGGTTTATATAGACACCAGAGAGGGCTAGGGTTACATAGAGTCGGTTACAATGGTAGGAGATCTACATATCCGTATCGCCAAGCTTGCCTTCCACGCCAAGGAAAGTCCCATCCGGACACGGGACGAAGTCTTCAATCTTGTATCTTCATAGTCTTGGAGTCCGGTCGATGATGATAGTCCGGCCGATAATAGTTCGGCTGATGATGGTAATCCGGCTATCCGGACAGCCCCCAATCCAGGACTCCCTCACCCGTAGTGCACCTTTATAGCCACCCAGTTATGTTGTGACGTTTGGCACACCCAAAGCACTCCCACGGTATCCGGGAGTTGCACAATCTCATGGTCTAAGGAAATGATACTTGACATTTGGAAAAGCTCTAGCGAAACGAACTACACGATCTTTGTGCTATGCTTAGGATTGGGTCTTGTCCATCACATCATTCTCCTAATGATGTGATCCCGTTATCAATGACATCCAATGTCCATAGTCAGGAAACCATGACTATCTGTTGATCAACGAGCTAGTCATCTAGAGGCTTACTAGGGACTTGTTGTGGTCTATGTATTCACACACGTATTACGATTTCCGGATAATACGATTATAGCATGAACAATAGACAATTATCATGAATAAAGAAATATAATAATAACCATTTTATTATTGCCTCTAGGGCATATTTCCAACAGCTCCCACTTGCACTAGAGTCAATAATCTAGTTACATTGTGATGTATCGAACACCCATTGTGTCCTGGTGTTGATCATGTTTTGCTCTAGGGAGAGGTTTAGTTAACGGATCTGCTACATTCAGGTCCGTATGTACTTTACAAATATCTATGTGTCCATCTTGAACTTTTTCACGAATGGAGTTGAAGCGACGCTTGATGTGCCTGGTCTTCTTGTGAAACCTAGGCTCCTTGGCAAGTGGAATAGCTCCAGTGTTGTCACCGAAGAGTGTAATCGGCCCCGACGCATTGGGTATGACTCCTAGGTCGGTGATGAACTCCTTCACCCAGATTGCTTCATGTGCTGCCTCCGAGGCTGCCATGTACTCCGCTTCACATGTAGATCCCACCACGATGCTCTGCTTGCAACTGCACCAGCTTACTGCCCCACCATTCAAAATATACACGTATCCGGTTTGTGACTTCGAGTCATCCAGATCTGTGTCGAAGCTAGCATCGACGTAACCCTTTACGACGAGCTCTTCGTCACCTCCATATACGAGAAACATGTCCTTAGTCCTTTTCAGGTACTTAAGGATGTTCTTGACCGATGTCCAGTGTTCCATGCCGGGATTACTTTGGTACCTTCCTACCAAACTTATGGCAAGGTTTATATCAGGCCTGGTACAGGTCATGGCATACATGATAGACCCTATGGCTGAGGCATAGGGGACGACACTCATCTTTTTTCTATCTTCTGCCGTGGTCGGGCATTCAGCCGAGCTCAATTTCACACCTTGCAACACAGGCAAGAACCCCTTCTTGGACTGATCCATGTTGAACTTCTTCAATATCTTATCAAGGTATGTGCTTTGTGAAAGACCTATGAGGCGTCTTGATATATCTCTATAGATTTTGATGCCTAATATGTAAGAAGCTTCTCCAAGGTCCTTCATTGAAAAACACTTATTCAAGTAGGCCTTTATGCTGTCCAAAAGTTCTATATCATTTCCCATCAAAAGTATGTCATCCACATATAATATGAGAAATGCTACAGAGCTCCCACTCACTTTCTTGTAAACGCAGGCTTCTCCATAAGTCTGCATAAACCCAAACGCTTTAATCATCTCATTAAAGCAAATGTTCCAACTCCGAGATGCTTGCACCAGCCCATAGATGGAGTGCTGGAGCTTGCATACCTTGTTAGCATTCTTAGGGTCGACAAAACCTTCCGGCTACATCATATACAGTTCTTCCTTAAGGTGACCGTTAAGGAATGCCGTTTTGACGTCCATTTGCCATATCTCATAATCATAGTATGCGGCAATTGCTAACATGATACGGACGGACTTCAGCTTCTCTACGGGAGAGAATGTCTCATCGTAGTCAATCCCTTGAACTTGTCGATAACCCTTAGCGACAAGTCGAGCTTTATATGTGGTAACATTACCATCCGCGTCCGTCTTCTTCTTAAAGATCCATTTGTTTTCTATTGCTCGCCGATCATCGGGCAAGTCTGTCTAAGTCCACACTTTGTTTTCATACATGGATCCTATCTCGGATTGCATGGATTCAAGCCATTTGTTGGAATCTGGGCCCGCCATCGCTTCTTCATAGTTCGAAGGTTCACCGTTGTCTAACAACATGATTTCTAAGACAGGGTTGCCGTACCACTCTGGTGCGGAACGTGTCCTTGTGGACCTTCAAAGTTCAGTAGGAGCTTGATCCGAAGTGTCTTGATCATCATCATTAACCTCCTCTCTTGTCGGTGCAGGCACCACAGGAACATCTTCCTGAGTTTCGCTACTCACCGTTTCAAGAGGTAGTACTTCATCAAGCTCTACTTTCCTCCCACTTAATTCTTTCGAGAGAAACTCTTTCTCCAGAAAGGACCCGTTCTTGGCAACAAAGATCTTGCCCTCAGATCTTAAGTAGAAGGTATACCCAATGGTTTCCTTAGGGTATTCTATGAAGACGCATTTTTCCGACTTGGGTTCGAGCTTCTCAGGTTGAAGTTTCTTGACATAAGCATCGCATCCCCAAACTTTTAGAAATGACAGCTTAGGTTTCTATCCAAACCATAATTCATACGGTGTCGTCTCAATGTATTTAGACGACGCCCTATTTAAAGTGAATGTAGCTGTCTCTAGAGCGTATCCCCAAAATGATAGCGGTAAATCGGTAAGTGACATCATAGATCACACCATATCCAATAGAGTGTGATTACGACGTTCGGACACACCATTTCGCTGAGGTGTTCCAGGCGGCGTGAGCTGTGAAACGATTCCACATTTCCTTAAGTGCGTACCAAATTCGTGACTTAAATATTCACCCCCACGATCTGATCGTAAGAACTTTATCTTTCGGTCACGTTGATTCTCTATCTCATTATGAAATTCCTTGAACTTTTCAAAGGTCTCAGACTTGTGTTTCATCAAGTAGACATACCCATATCTACTCAAGTCATCAGTGAGAGTGAGAACATAACGATATCCTCCGCGAGCCTCAACGCTCATTGGACCGCACACATCAGTATGTATGATTTCCAATAAGTTGGTTGCTCGCTCCATTGTTCCGGAGAACGGAGTCTTGGTCATCTTGCCCATGAGGCATGGCTCGCATGTGTCAAACGATTCATAATCTAGAGACTCTAAAAGTCCATCAACATGGAGCTTCTTCATGCGCTTGACACCATGTGACCAAGGCGGCAGTGCCACAAGTATGTGGGACTATCGTTATCAACTTTACATCTTTTAGTATTCACACTATGAATATGTGTAACATTACGCTCGAGATTCATTAAGAATAAACCATTCACCAGCGGGGCATGACCATAAAACATATCACTCATATAAATAGAACAACCATTATTCTCGGATTTAAATGAGTAGCCATCTCAAATTAAACGAGATCCTGATACAATGTTCATGCTCAAAGCTGGTACTAAAAGTTATTGAGGTTCAAAACTAATCCCGTAGGTAAATGTAGAGGTAGCATGCCGACGACGATCACATCGACCTTGGAACTATTCCCGACGCGCATCGTCACCTCGTCCTTCGCCAGTCTCCGCTTATTCCGCAGCTCCTGCTTTGAGTTACAAATATGAGCAACCCCACCGGTATCAAATACCCAGGAGCTACTACGAGCACTGGTAAGGTACACATCAATTACATGTATATCACATATACCTTTGGTTTTGCCGGCCTTCTTATCCGCTAAGTACTTGGGGCAGTTCCGCTTCCAGTGTCCGCTTCCCTTGCAATAAAAGCACTCAGTCTCAGGCTTGGGTCCATTGCTTGACTTCTTCCTGGCAACTGGCTTACCAGGCGCGGCAACTTCCTTGCTGTCCTTCTTGAAGTTCTTCTTTCCTTTGACTTTCTTGAACTTAGTGGTTTTATTCACCATCAACACTTGATGTTCCTTTTTTATCTCTACCTCTGCGGATTTCAGCATTGAATATACCTCAGGAATGGTCTTTTCCATCCCCTGCGTATTGAAGTTCATCACAGAGCTCTTGTAGCTTGGTGGGAGCGACTGGAGGATTCTGTCAATGACCGCATCATCCGGGAGATTAACTCCCAGCTGAGTCAAGCGGTTGTGCAACCCAGACATCTTGAGTATGTGCTCACTAACAGAACTGTTTTCCTCCATCTTACAGCTGAAGAACTTGCCAGAGACTTCATATCTCTTGACCCGGGCATGAGCTTGGAAAACCATTTTCAGCTCCTCGAACATCTCATATGCTCCGTGTTGCTCAAAACGCTTTTGGAGCCCCGGTTCTAAGCTGTAAAGCATGCCGCACGAAACGAGGGAGTAATCATCAGCACGAGACTGCCAAGCGTTCATAATGTCTTGGTTCTCTGGGATTGGTGCTTCACCTAGTGGCGCTTCTAGGACATAATCTTTCTTGGCAGCTATGAGGATGATCCTCAGGTTCCGGACCCAGTCCGTATAGTTGCTGCCATCATCTTTCAGCTTGGTTTTCTCTAGGAACGCGTTGAAGTTGAGGTGGACATGAGCGTTGGCCATTTGATCTACAAGACATTTTGCAAAGGCTTTAGACTAAGTTCTTGATAATTAAGTTCATCTAATCAAATTATTCAATGAACTCCCACTTAGACAGACATCCCTCTAGTCATCTAAGTGAAACATGATCCGAGTCAACTAGGCCGTGTCTGATCATCACGTGAGACGGACTAGCTAACATTGGTGAACATCTTCATGTTGATCGTATCTACTATACGACTCATGCTCGACCTTTCGGTCTTCCGTGTTCCGAGGCCATGTCTGCACATGCTAGGCTCGTCAAGTCAACCTAAGTGTATTGCGTGTGTAAATCTGGCTTACACCCGTTGTATTCGAACATTAGGATCTATCACACCCAATCATCACGTGGTGCTTCGAAACAACGAACCTTCGCAACGGTGCACACTTAGGGGGAACACTGTTCTTGAAATTATTTCGAGGGATCATCTTATTTAAGCTACCATCGTTCTAAGCAAATAAGATGTAAAACATGATAAACATCACATGCAATGAAATAGTGACATGATATGGCCAATATCATATTGCTCCTTTGATCTCCATCTTCGGGGCGCCATGATCATCTTCGTCACCGGCATGACACCATGATCTCCATCATTGTGTCTTCATGAAGTTCTCACGCCAACGACTACTTCTACTTCTATGGCTAACGTGTTTAGCAATAAAGTAAAGTAATTTACATGGCGTTCGTCAATGACACGCAGGTCATACAAAAAATAAAGACAACTCCTATAGCTCCTGCCGGTTGTCATACTCATCGACATGCAAGTCATGATTCCTATTACAAGAACATGATCATCTCATACATCACATATATCATTCATCACATCCTTTGGCCATATCACATCACAAAACACTTGCTGCAAAAACAAGTTAGACGTCCTCTAATTGTTGTTGCAAGTTTTTACGTGGCTTCTATAGGTGATCTAGCAAGAACGTTTTATTACCTATGTTAAAGCCACAACATGATTTGTCAACTTCTATTTACCCTTCATAAGGACCCTTTTCATCGAATCCGCTCCAACTAAAGTGGGAGAGACACACACACCCGCTAGCCACCTTATGCAACTAGTGCATGTCAGCCGGTGGAACCTGTCTCACGTAAGCGTACGTGTAAAGTCGGTCCGGGCCACTTCATCCCACAATACCGCTGAAGCAAAATAAGACTAGTAGTGGCAAGAAAGTTGACAACATCTACGCCCACAACAAATTGTGTTCTACTCATGCAAAGAGAACTACGCATAGACCTAGCTCATGATGCCACTGTCGGGGAATGTTGCATAAAATAAATTTTTTCCTACGTTCACCAAGATCAATCTAGGAGTTCATCCAGCAACGAGAGAGAGGAGTGCATCTACATACCCTTGTAGATCGCGAGCGGAAGCGTTCAAGAGAACGGGGTTGAGGGAGTCGTACTCGTCGTGATCCAAATCACCGGAGATCCTAGCGCCGAACGGACGGCACCTCCGCGTTCAACACATGTACGGTCAGCGTGACGTCTCCTCCTTCTTGATCCAGCAAGGGGGAAGGAGAGGTTGATGAAGATCCAGCAGCACGACGGCATGATGGTGGATGCAGCAGGGATCCGGCAGGGCTTCGCCAAGCGTCTGCGGGAGGGAGAGGTGTAGCAAGGGGGAAGGGAGGCGCCAAGTTCAAGGGTGCGGCTTCCCTCCCTCCCCCCTCTTTATATAGGGTCCCCAGGGGGGGCGCCGGCCCTGTAGATGGGATCTCCAGGGGGCGGCGGCCAGGGGGAGGCTTGCCCCCCAAGGCAAGTGGAGGCGCCCCCCACCCTAGGGTTTCCAACCCTAGGCGCAGGGGGGCCCAAGGGGGGGGGGCACCAGCCCACCAGGGGCTGGTCCCCTCCCCACTTCAGCCACGGGGCCCTCCGGGATAGGTGGCCCCACCCGGTGGACCCCCGGGACCCTTCTGGTGGTCCCGGTACAATACCGGTGACCCCTGAGACTCTCCCAATGGCCGAAACAACACTTCCTATATATAATTCTTCACCTCCGGACCATTCCGGAACTCCTCGTGACGTCCAGGATCTCATCCAGGATTCCGAACAACTTTTGGGTTACTGCATATTCATATCTCTACAACCCTAGCGTCACCGAACCTTATGTGTGTAGACCCTACGGGTTCGGTAGACATGCAGACATGACCGAGACGCCTCTCCGGTCAATAACCAACAACGGGATCTGGATACCCATGTTTGGATCCCACATAATCCTCGAGGATATCATCGGATGAACCACGATGTCGAGGATTCAATGAATCCCGTATACAATTCCCTTTGTCAATCGGTACGTTACTTGCCCGAGACTCGATCGTCGGTATCCCAATACCTCGTTCAGTCTCGTTACCGGCAAGTCACTTTACTCGTACCGTAATTCATGATCCCGTGACCAAACACTTGGTCACATTGAGCTCATTATGATGATGCATTACCGAGTGGGCCCAGAGATACCTCTCCATCATACGGAGTGACAAATCCCAGTCTCGATTCGTGCCAACCCAACAGACACTTTCGGAGATACCCGTAGTGCACCTTTATAGCCACCCAGTTATGTTGTGATGTTTGGCACACCCAAAGCACTCCTACGGTATCCGGGAGTAGCACAATCTCACGGTCTAAGGAAATGATACTTGACATTTGGAAAAGCTCTAGCGAAACGAACTACACGATCTTTGTGCTATGCTTAGGATTGGGTCTTGTCCATCACATCATTCTCCTAATGATGTGATCCCGTTATCAATGACATCCAATGTCCATAGTCAGGAAACCATGACTATCTGTTGATCAACGAGCTAGTCATCTAGAGGCTTACTAGGGACTTGTTGTGGTCTATGTATTCACACACGTATTACGATTTCCGGATAATACGATTATAGCATGAACAATAGACAATTATCATGAATAAAGAAATATAATAATAACCATTTTATTATTGCCTCTAGGGCATATTTCCAACACCATGCCATTCCATTCATTGAGCTTTCCTGAAATAATAGTCTTGGAATAGCATTAGCTCAATGAGCTATATGTTGTTATGAATTACCAAAACCACCTAGGGATAGTTGCACCTTTCAAGTTGCACTTCCCCACGATCCCCATTGAGTGCATGACGTGGGGGTCGTGCGTGAAACAGACGCATCTCTCTTGCGACGCCTCATGTCGAACATTAAAGAGCGCGGCCCGGGGCTTCCCCATAAAAAGAGGAAGCCACAGGGGCGTTGCTCATTTACAAAGTGGACTCGGGTCGTGGCTTGCCTGGCGCCTGCACCCCACGATTACAGGGTGGAAAACGGCCGCCCCACTTGTCTTTATGCTTCTGGCTCACTCGCCCCGTGTCCTCCATGCCTTAGGAAGGGTAGGCAGCGGATGCGAAGGGCATGGGCATTAACACCGAGGTGGGAAACTGGGTGTCGCTGATTGGAGCAGCGGGTCGGTCCTGATTCCCCGCGCCTCAGGAGGCTGCATTGGTCGAGCGGGGCGGTCGCCCTTGGGTTGGGAGGCCATGCCCTGGCCCTACCCTTCTATAAAAAGGAAGAGGGATGGTGCCTTTTCGTAATCACCTTCTTCCTCCCCTTTCTGCTTGGTATCCTTCTCCCACTCACCATGCTGAGAGGGCGTGCTGGTGCTTCAATGGCGGCAACGAGGGCTTCTGCTCGACAGCGCGTCCCCCCTCCTCCGGAGTTCACGGCGGTGGAGCCCGCCATGAGAGGGAGAGGGAGGGGGCGAGGACGAGGTCACCGCGGTGCTCGGGGAAGAGGAGGACGGGGCGGCGCACCAGCTGCGCCTCCTCCAATGGAGGGCCATGTCGGAGACTAGCCCCGCGAGTTCTTCATCAAGCTGTACAAGCCCGTGTGCGGTCATCTCCGCCTCCCTACCCCGTTTGCTCGGGTAACGGAGCTTGACCCACTGCAGGCCCTGAGGCTGCACATGAGGGGCTGCGGGAACAGCAACATGTGGGTCGACGTCGACTTCCCTGGTCCCCACGTCATGTATCTCCGCCATGGGTGGAAAACCTTTGCCCGCGCCCATAGCTTGTCGGAGGGGCACGTTCTCCAGTTCCAACTGATGGAGAACGGCCTACTCTCTGTCAAGGTCTTTGGGCGCTCGGGAATCCGCTTAGGGTGTTGCGCGGAGAGCTCCACCAACGATGAAAGCTCCTCCTCGAGCGACATTGACGAGGAGGACAACGACAATGACGATGACGGTAGTGGGCGGGAGGACGCTGACTCCGACTCCGACTGACCATCAATGGTAGCACCATCATCTGCATCGCCCCCTTCCCCGGCAATGTACTATGCCGGGGGATGTGTCCTACTGTCTCTGGTGTCAGTGGTCGATAGGTCACCTCTGCCATGATCTCCATGAACGCGTCCCTCCCCCATATCTTCTTTGCCTTCACCTGTCGTTCCTGGGAGGAAAGGGGCAAGAATGGGGATCACGGGGCACTTATCTTTTTTTCAACTTGTAGGCACTTGCCAAATCTTAATTTTCTAGATAATGTCATCTCTTGAGTCCATGCTTATGTTCTGTAACATTCGTACTTGTATCGGCATGTTAATGAAAAAGATGAGCCTTGCCGGGAACCCATGCATGTACACGTCCATGAAGAGGTGGAATGCCTCTTTAATGCAAATAAACGAGTTTTGCCGGCAGCTATCTTGTCGGCGCCCTCTGTGCCTGCCGGAGAGTCACACCTGTCATGTTATAGACAAAGGTTCCAACCCCCTGCCAATCCCTTTTTACCAAAGGCTACTGCGACCATTCTAACCGAAGTAGCATCCGGGTCAGAGATGAGAGCACCTAAGTTTAAAAAGAGTGGCGAGGTTCTCTGATGCACAAGTCACAGGTTACGACCATGAATGGACAAGAGGTGAACTTTATCTGTTTGGTTTGCCGGGGATCGTTGTGCCGGGCAGTCTTCTCAACTTCTTGCCGGAGCCAAGTCCACGAAAGGAACGGCGGGACCGAGCGTCTTTATTGCGGCTGGAAAGAAGAGAGGATAGGAGCATGGAACCTTGACGGTCCATCAGTATCTGCTGGAATCAAAGGCAGTACAATATCTCTGACAAGTATGCATATACGTATGTGTTGGAAATTTGCCCTAGAGGCAATAATAAAATGGTTATTATTATGTTTCCTTGTTCATGATAATTGTCTATTATTCATGCTATAATTGTATTGATCGGAAACCGTAATACATGTGTGAATACATAGACCACACCATGTCCCTAGTGAGCCTCTAGTTGACTAGCTCGTTGATCAACAGATGGTCATGGTTTCCTGACTATGGACATTGGATGTCATTGATAACAGGATCACGTCATTAGGAGAATGATGTGATGGACAAGACCCAATCCTAAGCCTAGCACAAGATCGTGTAGTTCGTTTGCTAGAGCTTTTCTAATGTCAAGTATCATTTCGTTAGACCATGAGATTGTGTAACTCCCGGATACTGTACGAGTGCTTTGGGCGTACCAAATGTCACAACGTAACTAGGTGACAATAAAGGTGCTCTACAGGTATCTCCGAAAGTGTCTGTTGGGTTAGCACGAATCGAGATTGGGATTTGTCACTCCGTATGACGGAGAGGTATCTCTGGGCCCACTCGGTAATGCATCATCATAATGAGCTCAAAGTGACCAAGTGGTTGGTCACGGGATCATGCATTATGGATCGAGTAAAGTGACTTGCCGGTAACGAGATTGAACGAGGTATTGGGATACCGACGATCGAATCTCGGGCAAGTAACATACCGATTTACAAAGGGAATTGTATACGGGATTGCTTGAATCCTTGACATCGTGGTTCATCTGATAATATCATTGTGGAACATGTGGGAGCCAACATGGGTATCCAGATCCCACTGTTGGTTATTGGCCGGAGAGCTGTCTCGGTCATGTCTGCATGATTCCCGAACCCGTAGGGTCTACACACTTAAGGTTCAATGACGCTAGGGTTATTAGGAAGATTTGTATGTGATTACCGAATGTTGTTCGGAGTCCCGGATGAGATCCCAGAAGTCACGAGGAGTTCCGGAATGGTCCGGAGGTGAAGATTTATATAAGGGAAGTTGTCATACGGTCACCGAAAATGTTCGGGGGCATACCGGTATTGTACCGGGGCCACCGGAGGGGTTCCGGGGGTCCACCGGGAGGGGCCACCTGTCCCGGAGGGCCTCATGGGCTGTAGAGGGAAGGGAACCAGCCCCTTGGAGGGCCGGGCGCCACCCCCCTGGGCCCATGCGCCTAGGGTTGGGGGAGGGGAAACCCTAAAGGGGGCGCCCCCCTTGCTTGGGGGGCAAGCCCCCTCCCCTTGGCCGCCGCCCCCCTCTAGATCTCATCTAGAGGGGGCCGCCCCCCTTCCCCCTTCTCCCTATAAATAGAGGGGCGAGGGGAGGGCTGCAACACAACATACAAGGCGCAGCCCCTCCACTCCCCAACACCTCTCCTCCTCCGCAAGAGCTTGGCGAAGCCCTGCCGGAGAACTGCCGCTCCATCACCACCACGCTGTCGTGCTGCTGCTGGAGCCCTCTTCCTCAACCTCTCCCTCCTCCTTGTTGGATCAAGGCACAGGAGACATCACCGGGCTGCACGTGTGTTGAATGCGGAGGTGTCGTTGTTCGACGCTTAGATCGGAGTCCACCGCGATCTGAATCGCTTCGAGTATGACTCCTTCATCCACGTTCTTGCAACGCTTCCAACTCGCGATCTTCAAGGGTATGAAGATGCACTCCCCTCTCTCTCGTTGCTAGTTACTCCATAGATTGATCTTGGTGATGCGTAGAAATTTTTTAATTTCTGCAACGATCCCCAACAGTGGCATCATGAGCTAGGTCCATGTGTAGTTTCTATGCACGAGTAGAACACAAATTTGTTGTGGGCGTCAATATTGTCAATTTACTTGCCACTACTAGTCTTACCTTGTTTCGGCGGCATCGTGGGATGAAGCGGCCCGGACCGACCTTACACGTACGCTTACGTGAGACAGGTTCCACCGACTGACATGCACTAGTTGCATAAGGTGGCTAGCAGGTGTCTGTCTCTCCCACTTTATTTGGATCGGATTTGATGAAAAGGGTCCTTATGAAGGGTAAATAGAAATTGGCATATCACGTTGTGGTTTTTGCATAGATAAGAAACGTTCTTGCTAGAAACCTATAGCAGCCACATAAAAACTTGCAACAACAATTAGAGGACGTCTAACTTGTTTTTGCAGCATATGCCGTGTGATGTGATATGGCCAAAAGGATGTGATGAATGATATATATGTGATGTATGAGATTGATCATGTTCTTGTAATAGGAATCACGACTTGCATGTCGATGAGTATGACAACCGGCAGGAGCCATAGGAGTTGTCTTAATTTATTGTATGACCTGCATGTCAATGAATAACGCCATGTAATTACTTTACTTTATTGCTAAACTGTTAGCCATAGTAGTAGAAGTAATAGTTGGCGAGACAACTTCATGAAGACACGATGATGGAGATCATGATGATGGAGATCATGGTGTCATGCCGGTGACGATGATCATCATGGCGCCCCGAAGATGGATATCAAATGGAGCAAAATGATATTGGCCATATCATGTCACTATTTGATTGCATGTGATGTTTATCATGTTTTTGCATCTTATTTGCTTAGAACGACGGTAGCATTAACAAGATGACCCCTCATAATAATTTCAAGAAAGTGTTCCCCCTAACTGTGCGCCGTTGCGAAAGTTCGTTGTTTCGAAGCACCACGTGATGATCGGGTGTGATAGATTCTAACGTTCACATACAACGGGTGTAAGCTAGATTTACACATGCAAAAACACTTAGGTTGACTTGACGAGCCTAGCATGTACAGACATGGCCTCGGAACACAAGAGACCGAAAGGTCGAACACGAGTCATATAGAAGATACGATCAACATGAAGATGTTCACCGATGATGACTAGTCCGTCTCACGTGATGATCAGACATGGCCTAGTTGACTCAGATCGTGTATCACTTAGATGACTAGAGGGATGTCTATCTGAGTGGGAGTTCATAAAATAATTTGATTAGATGAACTTAATTATCATGAACTTAGTCTAAAAATCTTTACAATATGTCTTGTAGATCAGATGGCCCACACGAATGTTGTCCTCAACTTCAACGCGTTCCTAGAGAAAACCAAGCTGAAAGATGATGGTAGCAACTATTCGGACTGGGTCCGGAACTTGAGGATCATCCTCATAGCTGCCAAGAAAGCATATGTCCTTGAAGCACCGCTAGCTGAAGCACCTGTCCCAGTGAACCAAGACGTTATGAAAGCTTGGCAGTCGCGTGTTGACGATTACTCCCTGGTTTAGTGCGGCATGCTTTACAGCTTAGAACCGGGGCTCCAAAAGTGTTTCGAGCAGCACAGAGCATATGAGATGTTCCAAGAGCTGAGAATGGTTTTCCAAGCTCATGCCTGGGTCGAGAGATATGAAGTCTCCGACAAGTTCTATAGTTGTAAGATGGAGGAAAATAGTTCCGTCAGCGAGCACATACTCAAAATGTCTGGGTTGCACAACTGCTTGTCTCAGCTGGGAGTTAATCTCCCGGATGACGCGATCATTGACAGAATCCTTCAGTCGCTTCCACCGAGCTACAAGATCTTTGTGATGAACTTCAATATGCAGGGGATGGAGAAAACCATTCCTAAAGTATATTCAATGCTGAAATCAGCGGAGGTGGAAATCAAAAAGGAACATCAAGTGTTGATGGTGAATAAAACCACTAAGTTCAAGAAAGTCAAAGGAAAGAAGAACTTCAAGAAGGACGGCAAGGAAGTTGCCGCGCCTGGTAAGCCAGTTGCCAGGAAGAAGTTAAGCAATGGACCCAAGCCTGAGACTGAGTGCTTTTATTGCAAGGGAAGCAGACACTGGAAGCGGAACTGCCCCAAGTACTTAGCGGACAAGAAGGCCGGCAAAACCAAAGGTATATGTGATATACATGTTATTGATGTGTACCTTACCAGTACTCGTCGTAGCTCCTGGGTATTTGATACCGATACCGGTGATTCAATATGCCCTAGAGGCAATAATAAAATGGTTATTATTATATTTCCTTGTTCATGATAATTGTCTATTGTTCATGCTATAATTGTATTGATCGGAAACCGTAATACATGTGTGAATACATAGACCACACCATGTCCCTAGTGAGCCTCTAGTTGACTAGCTCGTTGATCAACAGATGGTCATGGTTTCCTGACTATGGACATTGGATGTCATTGATAACGGGATCACGTCATTAGGAGAATGATGTGATGGACAAGACCCAATCCTAAGCATAGCACAAGATTATGTAGTTCGTTTGCTAGAGCTTTTCTAATGTCAAGTATCATTTCCTTAGACCATGAGATTGTGTCACTCCCGGATACCGTAGGAGTGCTTTGGGTGTACCAAACGTCACAACGTAACTGGATGACTATAAAGGTGCTCTACAGGTATCTCCGAAAGTGTTTGTTGGGTTAGCACAAATCGAGACTGGGATTTGTCACTCCGTATGACAGAGAGGTATCTCTGGGCCCACTCGGTAATGCATCATCATAATGAGCTCAAAGTGACCAAGTGGTTGGTCACGGGATCATGCATTACGGATCGAGTAAAGTGACTTGCCAGTAACGAGATTGAACTAGGTGTTAGGATACCGACGATCGAATCTCGGGCAAGTAACATACCGATTGACAAAGGGAATTGTATACGGGATTGCTTGAATCCTCGACATCGTTGTTCATCCGATAAGATAATCGTGTAACATGTGGGAGCCAACATGGGTATCCAGATCCCACTGTTGGTTATTGGCCGGAGAGCTGTCTCGGTCATGTCTGCATGATTCCCGAACCCATAGGGTCTACACACTTAAGGTTCGATGATGCTAGGGTTATTAGGAAGATTTGTATGTGATTACCGAATGTTGTTCTGAGTCCCGGATGAGTTACGGACGTCACGAGGAGTTTCGGAATGGTCCGGAGGTGAAGATTTATATATGGGAAGTTGTCATACGGTCACCGGAAATGTTCGGGGGCATACCGGTATTGTACCGGGGCCACTGGAGGAGTTCCGGGGGTCCACTGGGAGGGGCCACCTGTCCCGGAGGGCCTCATATGGCTGTAGAGGGAAGGGAACCAGCCCCTTGGAGGGCTGGGCGCCACCCCTCCTTGGGCCCATGCGCCTAGGGTTGGGGAGGGGGAACCCTAAAGGGGGCGCCCCCCTTGCTTGGGGGGCAAGCCCCCTCCCCTTGGCCGCCGCCCCCCTCTAGATCTCATTTGGAGGGGCCCGGCCCCCTTCCCCCTTCTCCCTATAAATAGAGGGGCGAGGGGAGGGCTGCAACACAACATACAAGGCGCAACCCCTCCCCTCCCCAACATCTCTCCTCCTCCGCAAGAGCTTGGCGAAGCCCTGCCGGAGAACTGCCGCTCCATCACCACCACGCTGTCGTGCTGTTGCTGGAGCCCTCTTCCTCAACCTCTCCCTCCTCCTTGCTAGATCAAGGCGCGGGAGACGTCACCGGGCTGCACGTGTGTTGAACGCAGAGGTGCCGTTGTTCGGCGCTTAGATCGGAGTCCACCGCGATCTTAATCGCTTCGAGTACGACTCCTTCATCCACGTTCTTGCAACGCTTCCGACTCGCAATCTTCAAGGGTGTGAAGATGCACTCCCCTCTCTCTCGTTGCTAGTTACTCCATAGATTGATCTTGGTGATGCGTAGAATTTTTTTAATTTCTGCAACGATCCCCAACAGTATGTACATAAACATGGAAATCAACAGGAAAATGTACATACTAAAGGTTATTTGACTGCGCACAAGGTCTGTGCCTGGCTCTGTACATAAGGTTACATGCCTTGCCAGCAAGTCTAGTACAAAAGGGGGTTGCCGGGGCTCCCGACAACCGCGTCTTATGGGTAAAACTTGCGAAGATGCTCGGTATTCTAGGAGTTGCTCACCGGAATGCCATCTTCGGTCTCTAGACGGACTGCGCCGGGCCTGGTGACTCGTATTACTCGATAAGGGCCTTCCCACTTTGGCGTCAACTTGTTTGAACTCTTGGCGGATTGAATCTGCCGAAGAACAAGGTCACCTTCCTCAAGGCTTCGGGCATGAACCTTGCGGCTATGGTAGTAGCGCAAGGCTTGCTGGTAGCAAGCGGCCCGCACAGCAGCCTGAAGATGATCTTCCTCAAGGAGCGTAGCATCATCTTGTGATAGAGGCAAAGGTGTCCCGTCTTCCGATGAGATGTGATAACCCACAAGTATAGGGGATCACGACAGTTTTCGAGGGTAGAGTATTCAACCCAAATTTATTCATTCGACACAAGGGGAGCCAAAGAATATTCGCAAGTATTAGCAGTTGAGTTGTCAATTCAACCACACCTGGATAACTTAATATCTGCAACAAAGTATTTAGTAGCAGAGTAATATGGAAGTAACGGTAACAGTGGCAAAAGTAGCAGTAGCAGTTTTGTAGTAACTGTAACAGTGGCAACGGTAAAGTAAATAAGCAAAGAGAAATATGTGAAAAGCTCGTAGGCATTGGATCAGTGATGGATAATTATGTCGGATGCGATTCCTCATGCAATAGTTATAACATAGGGTGACACGGAACTAGCTCCAGTTCATCAATGTAATGTAGGCATGTATTCCGAATATAGTCATACGTGCTTATGGAAAAGAACTTGCATGACATCTTTTGTCCTACCCTCCTGTGGCAGCGGGGTCCTATTGGGAACTAAGGGATAGTAAGGCCTCCTTTTAATAGAGTACCGGACCAAAGCATTAACACTTAGTGAATAAATTAACTCCTCAAACTACGGTCATCACCGGTAAGTATCCCGATTATTGTCACTTCGAGGTTAACGGATCATAACACATAATAGGTGACTATAGACTTGCAAGATAGGATCAAGAACTCACATTCATGAAAACATAATGGGTTCAGATCTGAAATCATGGCACTCGGGCCCTAGTGACAAGCATTAAGCATAGCAAACTCATAGCAACATCAATCTCAGAACATAATGGATACTAGGGACCAAACCCTAACAAAACTAACTCGATTACATGGTAAATCTCATCCAACCGATCACCATCTAGCAAGCCTACGATGGAATTACTCAGGCACGACTGTGAGCATCATGAAATTGGTGATGGATGATGGTTGATGATGACGACGGCGAAGGATTCCCCTCTCCGAAGCCCCGAACGGACTCCAGATCAGCCCTCCCGAGAGAGATTAGGGCTTGGCGGCGGCTCCGAATCGTAAAATACGATGAATCCTTCTCTCTGTTTTTTTTCTCCCCAAACGTGAATATATAGAGTTGGAGTTGAGGTCGGTGGAGCATCAGGGAGCCCACGAGGCAGGGGGGCGCGCCCAGAGGGGTAGGGCGTGCCCCTACCCTCGTGGACAGGGTGTGGGCCCCCTAGCCTTGATTCTTTCGCCAGTATTTTTTGTTAATTCCAAAAATATTCTCTGTGAAGTTTCAGGTCATTCTGAGAACTTTTATTTCTGCACAAAAATAACACCATGGCAATTCTTCTAAAAACAACGTCAGTCCGGGTTAGTTCCATTCAAATCATGCAAGTCAGAGTCCAAAACAAGGGCAAAAGTGTTTGGAAAAGTAGATAAGATGGAGACGTATCAACTCCCCCAAACTTAAACCTTTGCTTGTCCTCAAGCAATTCAGTTGACAAACTGAAAGTGATAAAGAAAAACTTTTACAAATTCTGTTTGCTCTTGTTGTTGCAAATTTGTAAAGCCAACATTCAAGTTTTCAACAAAGATTATGAACTAACCATATTCACAATAACACTTAGGTCTCATGTTTAGTCATATCAATGGCATAATCAACTAGCGAGCAATAATAATAAATCTCGGATGACAACACTTTCTCAAAACAATCATAATATGATATAACAAGATGGTATCTCGCTAGCCCTTTCTGAGACCGCAAAACATAAATGCAGAGCACGTTTGAAGATCAAGGACTAACTAAACATTGTAATTCATGGTAAAAGAGATCCAGTCACAGTCATACCCAATGTAAACTAATAGTAATTCATGCAAATGACAACGGTGCTCTCCAGCTGGTGCTTTTTAATAAGAGGGTGATGACTCAACATAAAAGTAAATAGATAGGCCCTTCGCAGAGGGAAGCAGGGATTTGTAGAGGTGCTAGAGCTCGAGTTTTGAAACAGAGATAAATAATATTTTGGGTGGCATACTTTCATTGTCAACATAACAACCAAGAGATCTCGATATCTTCCATGCTACACACATTATAGGCGGTTCCCAAATAGAATGGTAAAGTTTTATACTCCCCCACCTCCAACAAGCATCAATCCATGGCTTGCCCAAAACAAAGGGTGCCTCCAACTAACAACAATCCTGGGGGAGTTTTGTTTGCAATTATTTTGATTTGGTTTGAGCATGGGACTGGGCATCCCGGTGACCAGCAATTTTCTCATGAGTGAGAAGTGGAGTCTACTCCTCGTGAGAATAACCCACCTAGCATGGAAGATATAGACAACCCTAGTTGATACATGAGCTGTTCGAGCATACAAAATAGAATTTCATTTGAAGGTTTAGAGTTTGGCACATACAAATTTACTTGGAACGGCAGGTAGATACCGCATATAGGAAGGTATGGTGGACTCATATGGAATAACTTTGGGGTTTATGGAAGTGGATGCACAAGCAGTATTCCCGCTTAGTACAAGTGAAGGCTAGAAAGAGACTGGGGAGCGACCAACTGGAGAGCGACAACAGTCATGAACATGCATTAAAATTAATCAACACTGAGTGCAAGCATGAGTAGGATATAAATCACCATGAACATAAATATCGTGGAGGCTTGCTACGTCTTGAGATTGCGTTGGTTTGCCTCGAAGAGGAGAGGGTGATGCAGCAAAGTGTAGCATAAGTATTTCCCTCAGTTTTGAGAACCAAGGTATCAATCCAGTAGGAGGCTCCTCAAAAGTCCCACACACCTACACAAACAAACTGAGAACTCGCAACCAACGCAATAAAGGGGTTGTCAATCCCTTCACGGCCACTTGCGAAAGTGAGATCTAATAAAGATAGTACGATAAGATAAATATATTTTTGGTATTTTGTAATATAGATGCAAAAAGTAAAGATGCAAATAAAGTAGATTGAAAGCAAATATGAGAAGAGATAGACCCCGGGGCCATAGGTTTCACTAGAGGCTTCTCTCGAGATAGCATAAGTATTACGGTGGGTGAACAAATTACTATCGAGAAATTGATAGAAAAGCGCATAGTTATGAGATTGTCTAGGCATGATCATGTATATAGGCATCACGTCCATAACAAGTAGACCGACTCCTGCCTGCATCTACTACTATTACTCCACACATCGACCGACTCCTGCCTGCATCTAGAGTATTAAGTTCATAAGAAAAGAGTAACGCATTAAGCAAGATGACATGATGTAGAGGGATAAACACATGCAATATGATATAAACCCCATCTTGTTATTGTAACGCCCTGGATCCGATGCGCCAGGTGTCCGCCAGTTATTCGCCGCCATTGCCATGTCATTTGCTTGCGTGTTGCATTTTGCCATGTCATCATCTGCATTTCATCCGCATGTTTTTCAAAACTTGCATCCGTTCAGGTTCCTCCTGGTTCTCTCCGTTGTCCGTTCGGTGTCCAGACCACACTCGCACGCGCCCGCGGCACCCCCGAAATATTATTTTATAAGTGGCCGAAAAATGTTCTCGGAATGGGATGGAACTTGGTGTGCGGTCTTATTATAGTGTAGACAGGCTGTCTGCCAAATTTCGTCGCATTCGGAGTTCGTTTGACTGCCCAACCGTTAAATATATAACCGCGATATAGTCGGTATATTCGTCGGGTGTTTTCGGTCTTCGAAAACCGTTGCCGGGCCTCTCTCCCTCTTCTCTCCTGCAGCCCATGGTCTCTACACAGCCCACTAATCCCTCCCGCAGCCCTCTAACCTCCCCCTCTGACCAGAGCCGCACGATCGCGATCGTACGGTCCAAAAGCGGCCCCAAACCCTCAAACCCTAGCTCCTTTCTATATATAGACGCCCCCCATGCCATTTTTGGCCTCCACCAACCTCCTCCCTCAATTTCCGCGCAGCCAGCCACCTCCCACCTCGGTTCCGCCGCCGCCAGCCGCAGCCCGCCACTTGGCGCCGCCGCCGGCGCGCTCCGGACCAATCCACGCGCGCCACGTCGCCCCTTGGCCGTCTCCAGCCACTGCCCCGCCGCCATGTGGCATCGCCACCTCACCCCGCTCCTCCCCGCCACGAGGCCCGTAGAAGCCCGCATCCGGCCCGCCCCGGGCCGATCCGGACCCGATGAGCCCGCAGCCCCGTTCGCCGCCGCTCCCGAGCGCTCTGCTCGATCTGGATCGGGAGTTCCCCTCCTGCTCGCCCGATTCCGCCGCCCTCCGCGCCCTCCGGCGAGCCACCGCCGTTGACCTCGAGGCCTACCCCGTCGCCCTGCCCTTCCATCTCTCCCTTCTCCCTTGGTTCCATCTCCCTCTCACCCCGCCGACCTTTCCTCTTGCAGGTACCCGTCGTTGCCGCCGTCGGAGTTGCTCGCGCCGCCGCCCTGGGATCCCACTGCCGCTGCCGCCACCGGGAATGGGTTTCCCGGGACCAGATCCGCCCTCTCCGGTCCTTCCCGCTGCCCTCACCGGCCGGAGTTGCTGCTGCCCCGCCGTTGACTTCGGGAGCCGCCGTCCCCTGCATCTTGCCCGTGCGCCTCAGGCACGAGGAGAACGACACCGGCGCCTCATCCTCGTGCGTAGGCCCGATCCGCCAAGGCCCAGCCACAACACCCAGCGCGCCCCCCTTCCGGCCTGCCTCAGCCTCCTCCACCGAATGGGCCAAGGCCCAAGGGTGAGCAGCCCCCAGATCCATTTCCCTGTGCACTGCTGGCCCAGCCAGTTTCGGCCCATACTGTGTTTTTTTTAGCGTCTGCGAATTTGCCTATTATTCAGTGATTTTACTGATTTACAGAAAACCCCTCCATGTTCATGCATATAATAACTCATTATCCGTGCGTCATATGTAAATAATTTATATATGAAACTTGCTTAGATTTTCATCTAGTTTCATAATATCCAACTTTCATTCATGTTCAAAATGTTAAAAATGTTGTTTGCATTAATTTGCTCCTATGCCATGTTAAAATAATTTAATTCATAACTAAATAACCGTAGCTCCGATTTAAATAAACTTTATATGTAAATGGGGTAGAATTTTGCCTAGTTTATCATGGTGACCTTTATTTGCATTTTAAACAACTCAAAAATTGTGTTTAGGGCAGAACAGTACCAAACCTAATTTATGCTTATGAGGAGTTTCCGGAATTGTTGTTCGTTGCTTCCGGCCTCATTTAAACTTGACTAGATAGGTAGTTTTACTTTGCTTCACCCTCTTGCCATGTTAACCAACATTTAATATTGTTGAGTACGTAACCGAGAGAGAACTAAATAATTGTCGTGGTGTTTCGTCAATATGCAACTCGTTGCATATTGAGCTCCACTTAATTTGTAGGGTTGCTTGTGCTCTTTGCCATGCCATGCCTCATTAAACCGGACATGCATCATACTTGATTGCGCATCATGCCATGTTTATGTGATGTTTGTTTACTATGTTGTGTGCTTCTTTTCCGGTGTTGCTTCTTCGGGTTGGTTCTGATAACGTCGTGTTGTGAGGATTCGTTCGTCTACGTCCGTTTGTCTTCTTCATGGACTCGTTCTTCTTCCTTGCGGGATTTCAGGCAAGATGATCATACCCTCGAAATCACTACTATCTTTGCTATGCTAGTTTGCTCGCTCTTTTGCCATGCCAATGCTACGATGCCTACCATTTGCTTGTCAGCCTCCCAAATTGCCATGACAAACCTCTAACCCACCATGTCCTAGCAAACCGTTGATTGGCTATGTTACCGCTTTGCTCAGCCCCTCTTATAGCATTGTTAGTTGCAGGTGAAGATTGAAGTTTTTCCTTGTTGGAACATGGAGATGTTGTTCCTTGTTGGAACATGTTTACTTGTTGGGATATCACAATATATCTTATTTAATTAATGCATCTATATACTTGGTAAAGGGTGGAAGGCTCGGCCTTATGCCTGGTGTTTTGTTCCACTCTTGCCGCCCTAGTTTCCGTCATATCGGTGTTATGTTCCCGGATTTTGCGTCCCTTACGCGGTTGGGCTATAATGGGAACCCCTTGACAGTTCGCCTTAAGTAAAGCTCTTCCAGCAATGCCCAACATTGGTTTTACCATTCGCCACCTAGCCTTTTCTTTCCCTTGGGTCGGCCAGCCCGAGGGTCATCTTTATTTTAACCCCCCCGGGCCAGTGCTCCTCTGAGTGTTGGTCCGAACTGAGCTGCCTGCGGGGCCACCTCGGGGAAACTTGAGGGTTGGTTTTACTCGTAGCTAGTCTCATCTGAGTGTGCCCTGAGAAAGAGATATGTGCAGCTCCTATCGGGATTTGTCGGCACATTCGGGCGGTGTTGCTGGTTTAGTTTTACCCTGTCGAAATGTCTTGTTGTACCGGGATACCGAGTCTGATCGGAATGTCTCGGGTGGAGGTCTATTCCTTCGTTGACCGCGAGAGCTTGTGATGGGCTAAGTTGGGACACCCCTGCAGGGTATTATCTTTCGAAAGCCGTGCCCGCGGTTATGGGCAGATGGGAATTTGTTAACGTCCGGTTGTAGAAAACCTGAAGTTGACCTTAATTAAAATACATCAACCGTGTGTGTAACCGTGATGGTCTCTTTCCGGCGAAGTCCGGGAAGTGAACACGGTGTTGGAGTTATGCTTGACGTAGGTTGCTATAGGATCACTTCTTGATCATACTTTTATCGACCGTGCTATGCCTTCTCTTCTCGCTCTCATTTGCGTATGTTAGCCACCATATATGCTAGTCGCTTGCTGCAGCTCCACCTCATACCTTACCTTACCCATAAGCTTAAATAGTCTTGATCTCGCGGGTGCGAGATTGCTGAGTCCCCGTGGCTCACAGATACTTCCAAAACCAGCTTGTAGGTGCCGATGAGTCTGTGCAGATGACGCAACCAAGCTCAGGAGGAGCTCGAAGAAGATCTTGCCCTTTGTGTTGTTTCGTTTTAGTTGATCAGTATTGGAGCCCAGTTGGGGTCGATCGGGGACCTTTGTCGCATTTGGGGTTCTTCTTTTATTTTGGTTCCGTAGTCGGGCCCTGATTGTATTTGGTTGATGTAATGCTTTATTCATGTAATTGTGTGAAGTGGCGATTGTAAGCCAACTATGTATCCCTTTCCTTATTATATTACATGGGTTGTGTGAAGATTACCTCACTTGCGACATATGCCTTCAATGCGATTATGCCTCTAAGTCGTGCCTCGACACGTGGGAGATATAGTCGCATCGAGGGCGTTACAAGTTGGTAATCAGAGCCTTCCCCGACCTTAGGAGCCCCACTGCTTGATCGTTTTTAGCGGCCGAGTTGTGTCTAGAAAAATGTTTTGAGTCATTTAGGATTATATATATCGGAGAGTTAGGAATTCTTTTTACTCCTCAGTCCCTTCGTCACTCTTGCGAGGCATCCTGACGTAGAGTTTTGACTCTTCTCTTCTCAAATTTCACTAAAAAAAATTTTAGGATCACGCGGGTATCTTGGAATCGTTCCGATGGTTTTATGATGAGAACATTGTCTTGGTGCCTCCTGTCAGGGGTTTAGTGGAAGTGTCCCGGGGAGTTGAGCTCTGAGGTGTTGTCGTCATAATTTTATTGTTGCAGTTCTGGAATACCTGAGTTTAGTACGCCGACATCGAAAATCTCTTTTATGCAGTTGTTGGTGAGATAACCCCGATAACCCAGTACTGAGGTGAGTACGGGAGTATTGCCATGACTCGTATAACGGATGCTTTTCGAAGGTTGAGGTAGATGATTTCCGAAGGTTTCTTGGTTATGTGTTGAAGGATGGATACAGCTGGATGTAGGATTTGCTAGTTTGGGTGAGATATTATGCTTCCCCTGTATCCCCAACACCTGATTGCATAACCGGAAAATTTCGGGAGTTTCATAGGTGGGAATTCAAGTAGCTCTTAGGATATCTTTGCGACGGATGTATGATATGAAATTGGGGTTCGACGTCTAGTGGTCCGCCTATTCACGGTTGGTTTTACAGTGGTCTCGTTGTGTCTTAAAGAGTCCTTGGCTATGCCGACTCGGGGATGCTTCGTATGTCATGTGCACTGCCTTGTACATGATGGTGCTGTACGATCGAGCCCGTGTAGGCCCCACCACGAAAACTTCGGACGAAATCTCTATCATATGTTTGTTCCGGCTTATTCGCAAGCCAATCCTTTGTTTTGTTTTGAGTTGTGGTATTCGAGTTGCTTCGAAGTCAAATGTTGATTCCATACCTTTCCGAAATGGTGTTCTCATACTCCGATGTGAATACCAATCCTTCTCGACAATCGAGATTGTCATGTCAATCCTTTTCAACCAGCGTCTTTCTCTTCAAGTGGATCCGATCATTTCAACATTCGCAAGATCACCTCTCAGTTTTCTCAATGGTGTTTGTTTCATCCGTCCCAAGTTGTTTTTGTTTTCCCGCCCTCCCACCCCTTTTTCTTCAAGGACGCATTTATTTTAATCAAGTATCTATTTTATTGGTGGAAATCTCTCTATTCTTTTCCGTCAATATTCTTATCCGGTGATTCTCATGAAGATCATAACGGAGCTTCAAGTTATCATTCTTTGTCTTTTCTCTTCTCCGGTGGATTCAAGTCAAGATTTGTCGATTATATCCCCTTTTTCTCGTTTCAAATACCTTCTCTTGACGGTGCTCCTCATATTTATTCATTTCTCGCTATTCTATTGTTCCGGAGTGCTCAAGATATCTCAAAGATTCGTGTTTCCACTCTACTTTCGTTCAAGTTCTTTCGAGGATGTTCCCTCATTTAAGCCATTTAACTCAACCGGTGCAGCCTCTCTTTTAAATCGTTCAACGGTGTTTTCTTTTGAGTGGGCCCTAACCCACAGGTCTTTTTCCAGGATCTTACCTGACTCTTCTATTTTCCCAGAGCTATCCTAAATTCTTCTCCAAGTTTGACATAAGAATGAGTTATCATCAGTCAAATGTTTTCTCCAAGATCTTTCAAATTCTCTTCACCGTTGGCTCAACCTCTTCGTTTGGATTCTTCCGGAGTGTCTAAATAATTCTTGGTGGTGTTTCTCATCGTCATTCTCAGATATTGAAGACCGATGAAGACTTTTCCTCCATATCTATCCGCTCTCTCAGAGATTCGTGATTCTAGCTTGTTGCCATCCTCTCATAATTATTTGCGATTGTGAGATATTCTTTTTATCCATCCGGTGCAAATTCAGGAGTCTTTTCAGTTTGATTCTCTGAAGGCCATTATTTCGGGATTATTCATTCTCAGCTTTCAGTTATCACTCTCCAATTTTACCGGTGCATCAAGTGATCTCTAATCAGCTTGTGATCTCTGCGCTCTCATGTATCTAAATCCTCTCAAGCACCTTCGTTCATTTGCTAATTCTTACCGGTGATGCACCCCTACTTCGATCATTTTCAATTCTTACGGTGGTTCTTTCAAGATCTCTCTTCCTTGTTCATCATATCAATTCATTTGTTGTTCCAATCCTACCGGTGGTTCGTTGAAGACCTTCTCAAGTTTTGATATATCTCTTTTAATCCTTTCTACGAGAATAAGAAGTATGCCAAATCCGTTGATTGTCATCAATTTAATTGGTGAAGGATAGACATAACATAATTCTTATTCTTGTTTCATCAAGTTTATTCAATTTCTTTTCCGGAGTGGTTCATCGTATCACATTCTCAGTCGAGTTGCTCATCTTTTTTTCCCGGAGTTCCAAGCTCTAATTATCACGGAGATCCATCTAAATCATTGCAAGGATTCACCTTGTGTTTTCAATTTCTCTTTCTTTTCATTCCTTTTGTTTACCGGAGTTCTTCATGGAGGTTCTACATGATAGTTCATCAAGGATTTAATTCCCTTCTCAAAGTTTTCATCGAGATTCTTTCCTAAGGAGCAAAAGCTTTCTTCATATGGTAATTCGGAGTGCAAATCTTTCTACCATATTTTGGAGGTGGTATTATGTCATTCTTGATAATTTGAGTTCATGTTCCATGATTCACATGTTGTTAAGCATGAGTTATTTTTAAATCCATCAACCTCGTTGTTGGAGTTATCTTGTGTCATATTTCACCTAAAGCCATCCCTAAGGACTGCTGCTATCTATTGTGCTCATATATGATCCAAGTTCTTCATATATCCTTCCGGCGATAAGTTTCTCGTCTCCTTGTTCTTATCAATCCAATTCTTTGCCGTGAGTGGCAGGTTGTCACCTCATAATTTGAGATGCAATCTATAAGAACTTATCGAGCTTATTCTTTCCGTTGTTAGTGTTCCAACAACTCCATTCGACCCTTATCCTAAGGATGTCTTTTCAAGCTCACTTGTGGCAGAAGTTTGCCATTTTTCTTCTCCGTTCTTTTGCTCCGACGATCTACCTTCTATTCTTTCTCCTGGAGGTCTACTGATGTTGCTCTTCTCAACCCATCATCTCGTTTGCCTAAGATCATGTCCTTTTCATGCCTATCCTTTTAACTGGAGTGTTGTGTCCTCTTTTCAAGTATCCTCTCATTTTGTCAAGTTCAATTCCTTCCATTTACAGACGGAGTGCTGTCCAAATTATGTCACTCTTATTCCTTCCCTATCTTGCTTAACCGGAGTATTGTGCCCCTTTGTTCAAGTTCTTTCATCTTATCAAGTTTTGCCTCTATTTTCAACTTGAGTGCTATCTGAAATCCTTCTTACCCATTGTGCCATTCTTTCAATAGTTCCGGAGGCAGTATGTTGTTGATTTCATCAAGTATCATCCCATCTTCTCAAGTTCATGTTCTATTCCTTCCATGTTCAACCGGAGTGCTGACCGAATTCTTCCCCTATCATCTTGTTTTAACCGGAGTGGTTTCGAATTCTATCTTGTCCATTAAACTCTTGATTCATGTCTTTGCAACCTTCAAGTCCTCGTAGTGTTCCTTGTTCCTCTTTTCTAACGGATTGTTTGCAATCTTGTTCATCTCTGTTGTATCCTTTCTTTTAAATTGCTCAACCTCTCAAGGTTCATGGTTTCACTCGTTCGTCAAAGAAGCAACTTTGTTTTACCTCTCCTCTCCCTTTTCCCTCCGGTGCAATCCTAGATCTCGGGACGAGATCCTCTCGTAGTGGTGGAGTGTTGTAACGCCCCGGATCCGATGCGCCAGGTGTCCGCCAGTTATTCGCCGCCATTGCCATGTCATTTGCTTGCGTGTTGCATTTTGCCATGTCATCATCTGCATTTCATCCGCATGTTTTTCAAAACTTGCATCCGTTCGGGTTCCTCCTGGTTCTCTCCGTTGTCCGTTCGGTGTCCAGACCACACTCGCACGCGCCCGCGGCACCCCCGAAATATTATTTTATAAGTGGCCGAAAAATGTTCTCGGAATGGGATGGAACTTGGTGTGCGGTCTTATTATAGTGTAGACAGGCCGCCTGCCAAATTTCGTCGCATTCGGAGTTCGTTTGACTGCCCAACCGTTAAATATATAACCGCGATATAGTCGGTATATTCGTCGGGTGTTTTCGGTCTTCGAAAACCGTTGCCGGGCCTCTCTCCCTCTTCTCTCCTGCAGCCCATGGTCTCTACACAGCCCACTAATCCCTCCCGCAGCCCTCTAACCTCCCCCTCTGACCAGAGCCGCACGATCGCGATCGTACGGTCCAAAAGCGGCCCCAAACCCTCAAACCCTAGCTCCTTTCTATATATAGACGCCCCCCATGCCATTTTTGGCCTCCACCAACCTCCTCCCTCAATTTCCGCGCAGCCAGCCACCTCCCACCTCGGTTCCGCCGCCGCCAGCCGCAGCCCACCACTTGGCGCCGCCGCCGGCGCGCCCCGGACCAATCCACGCGCGCCACGTCGCCCCTTGGCCGTCTCCAGCCACTGCCCCGCCGCCATGTGGCATCGCCACCTCACCCCGCTCCTCCCCGCCGCCGAGGCCCGTAGAAGCCCGCATCCGGCCCGCCCCGGGCCGATCCGGACCCGATGAGCCCGCAGCCCCGTTCGCCGCCGCTCCCGAGCGCTCTGCTCGATCTGGATCGGGAGTTCCCCTCCTGCTCGCCCGATTCCGCCGCCCTCCGCGCCCTCCGGCGAGCCACCGCCGTTGACCTCGAGGCCTACCCCGTCGCCCTGCCCTTCCATCTCTCCCTTCTCCCTTGGTTCCATCTCCCTCTCACCCCGCCGACCTTTCCTCTCGCAGGTACCCGTCGTTGCCGCCGTCGGAGTTGCTCGCGCCGCCGCCCTGGGATCCCACTGCCGCTGCCGCCACCGGGAATGGGTTTCCCGGGACCAGATCCGCCCTCTCCGGTCCTTCCCGCTGCCCTCACCGGCCGGAGTTGCTGCTGCCCCGCCGTTGACTTCGGGCACCGCCGTCCCCTGCATCTTGCCCGTGCGCCTCAGGCACGAGGAGAACGACACCGGCGCCTCATCCTCGTGCGTAGGCCCGATCCGCCAAGGCCCAGCCACAGCACCCAGCGCGCCCCCCTTCCGGCCTGCCTCAGCCTCCTCCACCGAACGGGCCAAGGCCCAAGGGTGAGCAGCCCCCAGATCCATTTCCCTGTGCACTGCTGGCCCAGCCAGTTTCGGCCCATACTGTGTTTTTTTTAGCGTCTGCGAATTTGCCTATTATTCAGTGATTTTACTGATTTACAGAAAACCCCTCCATGTTCATGCATATAATAACTCATTATCCGTGCGTCATATGTAAATAATTTATATATGAAACTTGCTTAGATTTTCATCTAGTTTCATAATATCCAACTTTCATTCATGTTCAAAATGTTAAAAATGTTGTTTGCATTAATTTGCTCCTATGCCATGTTAAAATAATTTAATTCATAACTAAATAACCGTAGCTCCGATTTAAATAAACTTTATATGTAAATGGGGTAGAATTTTGCCTAGTTTATCATGGTGACCTTTATTTGCATTTTAAACAACTCAAAAATTGTGTTTAGGGCAGAACAGTACCAAACCTAATTTATGCTTATGAGGAGTTTCCGGAATTGTTGTTCGTTGCTTCCGGCCTCATTTAAACTTGACTAGATAGGTAGTTTTACTTTGCTTCACCCTCTTGCCATGTTAACCAACATTTAATATTGTTGAGTACATAACCGAGAGAGAACTAAATAATTGTCGTGGTGTTTCGTCAATATGCAACTCGTTGCATATTGAGCTCCACTTAATTTGTAGGGTTGCTTGTGCTCTTTGCCATGCCATGCCTCATTAAACCGGACATGCATCATACTTGATTGCGCATCATGCCATGTTTATGTGATGTTTGTTTACTATGTTGTGTGCTTCTTTTCCGGTGTTGCTTCTTCGGGTTGGTTCCGATAACGTTGTGTTGTGAGGATTCGTTCGTCTACGTCCGTTTGTCTTCTTCATGGACTCGTTCTTCTTCCTTGCGGGATTTCAGGCAAGATGATCATACCCTCGAAATCACTACTATCTTTGCTATGCTAGTTTGCTCGCTCTTTTGCCATGCCAATGCTACGATGCCTACCATTTGCTTGTCAGCCTCCCAAATTGCCATGACAAACCTCTAACCCACCATGTCCTAGCAAACCGTTGATTGGCTATGTTACCGCTTTGCTCAGCCCCTCTTATAGCATTGTTAGTTGCAGGTGAAGATTGAAGTTGTTCCTTGTTGGAACATGGAGATGTTGTTCCTTGTTGGAACATGTTTACTTGTTGGGATATCACAATATATCTTATTTAATTAATGCATCTATATACTTGGTAAAGGGTGGAAGGCTCGGCCTTATGCCTGGTGTTTTGTTCCACTCTTGCCGCCCTAGTTTCCGTCATATCGGTGTTATGTTCCCGGATTTTGCGTCCCTTACGCGGTTGGGCTATAATGGGAACCCCTTGATAGTTCGCCTTAAGTAAAGCTCTTCCAGCAATGCCCAACATTGGTTTTACCATTCGCCACCTAGCCTTTTCTTTCCCTTGGGTCGGCCAGCCCGAGGGTCATCTTTATTTTAACCCCCCCGGGCCAGTGCTCCTCTGAGTGTTGGTCCGAACTAAGCTGCCTGCGGGGCCACCTCGGGGAAACTTGAGGGTTGGTTTTACTCGTAGCTAGTATCATCTGAGTGTGCCCTGAGAAAGAGATATGTGCAGCTCCTATCGGGATTTGTCGGCACATTCGGGCGGTGTTGCTGGTTTAGTTTTACCCTGTCGAAATGTCTTGTTGTACCGGGATACCGAGTCTGATCGGAATGTCTCGGGTGGAGGTCTATTCCTTCGTTGACCGCGAGAGCTTGTGATGGGCTAAGTTGGGACACCCCTGCAGGGTATTATCTTTCGAAAGCCGTGCCCGCGGTTATGGGCAGATGGGAATTTGTTAACGTCCGGTTGTAGAAAACCTGAAGTTGACCTTAATTAAAATACATCAACCGTGTGTGTAACCGTGATGGTCTCTTTCCGGCAAAGTCCGGGAAGTGAACACGGTGTTGGAGTTATGCTTGACGTAGGTTGCTATAGGATCACTTCTTGATCATACTTTTATCGACCGTGCTATGCCTTCTCTTCTCGCTCTCATTTGCGTATGTTAGCCACCATATATGCTAGTCGCTTGCTGCAGCTCCACCTCATACCTTACCTTACCCATAAGCTTAAATAGTCTTGATCTCGCGGGTGCGAGATTGCTGAGTCCCCGTGGCTCACAGATACTTCCAAAACCAGCTTGTAGGTGCCGATGAGTCTGTGCAGATGACGCAACCAAGCTCAGGAGGAGCTCGAAGAAGATCTTGCCCTTTGTGTTGTTTCGTTTTAGTTGATCAGTATTGGAGCCCAGTTGGGGTCGATCGGGGACCTTTGTCGCATTTGGGGTTCTTCTTTTATTTTGGTTCCGTAGTCGGGCCCTGATTGTATTTGGTTGATGTAATGCTTTATTCATGTAATTGTGTGAAGTGGCGATTGTAAGCCAACTATGTATCCCTTTCCTTATTATATTACATGGGTTGTGTGAAGATTACCTCACTTGCGACATATGCCTTCAATGCGATTATGCCTCTAAGTCGTGCCTCGACACGTGGGAGATATAGTC